>NC_138862.1:59647848-60174424 GCF_965194805.1 Balaenoptera borealis
GATTATAAGTTGGAGGTTTTATATGGATCAACCTAATAATATTCACTTCTGTATCTTAGACCACAAGATATATAGTGATCGTATGAAACATTTGGCATATGGCAATTGCAAATATGGCTCCAGGGTGCTTTTCACTGGTCTTGAATCCAAGATATTATGGCCCTGTGTAGTTAAAGCATCGGAAACAGCAAACTTATACAGTGTATGCTTTATATATTGCATACGTTAACTCATTTAATCTTCTCAGCAACTCCTTTAGGAGGTATTGCTTTTATTTTATAGATGAAGAAACATGTACAGAGAGATTAAGAAACTTGCATAGGTCACCTAGTTGTTATTGAAATTTGTAACTAATGTATAAAACTGTATATTAAGAAATAACAGTTGACCCTTGAACAGTGTGGGAGTTAGGGGCGCCAACCCTGCTTGCAGTCACAAATCCAAGTGTAACTTACAGTCAACCCTCCCTATTCGGGGTTCCTCCATATTGGCAGTTCCACATCTGTGGATTTAATCAACCACAGATCGTGTAATATTGTAGTATTTATTATTGAAAAAATCTGCATATAAGTGGACCTTTGCAATTCAAGCGCATGTTGTTCAAGGGTCACCTGTACTTTATTTCTAATGCTTAAATATTTGTTTTCCTACAGATGGTATTGACAAAAATTGACAAATCTTCCAAGGGACATCTTTTAAAACAAGTCCTTCAGATCCAGAAATTTGTTGACACTAAAACACAAGGATGTTTTCCTCAGTTGTTTCCTGTAAGGTAAGAGTTGAATTGTCTTTATGTACTAACATATAACTTTATGTACTAACAACCTTTAGTATTAAATCAGTGTAGCTGAGGTATCACTTAAAATTAGAGGAGTTTGGAAGACTATGCACCATAATTTATTGGTACAACCCATCAACACTTTCATTTTTTTCTTCCCTCTATTCTTTCTTTTTTCTGCAGATTCTTGCTGAATCTTCCCTGTAGTATCTTCATGATCTTTCTACCTCAGCCTATTTCAACCCTAGACCACAGTAGAAGTGAAAACGTTTTACTTTTTAAATCACCTAAACAACAGCCATAATAAAGATACTACCATCTCCTTCTCAATTCTAAAGAAAAACAACTCATCTTTATGGTAGAAAGCTCATTCAGTCTGTGAAGGATAAGAATTTTCCTTTTAAAGGATGATGTGCAAAGAAGAAATGCTTCGTATAAGTTAGAATTAAGCATCAGTAGCAGACAGGATGGTTATTTCCTGAGCAGCAATTTTTGAGATATTAGATGTGGTTTAGCAATGAAACATGAGTTTGTCTTTTCAGTGTACAGTTTGGGTACAGTAAGTAACCTCTTTACTAGCAAAAATGCAGTGCCATTTCCCTGTGATTTTCTGACTCTAACTTCTTTGAGGCACTATGATAGTTTCTATGAGAAAATAATGAAACCAAGTAGCACTTAGTTGTATATGAAACTGCCCTCTAAGCAGTCATTCTTCTTCCTACAAATCCAGATCACAATTAAATTGTTTGTAATTATGAACATGCCAGTCTAAATCCATCTTCATTCTTTCCTACAAAATGCTTTTCCCCCTTGTCTTACATTCAAGTATTTATCCTGTTCATTTGTCTGTGTCCCATATATACAGTGGAATCTCCTAGGGGCAGGAATGAAATCCTAATTCTTCTTAGAGCCCTGAGCATTGTCATAGAAATATATCTGTTTCTTTTAAACATTTAATAAGAAGGAAGTGAGACTTCATCTAAAAAGGCAAAACAAACATAAGATGGGCAAATTATGGCCTAACAGCAGCATTTATTGAAAAAAAATGTTTTAGTTGACTGTAAGCTGAGTTTAATAGTATAATGGGACTGGGGAAAAATTGACAATGTTTTCTTGAGCTACATTAGTAGAATTATAGTGTTCAAAACAAGGGAATGATCAAACAGTAGTCTCACACTGCTATAAGCTGTATGCTACCAGATCAATTGAGCTAGATTGTGGCTTGACATTAAGAACAACTAGAGCTATCTGAAAACAGATGGTCTTGGGGGAGGTTATGTCACTAGATCATTCAAAACACTTAATTGATCCACAAAGTAAGCATCCCTGTTTCACAGATACGATTACAAGTCGGAGAAGTGAAGTAAGTTACAGAGAGGTATTTGCTGAAATAGAAAGAGCATGAAAAAAAAAAAAGCATGGACCTCAGGGTCAGACAGCCATGGTTTTGCATGGTTCCTCTACTTCTTGGCAGTAGCTTTTAAGCAACTTATTTCATTTTCTGAGTAAAAAAATATGACAGTTAGAAGGATTAAATAAAATGCATTGTGACTGATGGACACACATTAGCCACATAATAAATGTTAGTTTCTTTCCTTCCCAAAGGTCAGTCAGTCAGTGAATGGCAGGGTTAGGCGAACAACCCAAACTATCAGATTCTCAATACTTTTTAGAGGCATACCCTTCTTTAGATGTGCCAGCATTTTCTGCTGCATGACCTTGGAATCACTGTGCCACTGTATCACTAAGTGACTGAGGCACTGCAGAAGCCACACAGCACTCAAAGTCTTAAGAATTGAGACACACGCAGGAGGCTGCTGGCTTTCAAGAACTTCAACATTCACCATACCACAGTGACAACATACAGGAAGTTGTCAGGTTGTACTCTGTAGTTCTCAAAACCCAATTCAGAAAGTAGAGTTGTTTATACTGCTTGCTTTTATTTGCTTGACCAAGTCCCAGTACATCCCTCCAAAAGAGAATTTGGCCTACTCACAGAATAATTATTATAAAGTAAGTCAGGTTTTATTTCCTTCTCTTCCTGTATGATCTTGGTAGGAGAAAGGTGGAAGTGTGGGTAGACATGTAGTCCAACAGGGTTTGGCCTTTAAGCCTGTTGGCAAAAGTTAAGTGCTAACCTTCATGTCTGAACTCTGCCCCAGCTGAGAAGAGAAATAAAATTGGTGAAAGACCCCTAAAGATTGATGCTGGGATCAGTCTGTTTTTATAAATGGTATGGAAGAAATATATAAGTAGGCACAATATAATTGTTTCTGTGGTTTTCAAGCAAATGAGAACTGAATCTTAAGGACAAGAAAATCATATGAGTTAACAGAAATGTTGCAAATCAGTTCACGGTGCCATAGTTAGTGTGTGGACTATCCAACTTGTATCGCTCCTTTAAACCGTACATGTGCAACTTCAGTTATAACTGAGAATCATTATGGGCTGTTCTCAAGTAGGCAGCTTTGGTCAAAAAGTCTAAAATGCTGTACTTTATCAAAAAGAGAATTAGCAATACAGCAGAAAATATTTTACCTGTTTTATATACAGGTATACACCATACCTGTATCCATAAACGTCATAGTGTTTCCATAAAAGTCCATGTATCCCAAGAAACCATGTGTTCACTTCCATGCTGACAGATGGATGAAAGGATATGGATGGATACAGTAAGATAGATCTAATAATAGACACAATAATGCTGACGATTTTTTTAAAAAATCATGAAAAAAGGTCTACATTATCATGGTAACTGCATCTTTGAGACAAAAAGAACAAATTAAAGAAATCAGAATTTTAGTCTGGGAAATAAAAAGCAAAACAGAAGATATTCCAATGGCATTTTTCACAGAAATAGAACTAACAGTCCTAAAAGCTGTGTGGAACCACAGAAGACCCTGAATAGCCAAAGCAATCTTAAGAAAGAACAAAGCTGGAGGCATCACACTTCCTGATTTCAAACTGTGTTACAAAGCTATAGTAATGAAACAGTACGGTATTGGCATAAAAACAGACACATAGGTCAGTGGAACAGAATAGAGAGCCCAGAAATAAACCCATGCATATATGAGCAATTAGTTTACAAAGGAGCCAAGAATATACAATGGGGAAAGGACAGTCTCTTCAATAAATGGGGCTGGGAAAATTGGACAGCCACATGCAGAAGAATATGTTAAGACCTGAAACCATAAAACTCCTAGAAGAAAACAGGCCCTAAGTTCCTTGACATCAGTGTAGGTGATCAGTTTTTGGATCTGACTCCAAAAGCAAAGGCAACAAAAGCAAAGATAAGTAAATAGGACTACATTAAACTAAAAGCTTCTGCACAGCTTTTAGTTTTAAAAGGAAATTATCAACAAAATGAAAAGTCAGCCTACTGAATGGGAGAAAATATTTGCAAGTCATATATCTGATAAGGGGCTAATATCCAAAATATATAAAGAACTCATACAACTCAATAACAAAAAAAAATCGGGGCTTCCCTGGTGGTGCAGTGGTTGAGAATCTGCCTGCTAATGCAGGGGACACAGGTTCGAGCCCTGGTCTGGGAAGATCCCACATGCCGCGGAGCAACTAGGCCAGTGAGCCACAACTACTGGGCCTGTGCTTCTGGAGCCTGTGCTCTACAACAAGAGAGGCCGCAATAGTGAGAGGCCCGCACATCGCGATGAAGAGTGGCCCCCACTTGCCACAACTAGAGAAAGCCCTCGCACAGAAACGAAGACCCAATGCAGCCAAAAATAAATAAATAAATAAATTAATTAATTAATTAATCGGATTAAAAAAATGGGCAGAGGATCTGAATAGACATATTTCCAAAGAGGACATACAGATGGCTAACAGGTATATGAAAAGATCCTCAATATCACTAATCATTATGGAAATGCAAATCAAAACCACAGTGAGATATTACCTCACACCTGTTAGAATGGCTATTATCAAAAAGACAAGAAATAACAAGTATTGGCAAGCATGTGGAGAAAAGGGAATCCTTGTGCACTATTGGTGGGAATGTAAATTGGTGCAGCCACTAAGGAAAACTGTATTAAGATTCCTCAAAAAACTGAAAATAGAACTACCATGTGATCCAGGAACTACACTCCTGGATATATATCTGAAGAAAATGAAAACATTAATTCGAAAAGATATATGCACTCCCATGTTTGTTACAGCATTATTTTCAATAGCCAAGATATGGAAACAACCTAAGCACCCCTCGGTGAATGAATGGATAAAGAAAATGTGGTATTATACGGTTGACTCTTGAATAGTGTTAGGGGTTAGGGGCTCTGACCCTTGGCCCAGTCGAAAATCCAAGTATAAGTTATAGTCGACCCACTATATCCACATTTTCTCCAAATCCCTGGATTCAGCCAACCAGGTGTAATGCTGTAGTATTTACCATCGAAAAAATCCACATATAAATGGATAAATGCAATTCAAACCCATGTTGTTCAAGGGTCATTGTGTATACACAAGTGGAATACTATTCATTCACAAAAAAGAAGGAAACCTTGCCGTTTGCGACAACATGGATGGACCTTGAGAGCATTATGCTAAGTGAAATAAGTCAGAGAAAGACAAATACTGTGTGATCTCACTTACATGTGGAATTTAAAACAACAACAACAACAAAACAAGCTCATAGATGCAAAGGAGAGATTGGTGGTTGCCAGAGGTAGAGGTTGGGGGTAAGAGAAATGGGTGAAGGTCAGAAGGTACAAACTTCTAGTTCTAAAATAAGCCGTGGGGATGATGTAATGTACAGTATGGTGACTACAGTAATACTATATTGCATATTTGAAAGTTGCTAAGAGAGAAGATCTTAAAAGTCCTCATCACAAGAAAAGAAAATATTTTTTAACTATAAATGGTGACGGATTTAACTAGACTTATTGTGGTGATCATTTTGCGATATATACAAATATCAAATCGTTGTACCCCTGAAACTAATATAGTGTTATGTGTCAGTTATACTGCAATAAAAAACAAAACAAAACAAACAAACACTTTTAGTCTGGAAAATAAAAGGCAAAACAGTAGATGTGAAATTTTTAGAATCATGAAGGACATAGATCCGATAATGTGGATCTCCAGATTTAGAATACTTCAAGAGGCTGGGGGAAGAGAGGAAAAGTAGGACAGATTAAGACATTCTGTTTCATACATGGAACTCACATGAGTTTGTAAACAGATTTTGAGTTAGATGAATTCAGATCTGTTACTACCTCTGAAGTAAGGAAGAAAATGATTTTGCTTTTTTTCTTTTTTTTTCACAGTGCTGTGACCTATTCTGGAATCCATCTCTTGAAATGCTTTATAGCAAATATAACAGGAAATCTGAAGACTAATGGCTTCCAGTTTAGCTGAAGATTCAAAATTGTCTATGCCAACTGAAGTTAAAGACTTAGAATTTCAACATTGTTTTAAATGTTGTGTATCTGTAACTTGCAGAAGGATCACTTCAGCTTTAAAACCTGCATATTCCCAAAGCAAGAATGAATTTGTGTCTGCAGCGGGGGAAAGGTTTATACATGATTGAATTATGCTGTTCATTAGAAGAGATACCAGCCGTTTTTCCTATTTTAACAAACTGACAAACAAGAGCATATAGAGGTCCATAAAATGAAAATCTGTTTCCTACCGTGTAGACAAGGGTTTGCCATATTATTTATTGGGTTTTTGTCTTTTAAAGGAATGTCTATTATGTATATTTTTAAAAAATATTACAATGGACTAGGTAAAAAAGGGGCTACTTTTCTGTTAAGCACTAATAGGTAGGTTGAAGATAAATTCTTGTATGTATGGCTATAACTTATCTTTTTTTAGAGACCTTATTTGAATATAAAAAAAATTATTCTTGATAAAATTTCAGTCGGTCCATAGTGGAAATACCAGTTATTTCAGGCTGGGGTCAGTCACCTTCACAGGGTTCAGAATCAGAAGACCAGAATTCAAGTTCCAGTTCTCATATTTATTATATGTTGGACGTTGGGCAAATTACTTGAGTTCTCTGAACTTCTTTTATAACTCTACCTCAGAAGCTATGAAGATTAAAATATGAAAAGGACATCTGCATATTGTACGTATTTGTAAAGCAAAACCAACTTAAGTATATAGCAAAATTCACAGGTAGATTTATCACAGAAAACATCCTGTCATGGAGGAAGTAACATTTTATCTAATGAAAGACCAAAAAAAAGTTTTAGGTGAGAAAAGTGATTTGCAAAGGGCAAGAGAAAAATGTTGACCGGACAGTTTATAATTGGTTCGTTAAGATTCAGAATGGAAAGACAAAGCCTTACTTTGAACTAATGTTAATGGAAAATAGTTTTGTGAAGATGCTACTGACCTATTCATATAAGTGGCTTAGCTTTTCAAAGTGAGGTTGAATATTAAAATGTTACAGCAATAGCACTGGATAAAAAATTAACTCTGTAAAACAACTTTGTGACTTTTTTAGAAAATTCAATTCTGGATATGTTTTCAGTTTTATAGTTAGTAGTGCTGGTTTATTCTAATCAGCAGTGATTTAAGCTTAAAAAAAACAAAACAAAAAACTTTTAAGGGTTTCCCTGGTGGTGCAGTGGTTAAGAATCTGCCTGCCAATGCAGGGCACACAGGTTCGAGCCCTGGTCCGGGAAGATCCCACCTGCTGCGGAGCAACTAAACCCGTGCACCACAACTACTGAAGCCCATGCGTCTAGAGCCCATGCTCCACAACTAGAGAAAGCCCGCGTGCAGCAACGAAGACCCAATGCAGCCAAAAATAAATAAATTTAAAAAAACTTTTAATATATGCATTCACCAAGCAAAATATATAACAGAATTTCTTAAAAGTCATCTTTCTGCCTGCCAGTGTTTTTTTACTGCTTGTCTTAGCCTTGGTTCTGGTTCTCCTAAAAGCATGGCCCAAGACAAAAGCTTGCGTCCAATAGTTTACTGGGGATGTGATCCCAGGGAACAGGAGTGAAGGGGAAATGAAACAGATGGCAGGAAAGCCAATCAAGGATGCATCGAGTTGGAAACAACATAGTACTAGGGCTTGATCTTGAGGAGCCTTATGAAATGTGCCTCTGAATTGTCTTTGAAGGGGGGTTAGAGGACGGCCCCACACCTCTCCCAAGTTGTATATGCCCAAATGCCTAGCAGTTCCTGTAGCTTGTCAGAAGCCAGGAGGCAAGGTGCAGTTGCCCAGTCCTGCTTGAAACTGGTTGCCATACTAGTGGCTCAAGTAAGAGGCCAAGAGGATTTGAAGTGACATATGGGAGGTCAACCACACTGCTCTTAAAATGACCAGAGTGTTTTAATGCCACCCGAAGTGATTAAATTGGTATTCACTATGATGACGCTAACAGTATTTTCTAATCTAATTTACTGGATAAGTTATGGGTTTGTATATTTAAGATTTCACTTTTAAAATTTTAAAACATTTGAATTTAAGTTGTTTGGAAAAACTAACATATAGAATACTATGTTCCTTATATATAAATTATCATTTTATGGACACATGAAGCTCTTTACATTTTTCCCAGAATTTTAAGGGGCAGATGGGATAAGGAGGAGATAAAGAAACATACTCCAAAGGAACATTAATGAAGTAGAAAAAAAATGCTAGGCTTATGGTCTAATCCAGTTTTACCTTAGACAATTCACTGAACCACTCTGTTTTTTCCAGTGAAGGATGATCTCCAAAGCCTCTTACAGCTGTAAAAGTTTATGATTCTTGGACAATAATGCCACTTCAGATGGAGGGACCTAAGCCCAGGGAAACCTACTAGCTCCACACAACTAGTGGAGGCATATGCAAATAAAGTAGATGCAAGACCGGACCTTAAATCTTAGAAGCTGGTGGCTATTTCTAGACTTGTCATGAATGAGACTTCCTTGGTATTGTCCATGTTTTAAAGCACTAAGTAGCTCTACCACCTGGTAGGAAACCAGGAGAAATATAAACAATAAAAAGTGGCTAGAGATTGATTAAGAACTCTGAATTAAATAGGATATTTAGCAAGGCTTCAGAAAAGGAAGCTAAACCAGCATTTATCTAACTTTGCATTTCGGGATACTTGCATCAAAATCACCTGAGCCCCTTAATAAAAATGCAGGCTTCTGGTCCTATCACCTACCCATATTTATCGATCTCTTTGGAAGGGACCTGCATTTTTAAACAACCCACCAAGTGATTCCCAAAACATCCTACAGTTTGAGAACCTCTGATACAGTATTGTAGGTTAAGTGGGAAAACATACAGAAAGCAGATGAGGAAAGAACAAGGCCAGATAAAGAACAAAAAGGATGCTAAAAAATGATAGGATGGCTGAGGAAAGGAAGGATGCAGTATATACTAGGGCACTGTTTCATTTTTCTATAAATTACTGTATATAAACAGAAAACTTAAGCCTACAACGTGCTGAACAAATAGCTTATTAACCTAATTCTAGAAAACTAGAACATTTGAAAGATACCTCAAACTTCACATCATTATTTGAAAATATGTAAGATTTACCTTCTCAGAGCAATTGTATGAGCAACATACAAATAATCAGATGACAACATCAGCACCAAATTATGAATTTATTTTTAGCCTCATTGGGTTGGTTGATTTTGTGTCTCCTTAGCTTTATCTTTTCATCTGACTTTCTCACCTACTTCTACTTTGTGTATAACCATAAGTCATTTTACATCCTTTTTGGAAAAAATTTTATTTGTACTCAGTCGCTAGCACCCAAATAAATAAATAAACAAAAGCCCCCACAAACTTTGTAGAACTCCAAAAGCATTTTAATATGCCCTCCTATGCGGTAAGGTTAACAAATGAAGTGAAATAATGGTTGTGACCACTCCCTGGTAATAGTGGCAAAACCTCGATGATAATTCTAACATACAGAAAACGGCACAACTGTTAAAAGCTACAAACCTTGGTGTTCAGAAGAGCACTTACCTACAATGGAGCCATGAAGGCTAAAGTGACCTTTTTGGTGATTCCTTGCTACTCCCCACCCCTGCTCCCCATTTACCTAAGGCACAGTGTAGGTTTTGCAAACCTAATTATTCAGGTCCTAATTAAGTCAAAAATTGACTGTTAGTCAAATATTTGTCAGTTAAATGACACAAAGCTATGACAAGTGTTTACTGAACTAAAATGAACTGCTCTACAATGTTGCACTTAAGCAGCTCCTCTGAGTCCAAATGGTACTTCCAGATCTCAGCTGTTCTACTTAGAACACTGGAGCAGTTGGTTAACCAGTTAAAAGTCTCACATATGAGCATCTAAACTCCCATTAAAGCAAAAATATCATCAATGTCGTCTGTCCCCTTAGTGATTCCTGATGTATTATGTTTATTTATTTGCATCGTTGTCCAAGAATCAGTTTCATTTTCATTGCTTTCTATAAGATTTTCATGAATTTGTTTCTCCTTAGTTTGTATGACAGGACTTGAAACTCTTCTACTCAACACTTGCTTATTGTTAGGGTAGAGATCAGGTGTATGAACTGTAGGGTGTGAGAGTCTCCCTTTAATGATATCGGTAGCACTCTGAGTCCCTTGAGGGGGCTGCTGGGTTTCCTTTAAAAGAGTCGACTGCAACTTTCTCTGTGGTTTCCTTCGTTTCAATGAAAATTTATTCTGTGATCTTCTTTGTCTCAGATGATCCTTCAAAGTTTTGCTACCTGAGCCATGAAGAAGGCAGTTGCAAATTGATGTTTTTATGCACTCTAGTTTCTTTGGCAAACTTTAAGACAGAGAGAGGAAAAATTGGAGATTGTTAAGATGCAGAAAAACATTCTCAGAAACTTTTGTCTCCTTTTTACCAACTTCCAATTGAAAAATATATAATTTATAAGTCCTATGCCTGTGTACAACTCCAGAATTATAAGGAAAAATAAGGAAATAGGAGCTTCAACCCAAGTCTGTGTTTTCAGAGCACAACTTCCCTCTGATTTAGATTGTGAGCAAATGTGTCCCCATTATGTTTCCAAAGTAAAGTAGCTCCTACAAGCAGCAAGGTAACTGAATGGTGAGATACCTCCATATTTTAGTGCCAGAGCTCTTCCCCGATAATTGCTAATCTGTTGTTCATAATATAATAGGAATGGAACTGGGGAAAAGATGAATCACAAATAGAAAAATTGCTAGGATGCATCAACCCACTTCTGGATTAACAGCTTCATATTACAGCAGGAAATGAACAAAGAAAAAGGACTAAAAGTGAAGAGGGAGTTTATGTAAAATGAGAAAACAGGGCTCCTGGCATAGACATAATGACAGCCTTGAGCTACCCTAATTGTGATTCATACATCATCTTCAAATTTGGGAATTTGGAACTCAAATGGCCAGTTATTTTAGGTGTTTTGCTTTTGAATAGGGTACACTGCCACAAGGTACATCAGTACCCTGCTAACTGCCTGTTTGTGATAGACTGCAAAAGATTAGCATGAGCCTGTACCTCCTACCCTACCCTCTTCCTTTTTAAACAAATATAGAACTTTGAGGAAGCCCATTTTAATGTACTAATTCATGATCTCTGTTTCCAAACCATTTTGTCTTACCATAAGCAGTAATCTTTAATTGAGGAGAGGGTAGGTGTACTTCCCAATTGAAGTGGAAATAGGAAGAATGAAAACAGAAGGATCAGAGGATCTGCACTGAGTTCTAGATCTCCAGCTCTAATACCCTGAGTAAAATCCTCTATTTCCTCTTCTATATAATATGAATAATACTACCTACCTCACAGAGTTATTGTGGACATTAAATAAACTTCAAATGTACTACAAATATATTACTGAAACAGCAAAACAGGGCAGAATGAAAGAACACTATATTTTTGTGGGGTGCAAAATAATGGTCTAATCAAATAACTACCAGTTTCTTACCCTCTGCATTAACTTTTAATTATCATCTCTGCCTCATCTACCTCTGACTTTACATGCAGTCTTTTTTTTTTTTTTTTAATAAATTTATTTATTTATTTATTTTTGGCTGTGTTGGGTCTTCGTTTCTGTGCGAGGGCTTTCTCTAGTTGTGGCAAGCGGGGGCCACTCTTCATCGCGGTACATGCAGTCTTGAACAGAACACCTCCATCTTAGGCTGAGTTTCTACTCTAGAATATAATGTAAAAACCCTTAACTTCCCCAACAGCTTTTAATGAAAACTTGATATAAAACCTTCAATATATATCATATTTTTTACTAAAATAGGAATATCTTTTCCATAAATTTTTAAAGAAAATTTAACAAATTTTAGACTGTGATTCACCCACGGGAACCATTATAAAGCCCTGAATAGATACAGTAAGTCCCCTACATACAAACGAGTTCCATTCCGAGAGCACGTTCTTAAGTCCAATTTGTTCATCAGTCCAACAAAGTTAGCCTAGGTACCCAACTAACACAATCGACTATATAGTACCGTACTGTAACAGGTTTAACAAAACTGCACTTTGAGTAGATCTCAATTTTACACTACTGGACATTAAAAAGGCTAACTTGAATATATATACTTTTGCCCTATATGATAATAGAAAAAGTAAAGAAATATAATTTTTGTAATGTACCTACCTATAGCCTTGAGCTTCCACATGTTTAAGCCGGTTACTTTTAAGAAGTTTATTACCCAGAAAGGTGGTCTGAGCCTTGAGTTTTTTGCTCCTACACCACAGAATTGCCATTTGGATCTCTTCAGAAAGTTGTACAAAAGTCTCAGTTTCTCGGAATCTTTGCACAAGACTTTTTACACAGGGAGTTCCTATTGCTTTCCGAGAAGAACGTTTGGTTGCCTTTAGTTTGGATTGAGAACATTTAAACTCAAAACTGTTCTCCTGAAATATGGAACGATGAGAAAAATATATTGGATTTGTTACTGACTTATATAACAACAGAGAGAAGTTGACTCACAGACTATAAAAGTTTGAAAATATGTCTTTTTAAAAGAAGGAAAAAAAGTTTTTTCAGCTCACTATGCTTTCCTTTCTTCTTCTTCTTTTTTTTTTTTTTTTGCCATGCTGCTCGGCTTGTGGGATCTTAGTTCCCCAACCGGGGATTGAACTCGTGCCCCCTGCAGTGGAAGCGCAGAGTCCTAACCACTGGACGGCCAGGGAATTCCCTTCCTTTTTCTTAAAAATGTTTTTATTCACTGCTCCAAACACAAGATTTTTTCCCCTCTGTGCTACAACAGATCCCATCTATAGCTGAATTCAGCTGTACACAGGTAACAATATAAATATTTGCATACATATCTATTTATTTAACCTATACATATGAATAAAACTCCACATGATTATGGTGAAAGCCTATCTAGTGGGAAAAAAAACCACTGAAGAGCCCTCTTCCTCTAATACTGGACTACCACAACTTGTTTTTCATTTATTTCTATATGCTGAGTCACCCTCCTCAATGATGGGTCATAAATGTTATTGAAAACATGTGAAAATGGGGATGATTGCTGAATGTATGTTAAAAATGCTTAACTGAGCAACATTTCCAACTCCAGTTCAACCATCTTTTGATGTGGCACCTTTGGTCTCTTCAACCTCATCTTTCTATATCAAGTCAAGTTTGAATTTTATCAACTTTTACTGTTTATTGAAATATGCCACCTACTAGGTCTGCTTCCATCCTCTGTTCAAAACTTACCTTCTTCCAAATTTCTCACTCTCAAGAACATAAAGCAGTAGAAAATATGAAAGCAGAGACCTATCAATACTTTGTGTTGGTGATCCATAAAAGTTTGACCTAAAAGCAAGCTAAGCATATTGGTGCTAAACGCTAAAAATATGGTAGTCATTGGTCATGAATAAGAGGGATGCTGGAAGCAGCTCACCTAGGAACAGGTGGACGGACTGCAGAAAGTTTCAAGAGTCACAGAGAGCCATAGTTATTAAGAGAGAGCTGACGAAACTATTTGGAGGACTGGTGTAACGATAAAGGACAAAGACTATGAAACCAAACTGCCTGCATTCAAATCCCAGTTCTGCCCCATATCTGCTGTGTGGCCTGCGCAAATTTCCTGTCCTTTCTGTGCCTTAATTTTCTCATCTGAAATATGGAAACAGTAATAATAGCACCTACCTCACAGGGCTTTTGCAAGGATTATATGAGTTAACACATATAAAGTGTTTTGAACAATGCCTGGCAAAGAGTAAATGCAATGTAAGTATGACGATGATGATATCTTCCTCTGGAACTTGTGAATCGGACAAAATATAAATGCAAACTGGAATCCTTGTAAGCCTTCAAGAAAGTACTGACTCATTAGAAATGATTAAGAATTCTTGAATCGAATGGAAGAAATAACCCATGAAGGAACCCAGAAGAAAGCAATTTTGAAAAGAGAAAGGGTAAAAGAAGTCAAGAAGTTACTGATGAAAGAGGATGACATTGATGTACTTATCCATGTGAGGTCCAGAACAAACAGAATTAGCAGACACTGGCCAAGGAGAGGAATCATGTTAAAGCTCGAACGCTGACAGGAAGAAAGAAATAGAAGCCTCATGACAAAGGATGAGGATGACGATAATGACGATGAAAGTAGCTAACAATATCTAACACCAGTTAAATGCTTACCACACTTTAGACTCTGTGCTGAACACTTTACATGAACTAAAACTGGCACAACCCTATGAGGTACATACTGTTATTAGAAACAGAGGTATGGACAGGCCAAGAAACTTACATAAGTCACAGAGCTAGTACAAACCAAAGCCAGGACTCAAACCACTTCTGTCTGACTGTAAAGCCCATACTCTTAAGCTGCAGTACAATCCACTCCTATGATGGAGCCTAGGATCACTTTAAAATTCTAGCAAAACTCTTAGTAAAATGTTTCTGAAGGCATTGTATTAACTGAATTAACTAGATGCACTCAAATCCCTTGGGAATGCCTCTATTCATTCAGAAACACACTGAGAACTAAGATGGCACTACTCTTAGAGCTGGGGATAAAAACAGAAGATTCAGTCTGTGCCACTGGTAAGTGGCATCTACTCTACAAATTAGCAGAAATCATAAGCTATATTAAAATAAGCCAGACAAACCTGAATAGCTTTGTGTTTCAGCTGTTTGCAGAAAGCCCTCACGTCAAATTCTGATGACTTTTCTGTGAAGATGGAAAGATCACAGATACAAAAACTTAGGCATACTATTTTCAAATCAACAAATTCTTAAGTGCATGACTACATTTCTTGCCAAATTACTACAAGAGAAACAAAGGGAATTAAGCAAGCAAAGAACTATGAAGCAACAACAGAAACAACTTTATATGCTCAAGCTGAGAAAACACAGGTATTACCATACCTCTCTAAGAATAACCAGAGTTAAAATTAAGAAAGATGCTGAATTTCTTCCTACACAATGCATGACTACATTGTAATTTCAAAAGTTTTTTTGTTTGTTTGTTTTTTTAGAGTATGTGCCATATCAAAGCAAATTACCTTTTAAGATTTTCTTATTCTTTACTGGCTGTCCAAGATCCACATTATTCTGAATATTGATCTTCATTTGTTTAGCTTTTTTGGAAATTCCAAGTAATGGTTCTTCACTGGACCTCTGTGATTGCTCTTTTGTTAAAAATAGTTTATTTAGCAGTTTAGTTACTCCTTTAGCTGCAAAAGCTGTACGCATTTTTTTCTTAAAGATTTCAAAGTAGGGCTCTCCTAAAAATTCAGCAATATCAGAAGGAAAGGTAAAACCTTTGAAGTAAGGCAATGGTTGAATCCTGGAGACCTCTTGAAGTAATCCAAACAATGGCTCATATAAAGAAACCAGCCTTTTTAAAACATCTTTATAGAGAACCCTAGAGAAAGAAGTAGGATCTCATGAATTAGCTAGTAATTATCATTTGCAGATTATATAATAATAAGAGAGTCAAAGCTGAAAATAATGCCTGTCAATCTGCCACTATAGATAAAAAAAACGCTAAAGCGGATACTTGCAAAGAGCTAGATTAGTCCAGCCTAAACAGAAAAATGCAAGTACAAAATGCTATATAAAACCAAATAAAGTACTACATGGAGAGATATCTCAAAAGATGTGCCTCAAAATCTTAAGTGTGGTTTTATCTCGACGATGAGATTTTAGGCAAATTTCAGGTTCTTTGCATTTTTTCTATTTTTTAAAGTTTCTTAAAATAACCATGTATTATTATAATCAGCAAAAATCAAAGCTATTTTCATTATAGGAATAATGAAGGTTTGACATTTTAAAATAATATGATTAGTAATTCTAACACTGTTAGTGCTAAAAACAAGCAGAATAAAAACTAAGATGATTGGAAATAGTACTTGAGATATCCAGGTTAAGATATCAAAGCAAGGTTTAGAGAGAATTTTCTCTCTCTTTTTTTTGGTTTTCGTTCAAATTAGACCTAATCACCCCAATTGTTTAAAATGGCCAAAAATAGGTCTCCTTATAAATATGGGCAGATTTTGAATCCAATTATCCATCAAGTAAGTTTCATAATATATATTGTGAGCTGCAAGGGAAGGGCTCTTTGGTTTGCAACTAGTATTATCAGTGTTCTTTCCATCAACTAACTATGGCTCAAAAAGCAGTGGTGGTTCAGGTGGAAGAAAGGAATCTAGAAAACATAAGGAAGGTCATTGCCATTAAAAATTAGAAACCTAATGGCAGAAACAAATGATACAGACTGCTCAGGAACACCTTCATTTTAAATGGCCCAGCTGCTGAATGATTAGAGGAACCTTTTTTTTTTTTTTTTTAATTCCAGCTGCTAATCCTAGGAATTCATTTGCCTAGTTGTTTAGTGTTGAGGTGATCTCATGGATTCAGATTCAAAGCCTAATCCTTTGACATAACCATCAACACTTAGCTTCCCAATCTACCCCAAATAAACTCTGATCAAATGAAGAAACAGAATTCCTGCACCTTCAGCATCCCATGGGAAAGCAAATATGAAAACTACTAATGAGAGACTTAGTCTGAGTTAGAGAAATGAAGGATTTCAAAGGTACATACATACATACCATAACCTGCTCACCAGCCCAACCATCACAAGGTTTAAAATAATGAATTCTTGCAAACCTAGATGTTTCACAGTCAAGCTGGAGAATCAAGTTAAAGTTGGAAAACAGAATCAAAGGAATTTAGGTTTTTTTAAGTTACATTTATGAAAAAAACAGACTGGAAGTAGAAAGAATTTTCTTGAAGGAACTAAAACCTTAAAACATGTTCTATTTAAGTCATGGAAGCTTAAAAATAAAGTAATATACACTCTGCTAGAGGAAAAATAAAGTAATACACACTCTGCTAGAGGTCTCATTAATAAATTTAGTTTCTAAGATTAAGAATTTCTAACAGTCAATGCCCTTAGGATAATACATACTAGGTAGAGACAGAAGTCTCTGGCAATGGCTATATCAGGCAAATCCCAGGAAAAGGAAGCCAAAGAGCAAAATTTTAAGAATTCCCATAATTTATAACTCCTACAGACTCCCTAGCTTTCAAACAGAAATACTATTAAATATATCCCAACAATTCCAATTCAGAAGAAGGTACTTTAGTTGATTCAAGGATACAGAAATGTCTTGCAGCAACAGTCCAACAAGCGAAGTAGCAACTTGCAGGCTCCCAAAATCTTCATCAACACCAGTTCCACCACTGGTTGGCTAGGGATGACACACGCTTTGGTATTTACAGGCTGATTTTCACTTGGCAAAAATAGAGAAGCACATTACTTTCATTCTTAAATATAAAGCACTTATATAGCAATTTTCAAGTGCAGACTTGCTTTAAGCTCAATTTGAGGTAGTTATGTTTAATAATGACTCACTGAAGTTGACTGACACTTATGTTTCAAAATAATCTACCATGACCCAGATTTCAGTGTCACACTATTCCCTCCCACTGGCCGACAGAGGGAGATTACCACAAAATACCAGGGGCCCTTTGTTGAAACAAATTTGTACAGCTAAGGTATAATTGTTTATATTCTAACAATAAGTGAAGAAAGTCTAAAGCAAGGTCACAGCAAGACACTGGGTTCCCATTCCCAGCCCACCAAAAAGCCCATTACAAAGCAACTGGACCACTTACTTAGAAGAAAATGACTCAGAGAGATCTTGAATTGAACCTTCCAAATTCATGTTTTTCAAGCGTTTTAAACATTGTTCAACCTGAAAGGGGAAGAGCAGCTCAAATTCACATGTTTATGTGTGACACAGACAAAGCCACTGATGTGACCAGGAAAACAAAGAAATACAAAATTTCAAAGTATGGAAATACACTCAATACCAAAGAATACCTTTTTTTAAGGGTAAAGAAACCCATAGCCCAAAGCAATTGCTTCTGGTTAAAAATTTGAAATTTATCCAGCCAAATAAATTTCTCAAATCAGGTTATGACTAAGAATTTATTGTACTACATGCCAGGACGTGCTTGATGCTATAAAGGGGACCAAGGTTAAGTATAAGATTATTCTCAAGGTTATATTTTTCTGAAGCAACATGATTTCTAATAGTGAAACTATTAAAACAAGATAGTAAATTATTAAGTACTAAATTTCAACAGTCTGTAAGTGCCACAGACATAAGGGATCAAGTGATAGAGGGATTGGGCATTGTAAACATACAGGACCAGGTGAGCAAAGGCTCAGAGGAGGGAACGAATGTGGTGAGTAGGAGAACTCAGAACAGTTCAGGCTGTCTGAAATACAAAATATATGAAGATGAAGACCAGAGAGAAGCCTGAGTTAAGGAAAACTGAAGAGGCCAGATCACGGGGGATCTTGTAAGTTAACCTAAGAGGCTTCCACTTTATTCAGGAGACAATGGAGAAACATTAAAAATTAAAGCTGTGTTTTAGGGTGATTAACCTGGCTTTGGTACACATGAATATGCCAGAGTGGAGGAAAGACTGGAAGATGAAAGATCAGTCAGAATTGCAAGACAACTAAAAATTGACAAGGTCTGAAAAAAGAAATGGCAGCCAGAACTAAAAAGGGACTAGATGCAGAGAAAGTTTTGACTGATCGGTTGGCCGGATAGGAGAGCTACGTAAAAGAAAGCAGCAGAGAAAACAGAACACCAAATTTTTCTGACTGGATAATTATTCGCAACTTGGAAGCCGGGAGGAGAAATACGTATGTTCAATCTGAGATGGTAAGTTTGGTTTTGGCGTTAAAGACTCAGAAGGAGATAAAAGCTGCCCCAGAGAAGAAAACTTAAGAAAGACCATGATCCCAAATCTTTCTTTGCTGAAAAAATCTTCATCTTTTTTGCCTTAAGTAATGGGAGTGGAAAACTAACCAGAGAGCATGAATCTGTAAGGTTAGAGACTATGTCTGTCTTTTTCACCCTGTACACCTAGCATGAAGCACAGTGCCTGGCACATAGAAAGTTTCAAAAATACTTGGAGAATTAATAAAATGAATGAACAAATGGACACATAAGGAACTCAGGTTAGGAGGCTCTACTCTGTGGTGTAGTCCCTGAGCTGGAGGGCCCAATTTTGTCTTAAACTCCAAAAGTTACACAAAACCACTTTACACAACTTGTTATATACTCATTAAATATATTACCGATTAGATTATATACCCCACAATAAATAGACCGCAACTTTGTTCTTTTTATGATTTGGGAATTTTGATTATGGTCAGGAAAATTGTTTCTTAATCCAAAACTCTGTCTTGATCAAATTACTCAATCTTTAAACTAGGCAAAGGCATGGTACTTTATTATAGATTGCATATAATGAAGAAAATTTTTCATAAAAATTACCTACCTATAATAAGAAAAATAAATAAATAAAAAATAACCATAAAAACAAAAAATTACCTACCTACCAGAAACAAGACTGGGAAAGAATCCAACATAGTTCCTTTTTAAATAAACTTTTTTGAAATGCTTTCAGGGGAAAAAAAAAAAAAAGCCCACATGCAATTGCAAGATGACCTATAAATCACAAGTAAGTTACTGCGATTAAGTTACAAAATACTAAATGGCAGTGTGATCTCCATCTTCATCAAGTAAACATGTTGAGTATTAAACACAGGGCTCCCTCCTTACCTGTTTGAGGGCCAAATGGGGCTTGTGGCGGCCCATTCTGTTGTGATTGCTGTAAAGGACTGCACATAATACATCTGTTTCTGCATCTAAGATTTGGCTCTTCAGTGACAATGTAACGAGACAGCATTCTTTAATTACAGCTGCAATGCAAAGGTCTAAAGCAGAGGTGTTTCGTAAGACTTAATATGCATTTCTACATTAAGTATATTCCATAAAAAATACACTGAAAGAAGCATCTTTCCTTATGTTTAAGGAAATCAAGAATAAATTAACATAATCAGCCTCACCTGTAAGAACATAATTAATGTTTCCAAGTATGTGATAAGTGACACAGGAAGGAAGTGATCTTACAGTGACAGATGATATCAAGTCCAGGAAATCATTAAGAGAACATGTGTTAAAGTAGAATGTACATCTTTACACAACATTTTATCATGATTTTAATAATCTTTCATACGAATACTCTGCAGCCAGTCATTTGGTGTACACTTAACACTTCAAGTACCTTAAAGGTGGGACATGTTGTATAGTTCTCTACCACTTTAAGAATATATTCAGAAGAGAAATCACTATAACAACTGGAAATTATATTACATAATGAATGTCTGACTGAACACGGGGTGCTTATTTAGTAAAACAAGGTCACAGCCTCCTAGTCTGAAAAAGCTGTGAATAGAGGATGGAGTAAATATGTTCTCTATGGCTCTAAGGGTAGCAGTAGCATCCTAAGTGGCAGTAACACAAAGGAAGACTTACACACAACGTGGAGAACTTTCTTACTATACGAACTATTTGAGGCCAGAATGGGCTGCCTTTGGGGTGGGGAGAGACTTGGTGAATTTCCACGCCTAACAGAATCCTGTTAAAGAATCTTTGAATAGAGGAAGGGGTAAGATTAATCTGTAAACTGAGCAGGATGGATGGATGGGGAGGGGGATGTGATGATTAGATAAGTTACAAGTATTTAATAATAACAGCTGTCATTTGAGTGTTTACTGTATCAGGCATTGTTCCAAATGCTTTGCCTATAATGTTAATTCTCTCATCAGAACAGCTCTGTGAGGCAAGTACTATTTTTATCCCCATTTGAAAATGCGCTGAAGCCCAGAAAGGTTAAACAACGACATTCCCCACTCCTCACCCCAGCTCCAGCAGAGAGAAGAGACAGGATTCAAACCCAGGCAATTTGGCTTCTGAGCCCAGCGTGTACTGCCCTACTGCCTAATAACGGCAATGCCACCATACATTGATAGAACACTTTAGACCACGCTCTCCTAAATGACATCATTAGATCCTCCCAACAACCCGGTGATAGGGAAAACTAACCCCATTTTACAGATAAGAAACGGGGGATCCAGAAAGATTGCGGTTTAAGTGCAGAGTGCTTGAGTGACGACCCGCAGCCTCTCAGAGGCAGAGGTCGAGAAAGACTGAGGGGTAACCACGGCACTTGGTGGCCTGAGTGAACGCAGGGTCCCCAGGCAGCAATTTTTCCTGACGCTAGCTGCGTCCGCCCTCTTTCCCCATTTCGGTGCGGGGCTGGATCTTAGGCCTTCGGCGCCCCAGCCAGGCCCTGCGGTAGACTCGGTGGGTCCAGCGAGGAACGGCGATGCCAGATGCCCTGCAAGACTCCTCAGCAAACTCCAGAGCCCAGGCCCCTTCTGGCCACGGCCCTGCGCAGCGTCCCGCGGGTTCCGGAAGTCCCGCCCCCACCCCACGCACGTACGCCTGCCTGACGCCTCCTCCGGAAAAGCCTGCGCCCCTCGCCGGGCGCCTCACTCACCCAGCGCCGCGCCGGGGTCCTGTACGATCACTGCGCTGCGGCTCCCCGCCTTAGGGATCCTCACGCGGTTCCATGGTTCCGGGCCCGGCAGCAGCGCAGCCATCTTGGGAGGCAGGAGAGGGACTGGGAAAGGCGGACCTGGGCGAGGCCCAGTGGAGCGACCGAAGGAGGGGCGATGAGCCGACGTCAGGGGAAGGTAGAGGGCAAGGGGTGGGGCGGGGGCGGGGAAAGGGGAGGGTCCTTCACGAAATAGTGGACCAAGTACGGTGAACCTGAAGAACCCCCAGAGTCATCCAGCCCCTGGTCTCAAATACCTGGCCGCGTATCAGAATTACCTGGGAGAATCTGGGGGAGCCGCATCCCGGTACTACTCAATCAGAATCTCGGAATGGGGCGAGGAATCCGCCTTGTGTTTATGCTTCCCCACGGGATTCTGAAGCACGACCAGTTTTGGAACTATTAAAAGGTATTTTACAGATGTGGAAAGTAAGGCCCGCAGTTGAGTTGGTGCATACACCCCCATCTCCACCTCAACCATTAGCGGAAAAGGAAGACATGAAATAAAGAGGCTTATGCAAAGTGCGTATTTGTAACGCAGAAGTAATTTAAGTTAGTCGAGGAAGGCTCTACCTGGAGCAGCAGCAAAACCACGATCATAGAAACTTGGAGGCCGTCTGACTCTCCATCAGCCCCATCTTCTGTCAGTGTCCAAAACAAGACGATATTCCAAGCTTTCCTGATCCTCACCTCATTTATAGCTTTCTAATAGTTCATTTATCTTCAGCTACCCTGATGCCAGCTTACTTAAGGCCCCCTGCGCAACATATTAGAGAGGCAGTTAGTGGGTTTTGAAGACAGACCAGCAAGGTTCTGATTCTAGATCTGCCCTATACTAGCTCTATGATCTCAGGAAAGTTACCTAACTCCTCCAAATCTTAGTGTTCCTACAGGTAAATTGAAGATAATAATACAAACTTGTAAAGTGCTCACAGTTAAAAAGTGCTTTAGAATAGTGCCTGGCATACAAACAGTATTTACTCTTAGCAGAATTAGTATTGTTGATATTATTTTTACTGTTTAATACAGATAGCCACGCCAAACTGAAACACTTTGCATGCTGTCTGTGTGTGCCTTTGTACATATTAATTTCTCTATCTGGGCCATTTCCCCGAAACACAATCTCCCTCAGCTCTGGCGTCATCACCTCTAGGTAATTCTTCCTGAGCATCCCATTCCCACTCCATAGCTTGATGTAGCGACGACTTTATGTACAACCGTAGTGCCCTGTGCTGGCCTCTGTATTAGCCTCCTATTGCTGCGGTAACAAATTACTACAAACATAGTCACTTAAAACAACACAGTTATTATATTACATTTTTGGAGGTTAGAAGTCCAAAATGGATTTCACTGGACTAAAGTTGGCAGGGCTGGATCCTTCTGAGGCTCTAGTGGAGAATTCATTTTCTTGCTTTTTTCAGCTTCTAGAGGCCACCTGCATTCCTTGGCTCATGTCTCCATCCTCCATTTTCAAAGTCAGTAGCATAGCATCTTCCAGTCTCCCTCCAGCCTCTCTTTCTCTCTCACCCTCCTGCCTGCCTTCATCTTAAAAGGACCCTAGTGATTACACTGAGCCCCCCAAAATAACCCAGGATACTCTCCTCATTTCAGAGTCTTTAACTTAATCATATCTACACAATCTGTTTTGCAATGTAAGTAAACATATTCATAGATTTGGAGGATTAGGATGTGGCTGTCTTGGGGGATGGGCATTATTCAGGCTACCACAGACTCTCACAGAAGTTACCTCACTGTGTTGTATTAATTTGTATATTTATATGTCTCCTTCTCCAATGGCATGTGAGCTGACTGAAGGCAGTACTACCAGTGTAGCTTACTGATCTTTATATCACAATGCTTAGCTCAGAGCCTGGTGTGTAGTAAGACCTGAATAAGGCTTTAACAGCTTTATTGAGGTAAAATTGGTATACAGAGAACTGCACATAGTTAATGTGTACAATTTTACTAATTTGTCAATATTTACTGGCTAAATAAGAGACTAGATGATGCTTGAATAGAGTTTTTGAAGGACGAGTAGGAATTTCCCAGGCAGATAAGGGAAGAAGACATTCCTGACAGAGAGATGGTAAACAGCATGGGTTGGAAGAATCATTAGTCCTGGCTGAGTCAGTATTGCTGGAGCATGATGTGTTCCGAGGGACGAAGCTGGGAGTAGTAGTGTCAGATCAGGGACAGAATTTGGATTTACCCTGAAGGCTGGTGATTCCCAAACCTGGCTGATCATAATTACCTGGATAGTCTTTTAAAAATATTTAGAAAATTTTCAGGCTCCACTTTGGACATTCTTATTCATTAGGTCTGAGTAGGGCTCTAATCTGGGTTTTTCAAAAGCTCCTTGTGATGGTGGTCTGCTTTAGGGATCCCTTTCTGGAGGTGACAAAGGAGTCACTGAGATTTAGGCTGGGCAATTTTGGCACCTTGCATCAGAGGACGAGCGCTCTGGAGAACAGATTTGAAGATAAGACTGGAGGAAGGGACCTAAGGGGATCTGTTACAAAAGCTGAGGCAGGAGATAATGAAGGCCTGAATTCAAACACTGGCACTGAAGATGGACAGTATGACTTATTTAGATGTCTAGTATTTAGGTATTTATATGTCTAGTATGACTTCCAGACTTTTGCCTTGAGTGTGAGATGTGGCATCCAAAAGAAGAACAAATTTAGATACACCTAAATAATAGGAATAATGAGATAACTTTTTATGTACTGAGTTTGAGATTGCCCATGGGCTGCCCACAAGAGTATGTCCAATTCGCCAGTTGAATAAATGGAACTGTAGCTCAAAGGGTAATTACAAAGGGAGGGAGTAGAGATGATGAATATAGGATAATGTTTTTAGCAGCTTAGATGAGACGGGAAGACAGAGTTTATGTGATGACAGAGAGATGTAGGATCAAGCAGAGTATAGTTTTGTTTTGTTCTCATTTTAAGGATAGTGTATCAGTCAGGGTTCCACCAGTCAAACAGAACCAGTAGGCGATGTATATATACTTTTGAAAGGAAATTGGCTCACATGACTGTAGGGGTTGAATAGTCAAGTCTGAAGTCCATAGCGCAGGCCGTGGTAAATGGCAGTCTGGAAACTCAGGCAGGAGCTGAAGTTGCAGTCTACAGGTGGAATTTCTTCTCCTTCCTGTCCTGTTCTGTTCTCAAGGTCTTTTAAACTGATTGGATTAGGCTCATCCAGATAACCCAGGATAATCTCCTTTACATACAGTCAACTGATTGTGGTTGATAATCACATCTACAGAATGCCTTCACAACAACACCTAGACTCATATTTGATTGAATAACTGGGTGCCTCAGCCTAGTCAAGTTGACACATAAAACTGACCATTACAGACAGAAAGTGATTTCATCACCTGAACAGGCTAAGAGAAATGGGGCCAAAAGAGTAAGAGAAGCTGGGCCTACTAAAGAGATAAAGGTGAGAGAATTGATGAAGAAAGATCCATTATTCGTTCAACAAAGTTTGTGAGCATCATCCCAGAGGAGACAAGCAAAGGTGGGATCAAGAGCTTAGGTAGAGGGGTTGTCTTAAAGATCAAAAAGCCTTTATCCTCTGAGCCAGGAAGAAAAATCAAGATAGCTTTAGACATGGCTATGTTTGGGGTACGGTAACAGAAAGATGAGGGAGCTCCTATGTTGTCAGTGAAGGAGGATCATTACCAAGAGGGGAGGGCAGGGAGATGGGTTCTGGGTGGGCAGTGGATATTTAAAATCAGAGTTTCCTTGAACTGGGGGATATGGAAGAGTCATGTGTTCTGTATATTAGGGAGAAAGTAAGGATTTACGGCCACGTTTTTAAAATTTCAAATTTGCAAAGAAAGACTGCCACAGACACAAATGACCATGAAATTGAACCTTGTCCATCTCATTAGCAATTCAAAAAATAC
The DNA here is from genome assembly GCF_965194805.1 of Balaenoptera borealis. NCBI lineage: Eukaryota > Metazoa > Chordata > Mammalia > Artiodactyla > Balaenopteridae > Balaenoptera > Balaenoptera borealis. Next base: position 59,673,407 of record NC_138862.1, read on the forward strand.
AGATTAAAATAATTTCGAGGTATTGTCATAGAGACAGAGTAAAAGCATGGTGTCTCATGTTACTAGGACTTTGGACAAAAATTCAGATACAAAGTGATCCTTTGTTGTTGTAATCATGAAAATGGAAAATGATATATTCACACAATGAATCAGTGGTTTTCTAATATTTTGGCAGTGGAATTCTTTTTCCCCCACAAAATCTTAACACAGAAATCAAATATAAAAAACAGTAAAAGCAGAATTGTAGTGGTTAAGGGTACAAGGGAGAATGCAGGGTCCTCCCATAAAGGCCTCCTGCCCAGGCTCCTAGAAGTACCTCATAAGACACTTCCTAGGAACATTTTGGAATCCACTGTTGTAAATAAATAAATATGTATTGATGTGTGCAACTGTTTACGATACATTAAGGTGTTTTCTAAAGCAGTTTAGAAAACTCTATGTACAATGTGATTACATGCAAAAATATACCTCCACACATGAGAAAAAGGTCTGGAAGGATCTAAATGAAGGTGTTAACAATGATTATCTTTTCAGCAGTAGGATGGATCTTTTTTCTTCTATGAGCTTATTTGTACTTTCTAAAGGAGAGAAATACATGTTGCTATTGTAGTAAGAAAAAATTATTTTTAATGTTAAGTGTGTATCAAACTCTTAGGATGTGTGTGTGTGTGTGTGTGTGTGAGTGTGCGTGCATACACCAGCATATTCGGACATACATTTTTTGGCCCATCCAGCTGTGGTCTAATCTCATGCTTCTATACTTTGTGATGCGGGGCTGGGATTCTGCAAAGCCACACGGTCTTTGCCGGCTGGTGGTTATACCCATATGGACCACTAGAGGGAGATTGGAAGGCAGGAGGAGGCGAGAGGTTCCTGTTTGTTTTCTTATTCCTGGTAGTGTTGCCAGGCAACAGCTCTTCATCCCAGGTAATGACAGTTGCTTCTAGTCCCTGACTCATTTTTACACACTGGAGAACTAATTGACCCCTCTAAGGTACTGGCAGCACCTGGATGATGTTCTGTTGTCAAAGATCTGAGTCCCAGTTCTGCAGATCACTTCCTCCAAAAATCTAAATTCTAGTGTTCTCCTTGCCTCCCCAGCTCCAGGGCTTGTAACTGCTTTCAGCAGTTACCTCTGTGTTACCTCAGTGTTGCATGTGTGCTTTTAAGTTCTTAAACATCTATTTAACCAGTTCACTATATTAAATTCTCTCTGGTGAAATACTTAGTATGAGTCTGTTTTACTAACATGATTCTTAAACAAGAAGTGGTCCTAAGAAACAGCCCCTCAAAATGGGATTCTGAGGTTGCTCTGAGCTTGTCCTTAGCTTTGAACACCATAATGATCTCTTTAGCAAGGGGAAATGGGATTTGAGTATCCATGATACGCTGTGGCATCATACTTAATCACCTGTGGTTGATTGTGATGAAATGCCTTCTGTGGCCCTAAGAGGGACCAGATGACCGTTATGATAGCAGTGATGCTTCTACAAGAAATGACAAGCTCAGATCATTAACTCTTAGCTCAAGTCACAGAGAATCAGAGAGTTTCTATAGTGGCTCTAAAAGAATCACCTATTTCTTATAGCTGCAGGGCTGACCTTGACCCAGAATTTAATTTTGTGGGTTACAGAATTTCAACCAGAATTGAATTCATAGATTTGAAAATCTTGTATGTGAAAGTTAGGGCACTGACTGGTAAGAAGAACTCTGAGACTTGGAATAGGAACCATCTAGTTTGACTTGGGAAAAGCTGAGAATCTTGGAGTTGCTTGCCTTCTTGTGTCTGAGGGAACTTGTGTTAAGACCCCATAATAACCTCAAGACCCACTCCAACTACTTCTCATCACCTCTAGAGCTAACCCAGTTCAGATCTCAGTTTGCTCCAAAGGGACAAGTACAAAGTCTGACATGGAAGGAGATGGTTTACTCCAAAATAATTGCAAAATGTTGCTAATTGACAGAAATGGAAATAATAGGGGATTTTAAGTTATTAGACTAAAAGAGGAAGGAATATAAAACACTGGATTAGACCAAATGTATTGATATGGGTCATTATTACAGTTACTAAAGATCTTAGTTAGGGACTTCCCCTGTGGTCCAATGGTTAAGACTGCACACTTCCACTGCAGGGGGTGCGGGTTCGATCCCTGGTCGTGGACCTAGGATCCCGCATGCTGCATGGTGCGACCAAAAAAATTAAAAAGATCTTACAGTTAGAAGTGTGTCTAATGATTTTCTTGGTTGCTTGAAACTTGAACTCAACTATAGCCTATACTCACTGCAGGTAAAATACCAGATTTTTCCTGGCACAATGTAGAAGGAGGAATCCAAAGACTCAGAGAGATTAGAATGATGGGGTGCATATATAATCTGACTTGCACACCCACCTACCCCCAACTATGTCCTCTGAGAGGTCACTCACACCACTGAGGCATTGAGAAAGGCATTAATGACGGGCTACTTTTGTGTCCTCACAAAGTTCTGTGATGGCTGTCTTCTGTAGGCTATGGTGATGGTAGAAGATACTGCCATTGAAATTGGCTCCATGATTTCAGTGAAAACGATGGGATCCCAGAATGACAACGGTCAAGTGGCAACAATTAACTACAAGAGACAGGAGACAAGGTTAGTTCATTTACTATAATGGGCAATAGAGACAAAACGTTAACCAAATTTTTTGACTAGCAGGCATCTTTAGTAGTAGCTAATTGATCATGGTGTCTGTAGGAATTGAATAGATAGCAGCCTATTAAAATATTACTTCAAAAAAAAATATTACTTCATTTATATAGCAGGGACCAGAAACCTAATCTGAGCACCAAAATGGACAGGAGACATGACTACTTACTCAGTTTCCAGACTTAAACAAGTTCAGCAGCACAAAATTTCTTGATGAACAAGGAAGCTGGTACAAAGATGCTTATCAGTGTCATTTACAGTAACAAAACTTTCCAAACATATAAGTATCCATGTATCAGTTATTTATTGCTGGTTAGCAGTCAACATATTCACGACTTAATCATTTTATTACTTACAGTTCTGTGGGTCAGGAGTTTGGGCAGAGCTCAGAAGGGATGGCTTGTCTCTCCTCCACATAGTGTTGGCTGGGAGGGCTCTACTGGGTCTAGAGGACCTACAATGGCCTTACTCACAAGTCTGGCACTCCCATTGGGATGGCTCAAATGACTGAGGGTGAACTGGGATGGCTGGGTCTCTCTTTTTCCGTGGCGTTAGCTGGGCTCACCCATATGTGTGGGGCCTTGGTTCTCCTCCATGTGGTTTCTCTCTCCACATGGCATCTCATCCTCTAGGACCCATCTCTCCATGTAGACTCCCTCTCCAATAGGATAACCTGGACTTCTTTACGCAGCAGATGGATCCACCCTGAGCAAAAGCAGATGCTGTACGGCCTCTTAGAGTCTGAACTCAGAAGTCCCCAAATGCCACTTCCATCACACTTTATTGGTCAAAACAAGTCAGAAGGGCAGCATAGATTCAAGAAATGGGGAAACAGACACGAGCTCTTGTTGGAAAAAGCAGTAAAGACGTATTGCAAAGAGGTGTGGACACAGAGAGACCCAATTCAGTCACTGGGTCCATTTTCAATAACCTATTACAGGCTAACAAGAAACATATCTCTTAAAAAATTAAGGTACATCCATACAATGAAAAACAGAGTAGGCAAAATTGCTGTAACAAACAGACCCCCAGATATATAATGGTTCAAGCACAATAGATGTTTATTCTCACCCACATTGTGTTCAATACATGATTATTCAAAATTTTAGGCTCCTTCCATCCTTTGACTTTGAATTCCCCTAGGGCCTTGTCATCATCTGCATCTAGCTGTAAGAAGAGATAACATAAAGGAGACACACCTGCCTCTTAAAAGCATTGGCCCGGGAATAGCACACATCACATGCATTCCTATTCTTCTGGCTACACGTAACTGCAAAGGAGCCTGGAAATGTAGTCTAGCTGCATGCCCAAGGAGAAGGAAATGGATTTTGATGAACAGCTAGAAGACTCTGCCACAATCATTTTTTAAAGATAGGCAATGGCACAGGGAAATGCTCACATTATATTAAATGAATGGAAGGGATTACAAAACTTTATATGACTCCAAGTTGGGGAAGGGGCAAAGAGAAATGTATATCTGGAGTGAAAATGGTACCAAGATATTAATGATTTTTATTTCTGGTTGGTGAGAGTACAAAAGTTTTATCTTCTATTCTTTTCATTTTCAGAATTGTGTTCAGTAAATACAAATGACCTCCATAACATGATAAATAATATTTTTAAATGTTAAAATATCTAAATTATAAACTCAAAGCACTCTTTTAGCATCATTGCTGACAATCAGTCTGTCTCAACTCCTAGAATCTCATAGAAATGTAAAGAAAAAATGCCCATTGATAGATAGCATTATTTTTGCCACTCTGTTTTCTGAAGTATTTAGGGACCAGCATACAATTTTAATACAGACAATTCCTAATTTAGAAAAGCCATTTCTAAGTGCATTGTTTGAAACTGAACATCTTCGCCCATAAAGTGAATGTAAAACATGATGATGAGGAACCAGAGCCAGCCCCCCAAAGCCGCTTTCCTCCAATCACTCATGTGATTGGTTCCGGCCAATGATGTCCCGGCCATTGGTTCTATAGAGGACAACTATGGATTCCAGGATTGTTACAGAAAAGTGCTTTCCACCGTCAAGATTAAAACAGCAGGAGCACATCTTCCCTCAGCTTGGGTCACCCTCACCCCCAACAAGCTCTGGCACTCAGAGTGGGAGCTTACATCCTGCCATGTTCCCAGAACCAGTTTCTCTACCAGGTGGGAAGTGGGAGCTGAGATCTCTCAGCAGTGAGCCCCTAGCATGGCGGGAGCAAGAAGGTGGAGGGGAGAGCTGGGTTCTAGGCCTGGGAAGGGGTCCCCATGCGGTATGATCACATTAAGACCCAGGATTCTGAGGGAGATACAGTGGTGGGGTGTCAGATTAGGATGATGGGAGAAATGCTAGGGACTCCTAAGATGGGGAAGAGATGTTTTTCCCATTCACTTTCCCCTTCATAGACGTAGTGATCTTGAATACTTTAGTTCCTCTCCATCCCAAGTCCTCTGTCATCCCAGTTCCTTCACTGTCCTTAGCTCCAGTAACCTTCACATTCACTTCACTTCAGTCACATGCTCTCAAATCATATCCCAAATCTTGCCACCATCCAGAATTAGTCCATATCTGATACCATAAATTCAGACATTTTTCTTTCTGATGATAGCGTCCTATCTTTTCAACTTTCTTACTCAAGTTATTTCTTATAAATCTGATCTTAAACCTTACTGGATCACCAGTCCTTAACCTCTTACTGTCTTCACATCAGTACCCTTCCACCTTCACCCTTCTTTGTATACAGCTTAGATTCTCCCAGTCCATTGCATGCCAATGTTATCAATCCCCTCTCCCCATTACACTTCCATCACATTTGCTTAGCCAAAGTCCAACCCTTTATTAATTCCACTCTCTGAATTTTCTGTAATTATGGGGAAAAAAACTGAAGTCCTCAGACAAGAACTCTCTCAACTTACTAATGCCAAACCTACAAATTTACTTGTCCCTCCACCATCCTATCTTCCATTCCTCCAGTTACAATGCATAAGGCGATCCTCCCCTCACCTGAGGTGAATCCCTTCACTGGCTGTCTCCATCCAGTAAAAGCTTTTTCAGAAAAAGGATCATGTGTGCTTGTTAACTGCTGCCTTCCAGGACCTAGCAGAGTATCTGGCATATAAAGTGCACAGTATTTATCAAATGAATGGCTTTGGTGAGTTAAGGAAAAGATAGGGACAGAGAAAAGGAATAAAAGAGTTATTCTTCCTATCCTATTTTACTGTTTTTGGTCAGAAGAGAGAAGAGTATTTTGAGGAGGAGAGCAGAATTTTTCTCATACATAAAGGACAGAGGTTGATCAAGAATTGACAGTATTTGAACTGTTAATAATTCTTACATTTCAAAAGTCACCTGAGTGGGTGAAAGTCATTTCCATGGCACGTATTAGCTATGTATAATTTATTTTCCTGAGAAAAATTCTTCCTTTAGAATAAATTTCCAAATAAATTCCTTTAGAATAAATTTCTGTCATCTAGAATAATTTTATGTACAAATCCTATTCATCCTTTAATTCCTAGTTCCGATGCCCCTTGTTCACCTCCCCCAAAATCTGGAACTTATCTCTTCCATCTCTGAACTCCCATCTCACTTTCTCTCTACCTCTCTTATGATACTGACTGCCCACACTCTGCCTTGTTCTTGAGACAGTTGTAACGAGTTCTGTAAGCACTTTCATGCAGGGATGTATATCCTCCCTCCTGCTGGCACATGGGTGCTCAGTAAATACTTGTTAAATAAATACTGAATGAATTAAGTAATGAATAAAAAAGTCTTTCAATAAGAACCAAATACTAGCCTGGCATCAAGAATTTCTTAATTCAAGAAACACAATAGCTCTAGAAGTCACGGGAACACGTTTGAAAGGCTAGGCATACATATGCATAATGTGTTAATAAACCATACGATAGTCTCCAAAAATTTTCCTTGATTCTAAAAGGCATCCAGGTTTTAATTTAAAAAGCATGCTTCTACCTGACTATACTTTTTGAAAATGTTGGCATTTTTAGGACTGTTGAAAAAACAAACATTTTCTTTCAAAATGTAATTTGCACGCAAAAGCCTTAAGGAGACAGCCTCTGACTTGTAGTTAGGAACTTTCAGAAGATATAAGACTAACATGTTTCATTTGAATTCCTGAAGTGAATTTTGGTTTGGATTTTGATCTGAATGTATAGGTATAAATCCCAGTTTAAGATCTGGAGTATATATAAGAATTACAGGGCTTCCCTGGTGGCGCAGTGGTTGAGAATCTGCCTGCCAATGCAGGGGACACGGGTTCGAGCCCTGGTCTGGGAAGATCCCACATGCCACGGAGCAACTGGGCCCGTGAGCCACAATTACTGAGCCTGCACGTCTGGAGCCTGTGCTCCGCAACAAGAGAGGCCGCGATGGTGAGAGGCCCGCGCACCGCGATGAAGAGTGGTCCCCACTTGCTGCAACTAGAGAAAGCCCTCGCACAGAAACGAAGACTCAACACAGTCATAAATAAATAAATAAAAGAACGTGAATTTCTTTAAAAAAAAAAAAAAAAGAATTACAATTTTCTTGGGTCAAATGCTGATTTTCACTTTATGGAAGTGTGTAAAGATAACCCCTTACAAGAATCTTATAATTATCTAAAGATACATGAAGTGATGATTGAAGAAAAGGAAGAGTTTAGAGAAAAAAAGATGAGAAATGAGTTCCCAAAAAACAAGTAAAAAGAGAGTGGAATTAAAGCACCCATTATTGAGAAATCAGACTCTTATAGAGCAACCTGTCAAACTCCATTCAATATATATTTTATTATAACATTTAGCTTCACAATAGAGTATGACTTAATAGCTTTAAGTGTAATTATTCCCCACGGACCTTTACACAGACACCTTAACAGCATTTGCTGAGGAAATCCACAGTCCGCAGTTATGGCTTGCTCAATACCCACCTCTCCACCAGAGGGCAGCAAGAGGCTGTACCCAGATTACTCTCTAATGGCTCCTGGTTTAGTTAGAAGCCAAGCAGAACCTAATCTACATTCCAGCTCGCCAGTGGAATCCCAGCTTCACAACCTCAGACAGAATGGAGACAAATCGACTTATCCCTGGCAGAAGAGATTCAAATTATCAAAGAAACGTCTTACAGCCAAGTAGATGCACATGATTTCAAGGCTTTGCCCCTAACTTGGAAGCAAGTCATGTGACCTGAAGGCATAGTTTTGGCCAGGAGTGGCATAACCTAAATTTGTTTTCAAGGCGCAGAGTCACTTGACCCTGGGAATGGCAAGACTTTAAAAAAAAAAAAGTTGATAATCAGATAATTGGATATATTTTTTTCTGCATTAAAGACTCAGTGCCCAAGAACTGACCTTGGAGAAAGTGAAATCATTATTCCTGCTCTTTGACAGCCTTGAGGCAAAATTTCCAAGTCAAATTTACAAGGTGTATAGGGATTTGGTTGCTTGTTTTGCTTTCTTCTCTCTTGCCAGTTACCTCCTGAGATCCGGGCATGGATCAGTAAAATCCCTCCGCCGTGGCTGCCAGCAAGTCTGTGCCTGATTTGGCGCCTTTCTGAAAAGATACCAGGGCCTCTAGTGGAACATAACACCCTAGTACTAAGCCAAGGGACAGAGCCAAGCCACATTTCAGTGTCTGCCGCTGAACCAAGCTCCGAGCAGGGGCCATCTTTTCTGCCCAAGAAGTTGTTACTGGACTCTTTCAAGTGTTTGCTTTTGCGACTAAACTGGTCAAGAAAATGTTTTTTAAAATTAGGGTTCACTCAGAAAGGAGATAGTCTGTCTACGCCCGACATTTTCAAGAGACACATCATCTGTGCCCCCAGATACACTCACAAAAACACACATACACAGATGCACACTTGCCAAGAAACAAAAATTTCTCAGGAGAATCATGCTCCTGAAAGCTTTCTCTCTTTTACACCAGTATTTACTGCTGTCTCTTCTCATAAAATCTACTATAAGAGATGCTGGCATAGCAAGAATTTTGCCTCAGGAATATATAAGAAAACATGATCAGGGCAGTAAGCAGATGTATTCAAATAGTGACAAGGTATTCAAGTGTGATAAAGCCAATACATGGAGTCACATCTAACTCAGGTCAACTCTAGAATAAAAATGAAGGATATTAAAATTGGCATGGAAAATCTCCCCCCATGAGCCTGTAGGCATCACAAGAACAGGAATGTTTAGTCCCTTGTTCTAACAAGAAGCTATTCAGTTCCTCATTCTGACCTAAATGCCTAGAACAGTTCAGATGCTCAATTAATATGTCAAATGAAAAAAGTGCTTAAGAAAGTTACCGCATCAGAGACCAACATCTCTTAGTAAGTCCATTTCAGATAATCTTCCACCCCGTCCAGCATGAAAGCAGATCATGATTTCTTCAGCTGAACACTAGCTGATGTAGTTGTCTTGGGTCAAGGGGCCATGTTGTATGCATCTTTAACAACAGTCATATCCAGAGAGGCAAGCTGTTTACCCCAGAGAAGCCCATGGGCACAGATGCTGACTGAATAAATGAAGATTCCCATCTCACACTCTCTCTGGGGTAGTGTTGCCAGATTGAGCAAATAAAAATAGAGGATGCACAGTTAAATTTAAATTTCAGATAAGTGAATTTAGCATAGGACAAAGACTTATACTAAAAAAAAATCACTAACTAAAATTCAAAATTAACTGGGTGTCCTGTATTTTATCTGGTAATCCTAATCTGCGGCATATACTGCACCATTTTGCTCTTCCTGAGCAAAATGGTGGGAGAATTGTCTAACTTTTAAATTGTTGGACTTCCCTGGTGGCGCAATGGTTAAGCATCCGCCTGCCAATGCAGGGGACACGGGTTCAAGCCCTGGTCCGGGAAGATCCCATATGCCCGTGTGGATCCCACGTACAGAGCAACTAAGCCCGTGCGCCACAACTACTGAGCCTGTGCCCTGGAGCCTGCGAGCCACAACTGCTGAGCCCATGTGCCACAACTACTAAAGCCCATGCGCCTAGAGCTCATGCTCTGCAACAAGAGAAGCCGCTGCACTGAGAAGCCCACACACCGCAACAAAGAGTAGCCCACACTCACCACAACTAGAGAAAGCCCTCATGCAGCAACAAAGACCCAACGTGGCCAAAAATAAATAAATAAATAAAATTCTAATTAATTAATTGTGACCTTTCTCTCGGGTGACACAGATTGTATGTTTTTTTTTAACACCTTTATTAGAGTATAATTGCTTTACAAGTGTGTGTTAGTTTCTGCTTTATAACAAAGTGAATCAGCTATACATACACATATATCCCCATATCTCCTCGCTCCTGCATCTCGCTCCCGCCCTCCCTATCCCACCCCTCTAGGTGGTCACAAAACACCGAGCTGATCTGCCTGTGCTATGCGGCTGCTTCCCACTAGCTATCTATTTTATATTTGGTAGTGTATATATGTCAATGCTACTCTCTCACTTCGTCCCAGCTTGCCCTTCCCCCTCCCCGTGTCCTCAAGTCCATTGTCTACATCTGCGTCTTTATTCCTGTCCTGCCCCTAGGTTCTTCAGAACCTTTTTTTTTTTTTTTTAATTTTATTGTGACTATCAGTTGACGGTCAACTGGAGGCTCCTCTCATTTAAATCTTTATTTGCTCTTGCTAAAATAAATATTTTTATGGCGGAAAGCAGTCCTTTAAGAAGACCTTCTGGGGACTTCTCTGGTGGCACAGTGGACAGGACTTTGCACTCCCAATGCAGGGGTTCGGGGTCCAATCCCTGGTCAGGGAACTAGATCCCACATGCATGCCTCAACTAAGAGTTCTCATGCCACAACTAAGGATCCCTGGAGCCACAACTAAGGAGCCTACATGCTGCAGCTAAGGACCTGGTGAACCACAACTAAGGAGCCTACCTGCTGCAACCAAGACCCAGCACAACCAAAATAAATAAATAAATTAATTAATTTAAAAAAAAGACGACTTTCTGTCTTCAATCATAAAATCAGATTTAAGAATAAAGAAAAAAATAAGATGCAAATATAATTCTGACAAAATAACAATTGTTCTCCAAAATAAGCCCCCAAATTGAAATTAAAATGCCTAGGGTACATTTATAGTTAGCACAAATACTAAAGGAATAAACAATAATTTTCAATTGATCAGCTAGCATTTTGTGAACACTTATGGCTTTTAGAATGAATAAATAGAAATGTTAACAGGAGGTGGGGAAACATCACAGAAGCACTGACTTTTAAAAAAAAAAAGGAGGAGTCACATATAGAGAAGCTGTCACAAGAGCCTCTACAACTAAAGGAAATGAGAGTTGGGGGTAGGGCAGAGTTAATAATACACAGCAAAAGAGGGCTAAAATATTTTTCTTTTTTTTGAATTTTTGAATTTTATTTTTTTATACAGCAGGTTCTTATTAGTTATCCATTTTATACAGATTAGTGTATATATGTATACACTATATACATATACACTATATACATATATAGATTCCATATATATGTGTTAGCATACAGTATTTATTTTTCTCTTTCTGACTTACTTCACTCTGTATGACAGTCTCTAGGTCCATCCACCTCACTACAATTAACTCAATTTCATTTCTTTTTATGGCTGAGTAATATTCCATTGTATATATGTGCCACATCTTTATCCATTCCTCTGTCGATGGACACTTAGGTTGCTTCCACATCCTGGCTATTGTAAATAGAGCTGCAATGAACATTGTGGTACATGACTCTTATTTCTTTTTCTTTTTTAACATCTTTATTGGAGTATAATTGCTTTACAATGGTGTGTTAGTTTCTGCTTTATAACAAAGTGAATCAGCTATACATATACATTTATCACCATATCTCCTCCCTCTTGCATCTCCCTCCCACCCTCCCTATCCCACCCCTCTAGGTGGTCACAAAGCACTGAGTTGATCTCCCTGTGCTATGCGGCTGCTTCCCACTAGCTATTTATTTTACATTTGGTAGTATATATAAGTCCATACCACTCTCTCACTTCGTCCCAGCTTACCCTTCCCCCTCCCGTGTCCTCAAGTCCATTCTCTGCATCTGCGTCTTTATTCCTGTCCTGCCCCTAGGTTCTTCAGAACCATGTTTGTTTTTTTTTTTTTTTAGATTCCATATATATGTGTTAGCATACGGTCTTTGTTTTCCTCTTTCTGACTTACTTCGCTCTGTATGACAGACTCTAGGTTCATCCACCTCACTACAAATAACTCAATTTCGTTTCTTTTTATGGCTGAGTAATATTCCATTGTATATATGTGCCACATTTTCTTTATCCATTCATCTGTCGCGGGACACTTAGGTTGCTTCCATGTCCTGGCTATTGTAAATAGAGCTGCAATGAACACTGTGGTACATGACTTTTTGAATTATGGTTTTCACAGGGTATATGTCCAGTAGTGGGATTGCTGGGTCGTATGGTAGTCCTATTTTTAGATTTTCAAGGAACCTCCATACTGTTCTCCATAATGGCTGTATCAATTTACATTCCCACCAACAGTGCAAGAGAGTTCCCTTTTCTCCACACCCTCTCCAGCATTTATTGTTTGTAGATTTTTTGATGATAGCCATTCTGACCAGTGTGAGGTGATACCTCATTGTAGTTTTGATTTGCATTTCTCTAATGATTAATGATGTTCTTTCATGTGTCTGTTGGCAATCTGTATATCTTCTTTGGAGAAATGTCTATTTAGGTCTTCTGCCTATTTTTCAATTGGGTTGTTTGTTTTTTTGATATTGAGCTGCATGAGCTGCTTGTAAATTTTGGAGATTAATCCTTTGTCAGTTGCTTCATTTGCAAATATTTTCTCCCATTCTAAGGGTTGTCTTTTCATCTTGTTTATGGTTTCCTTTGCTGTGCAAAAGCTTTTAAATTTCATTAGGTCCCATTTGTTTATTTTTGTTTTTATTTCCATTTCTCTAGGAGCTGGGTCAAAAAGGATCTTGCTTTGATTTATGTCATAGAATGTTCTGCCTATGTTTTCCTCTAAGAGTTTTATAGTGTCTGGCCTTACAGTTAGGTCTTTAATCAATTTTCAGTTTATTTTTTTGTATGGTGTTAGGGAATGTTCTAATTTCATTCTTTTACATGTAGCTGTCCAGTTTTCCCAGCACCACTTATTGAAGAGGCTGTTTTTTTTCCATTGTATATTCTTGCCTCCTTTATCAACAATAAGGTGACCATATGTGCGTCGGTTTATCTCTGGGCTTTCTATCCTGTTCCATTGATCTATATTTCTGTTTCTGTGCCAGTGCCATACTGTCTTGATTACTGTAGCTTTGTAATATAGTCTGAAGTTCGGGCGCCTGATTCCTCCAGCTCCATTTTTCTTTCTCAAGATTGCTTTGGCTATTTGGGGTCTTTTGTGTTTCCATACAAATTGTGAAATTTTTTGTTCTAGTTCTGTGAAAAATGCCAGTGGTAGTTTGATAGGGATTGCATTGAATCTGTAGATTGTTTTGGGTAGTATAGTCATTTTCACAATGTTGATTCTTCCAATCCAAGAACATGGTATATCTCTCCATCTATTTGTATCATCTTTAATTTCTTTCATCAGTGTCTTATAGTTTTCTGCATACAGGTCTTTTGTCTCCCTAGGTAGGTTTATTCCTAGGTATTTTTTTCTTTTTGTTGCAGTGGTAAATGGGAGTGTTTCCTTAATTTCTCTTTCAGATTTTTCATCATTAGTGTATAGGAATGCAAGAGATTTCTGTGCATTAATTTTGTATCCTGCTACTTTACCAAATTCGTTGATTAGCTCTAGTAGTTTTCTGGTAGCATCTTTAGGATTCTCTATGTATAGTATCATGTCATCTGCAAGCAGTGACAGCTTTACTTCTTCTTTTCTGATTTGAATTCCTTTTATTTCTTTTTCTTCTCTGATTGCTGTGGCTAAAACTTCCAAAACTATGTTGAATAATAGTGGTGAGAGTGGGCAACCTTGTCTTGTTCCTGATCTTAGTGGAAATGGTTTCAGTTTTTCACCCTTGAGGACAATGTTGGCAGTGGGTTTGTCATATATGGCCTTTATTATGTTGAGGAAACTTCCCTCTATGCCTACTTTCTCGAGGGTTTTTATCATAAATGGGTGTTGAATTTTGTCGAAAGTTTTCTCTGCATCTATTGAGATGATCATATGGTTTTTCTCCTTCAATTTGTTAATATGGTTTATCACATTGATTGATTTGTGTATATTGCAGAATCCTTGCATTCCTGGGATAAACCCCACTTGATCAGGGTGTATGATCCTTTTAATGTGCTGTTGGATTCTGTTTGCTAGTATTTTGGTGAGGATTTTTGCATCTATGCTCATCAGTGATATTGGTCTGTAGTTTTCTTTTTTTGTGACATCTTTGTCTGGTTTTGGTACCAGGGTGATGGTGGCCTCGTAGAAGGAGTTTGGGAGTGTTCCTCCCTCTGCTATATTTTGGAAGAGTTTGAGAAGGATAGGTGTTAGCTCTTCACTAAGTGTTTGATAGAATTCGCCTGTAAAACCATCTGGTCCTGGGCTTTTGTTTGTTGGAAGATTTTTTAATCACAGTTTCAATTTCAGTGTTTGTGATTGGTCTGTTTATATTTTCTATTTCTTCCTGGTTCAGTCTTGGAAGGTTGTGCTTTTCTAAGAATTTGTCCATTTCTTTCAGGTTGTCCATTTTATTGGCATAGAGTTGCTTGTAGTAATCTCTCATGATCCTTTGTATTTCTGCAGTGTCAGTTGTTACTTCTCCTTTTTCATTTCTAATTCTATTGATTTGAGTCTTCTCCCTTTTTTTCTTGATCAGTCTGGCTAATGGTTTATCAATTTTGTTTATCTTCTCAAAGAACCAGCTTTTAGTTTTATTGATCTTTGCTATTGTTTCCTTCATTTCTTTTTTTTTTTTTTTTTTTTAAATTATTTTATTTATTTATTTATGGCTGTGTTGGGTCTTTATTTCCGCACGAGGGCTTTCTCTAGTTGCGGCGAGCGGGGGCCACTCCTCATGGCGGTGCGCGGGCCTCTCACTGTCGCGGCCTCTCTTGTTGCGGAGCACAGGCTCCAGACGCGCAGGCTCAGCAATTGTGGCTCACGGGCCTAGTTGCTCCACGGCATGTGGGATCCTCCCAGACCAGGGCTCGAACCCGTGTCCCCTGCATTGGCAGGCAGATTCTCAACCACTGCGCCACCAGGGAAGCCCCCTTCATTTCTTTTTCATTTATTTCTGATCTGATTGTTATGATTTCTTTCCTTCTGGAAACTTTGGGGTTTTTTTGTTCTTCTTTCTCTAATTGCTTTAGGTGTAAGTTTAGGTTGTTTATTTGAGATGTTTCTTGTTTCTTGAGGTAGGATTGTATTGCTATAAACTTCCCTCTTAGAACGGCTCTTGCTGCATCCCACAGGTTTTGGGCTGTCATGTTTTCATTGTCATTTGTTTCTAGGTATTTTTTGATTTCCTCTTTGATTTCTTCAGTGATCTCTTGGTTATTAAGTAGTGTATTGTTTAGCCTCCATATGTTTGTATTTTTTACAGTTTTTTTCCCTGTAATTGATATCTAGTCTCATAGCATTGTGGTCGGAAAAGATACTTGATACAATTTCAATTTTCTTAAATTTACCAAACCTTGATTTGTGACCCAAGATATGATCTATCCTGGAGAATGTTCCATGAGCACTTGAGAAGAAAGTGTATTCTGTTGTTTTTGGGTGGAATGTCCTATAAATGTCAAGTCCATCTTGTTTAATGTATCATTTAAAGCTTGTGTTTCCTTATTTATTTTCATTTTAATGATCTGTCCATTGGTGAAAGTGGGGTGTTAAAGTCCCCTACTATGATTGTGTTACTGTCGATTTCCCCTTTTATGGCTGTTAGCATTTTCCTTATGTATAGAGGTGCTCCTATGTTGGGTTCATAAATATTTACAATTGTTATATCTTATTCTTGAACTGATCCTTTGATCATTATGCAGTGTTCTTCTTTGTCTCCTGTAATAGTCTTTATTTTAAAGTCTGTTTTGTCTGATATGAGAATTGCTACTCCAACTTTCTTTTTATTTCTATTTGCATGGAATATCTTTTTCCATCCCCTCACTGTCAGTCTGTATGTGTCCCTAGGTCTGAAGCATGTCTCTTGTAGACAGCATATATGCGGGTCTTGTTTTTGTATCCATTCAGCCAGTCTTTGTCTTTTGGTGGGAACATTTAATACATTTACGTTTAAGGTAATTATCGATGTGTGTTCCTATTACCATTTTCTTAATTGTTTTGGGTTCGTTATTGTAGGTCTTTTCCTTCTTTTGTGTTTCCTGCGTAGAGAAGTTCCTTTAGCATTTGTTATAAAGCTGGTTTGGTGGTGCTGAATTCTCTTAGCTTTTGCTTGTCTGTAAAGGTTTTAATTTCTCCATTGAATCTGAATGAGATCCTTGCTGCGTAGAGTAATCTTGGTTGTAGGTTTTTCCCTTTCATCAATTTAAATATGTCCTGCCACTCCTTTCTGGCTTGCAGAGTTTCTGCTGAAAGATCAGCTGTTAACCTTATGGGGATTCCCTTGCATGTTATTTGTTGCTTTTCCCTTGCTGCTTGTAATATTTTTTCTTTGTATTTAATTTTTGATAGTTTGATTAATATGTGTCTTGGCGTGTTTCTCCTTGGATTTATCCTGTATGGGACTCTCTGTGCTTCCTGGACTTGATTGACTATTTCCTTTCCCATATTAGGGAAGTTTTCAACTATAATCTCTTCAAATGTTTTCTCAGTCCCTTTCTTTTTCTCTTCTTCTTCTGGGACCCCTATAATTCAAATGTTGGTGCATTTAGTGTTGTCCCAGAGGTCTCTGAGACTGTCCTCAGTTCTTTTCATTCTTTTTTCTTTATTCTGCTCTGCTGTAGTTATTTCCACTATTTTGTCTTGCAGGTCACTTATCCGTTCTTCTGCCTCAGTTATTCCTTCTAGAGAATTTTTAATTTCATTTATTGTGTTGTTCATCATTGTTTATTTGCTCTTTAGTTCTTCCAGGTCCTTGTTAAACGTTTCTTGTATTTTCTCCATTCTATTTGCAAGTTTTTGGATCATCTTTACTATCATTACTCTGAATTCTTTTTCAGGTAGACTGCCTGTCTCCTCTTCATTTGTTTGCTCTGGTGGGTTTTTACCTTGCTCCTTCATCTGCTGTGATTTTCTCTGTCTTCTCATTTTGCTGTACTTACTGTGTTTGGGGTCTCCTTTTTGCAGGCTGTAGGTTCGTAGTTCCCATTGTTTTTGGTGTCTGCCCCCAGTGGCTAAGGTTGGTTCAGTGGGTTGTATAGGCTTCCTGGTGGAGGGGACTAGTGCCTGTGTTCTGGTGGATGAGGCTTGATCTTGTCTTTCTGGTGCGCAGGACCGCATCCAGTGGTGTGTTTGGGGGTGTCTGTGACCTTATTATGATTTTAGGCAGCCTCTCTGCTAATGGGTGGGGTTGTGGTCCTGTCTTGCTAGTTGTTTGGCATAGGATGTCCAGCACTGTAGCTTGCTGGTTGTTGCGTGGAGCTGGGTCTTAGCATTGAGATGGAGATCTCTGGGAGAGCTTTTGCCGTTTGATATTACGTGGAGCTGGGCAGTCTCTGGTGGACCAATGTCCTGAACTCTGCTCTCCCACCTCAGAGGCACAGGCCTGACACCTGGCTGGAGCACTAAGACCCTGTCAGCCACACAGCCAGGTACGTGGGGAGTTTCTTGCCTGTTGGGAAGTCTGAGGTCTTCTGCCAGCATTCAGTAGGTATTCTGCAGGAGTTGTTCCACATGTAGATGTATTTCTGGTGTATTTGTGGGGAGGAAGTGATCTCCACGTCTTACTCCTGCGCCATCTTGAAGGTCTCCCCAGACTGTATCTTTTTTACTTTGATGTACAAATGCCACTGTAGTATGATGATGACAATGGGTTCCATTTAATTCCTTTAGGTGTGCCATCGAAAATTCCAGTGTTTGAAAATGTCCTCTGAACTCAGAGTTTTGAACACCACTAGTATAGAGTCTTTGGTATCAGCCTTGTTTGATCTGAATGAAGGGTCTGCCCTATAACGTTCTTTATCCCCTATACTTTGGATGATAATTTCTGGGCAGATACCTTAGTTGAGAAGGTTGAAACTAGGCTTAGGATGTCCTGTGTTTCCTGAGTGATTTCCAGTGAATTATCAACCTCTTGATCATGAAGTGGTGATAAAACCTAATTCTGGGAGTTGGGTAGGAGTTCATAATGCAAGAGTGTGGGGGGAAAGTATTGAATTAAATAATGCTAGTATGTACTCAGTTTTTCCAACATGAGTATGGCTTAGAAAAAGTGATCCCCAGACTTCTGTCCACAAACATCATGTATTGGTCGTGGACCAGAGCCAGTCTTTCCTGAGAACCCATACCTAGCTGTAAGCTAAACAAGTGATCAGTTCCTGGTTATAGTCTCAGAGGGACCTGGTCCACCTTTACCCAGAGCTCAGCCCTTGTACTTCATGGCTCAGCTCAGCAGCAAGCTCAGTGGATAACCCTGGGTGCCTTGGGTGGCGGTGGGGGTGGAGGTGGAGGAGTTGCAGGGGGCAGAGGAATTTAGCTGGTAATCAAGGAAGGAATACATAGGAATGAACTCTTTTCCATAAGAAGATTTTTGTTCAGCTTACCTCACAGCTTAGTTTTAGAATTTCGTAAAGAAAATGTTCCTTTGTCACTTGTAAGCATTATTGCTTTTTATTGAACTATACTATAAATGAGTACCATTGAATAAAAGGAGACCAATTTAATGAATAAAAATAAAACTCTTACCTTCCTAGAAACCTCCATTATATTATATGGCATTTAAGACCTTTCACAAGTTAACACCAATCTATCTTTCCAACCTCATTTCTTGCCACTTCTTTGTAGGACCATCATACTCTACCCCAGGGTTGGGTCTTCGTTGCTGAGCTCAGGCTTTCTCTAGTTGCAGCAAGCAGGGGCTTCTCTTTGTTGCAGTGCTTGGGCTTCTCATGGCAGTGGCTTCTCTTGTTGTGGAGCACAGGCTCTAGACGTATGGGCTTCAGTAGTTGTGGCACATGGGCTCAGTAGTTGTGGCTCATGGTCTCTAGAGCACAGGCTCAGTAGTTGTGGTGCACGGGCTTAGTTGCTCTGCAGTATGTGGGATCTTCCCGGACCAGGGCTCGAACCCGTGTCCCCTGCATTGGCAGGCAGATTCTTAACCACTGTGCTGCCAGGGAAGCCCTCTACTTATTCTTGAAAGCCTAAATCAAATGCTATCTATCTGTATAGTTTTCCTTACAATCTATGCCAGCATAATTTCCTTCCCTGCCTCTGGCTGCCAGAGGCACCGCACACATCTTTACTACTAGTACTAATGGTGTTTACCACACAGAGCTGCAATTATCCCCTCCTCTCAAGAGAGTGAGTTTCTCAAGAGCAAGGTCTCTATATCCACACTACCCAACACAGTGTGTGTGTGTGTGTGTGTGTGTGTGTGTGTGTGTGTTTCTCACCAAATATACACAGCACTCAAATAGATGTTTATGTAAGCATAAGCCAAAGTCCTGAGTTATAACATTTACTCTATATTTCCTAAAGGAATACATGGATTTTCATATTTATCAAGTAGATTAAATTAGACTAGACCCCACTAGACTTCTATGCTTCAGCAAATCTGGTTTACTCACCATTTTCCAAACACGCATGGTAATTTCCCATCTTTACACCACAGTTGAAATTTTCTTCCTCTGGAAGCACCTATTCTCATTTCTCCCAATTAAAATCTTCCTAAACACCACCTCTACTTTTCACAACTCTAGACACACACTTACTCACATGCACAAACTATCATCTCTTCCTCCTGAAAGCATCTTTGCTTTTCTTCTCTTCTTTTCTAGTTCTCCTCGTTCTCCATCTTATTCCCAATGGTCTTCTCTTAAAGTTGGATTCTGCTCCTTGAAGGCAGAGACTCTATCTTCCTTTCTGCAGCTCCTCACCAAGGGACTTGCACATACTAGGCACTAATCAAGAATTTGTTGAATTGAATAGAAAAATCAGAGGTCGTTTAAAAAATACTCAGTTCCCACCAACAGTGCAGGAGGGTTCCCTTTTCTCCACACTCTCTCCAGCATTTGTTGCTTGTAGATTTTTTGATGATGGCCATTCTGACCAGTGTGAGGTGATAATTCATTGTAGTTTTGATTTGCATTTCTCTAATAATTAGTGATGTTGAGCATCTTTTCATGTGCCTCTTGGCCATCTGTATATCTTCTTCGGAGAAATGTCTATTTAGGTCTTCTGCCCATTTTTTGATTGGGTTATTTGTTTTTTTGATATTGAGCTGCATGAGCTGCTTGTATATTTTTGAGATTAATCCCTTGTCAGTTGCTTTGTTTGCAGATATTTTCTCCCATTCTCAGGGCTGTCTTTTGTCTTGTTTATGGTTTCCTTTGCTGTGCAAAAGCTTTTAAGTTTAATTAGGTCCCATTTGTTTATTTTTGTTTTTATTTTCATTACTCTAGGAGGTGGGTCAAAAAAATCTTGCTGCGGTTTATGTCAAAGAGTGTTCTGCCTATACAATGGAATATTACTCAGCCATAAGAAGGAACGAAATTGTGCCATTTGCAGAGACGTGGATGGACCTAGAGACTGTCATACAGAGTGAAGTGGGTCAGAAAGAAAAAACAAATGTCGTATATTAATGCATATATATGGAATCTAGAAAAATGGTACAGATGAACCTATTTGCAAAGCAGAAATAGAGACACAGACGTAGAGTGGGATGAATTGGGAGATTGGAATTGACATGCATACACTATTATGTACAAAATAGGTAACTAATGAGAACCTACTGTATAGCACAAGGAACTCTACTCAGTGCTCTGTGGTGACCTAAATGGGAAGGAAATCCAAAATGGAGGGGATATATGTATACGTATAGCTGATTCACTTTGCTGTACAGCAGAAACTAACACAACATTGTAAAGCAACTATACTCCAATAAGAAAAAAATACTCAGTTCATATCCAGAGACAAATGTAAGGGTATACAGAAAGGAAGGGGATTGCAACCCATCATGGGGAAGCTTTAGAAAGATTAATTCGCCTGGGTCAGGAAAGAATGGAGGTGCATTATCAGGCAACCACAGTAGTCCAAGGGTAAGGTAAAGCCATCGCTTTGATAATAACACAGATGTCAGGAACGATTTCAAAATGATGGGGTACAGGATTTGGTACCTAACTCAAAATGAAACAAGGGAGAGAGAGGAGTAGGAATAAATAATATTCAGATCCTGATTCTGGGTGCTGGGATGATGACAGCATCACTTGCGAAATATAAAGTTTTGGGGGAAAGGATAATGAGTGCAGCAGTTGAGTGTCAATGAGCCACCTCAATAGAAATATAACAGAGACAGTTGGAAAGGTGAGCATGAGGCTTAGACAAGCAGGGGAGCCCAATGACGGAGTTTGGGAGTCAGTCATATAGCTGAGGCCAAGGGACAGTATAGGGTGACTGAGGGGTGGGGTCTGTGACAAGAGAAGAGGAGAGAGGCTGGCGAGGGAGGCCGGGCCGGAGAAGGGGATGGGGGGCACAGTGCCGTGGAGTAGCATTTCAAGGGCTTCAACACTGCAGGAAGGGTAAGAATGAGGGCTGGAGATAGGCCAGTGGATTTGCTGATGTGGTGGTCTGCTGCCTTTTGAAGATGAGACTCGTGGGGTAGAGGGGCTGAAAGCCAGACTGCTAGGAGGTAAGGAGTGAAGGAGCAGTGAGAATGTAATGGCTAAGACAGAAGAAACCGATTTCCTCAACAAGTGTGTCAGTGAGAGGAAGGCCGTTGGTACCACAATAGCTTGAGGGCACAGCAGGGTTCAGAAAGGTTGTGTTTGTTTTTAGGTTGTGTGAGACTGGAACTTGTTTGTTGACAGAGGGAAAGGAGCTCAAAAGTAGGAGATTTGGAAGCTACTTGGGCTTAATGTGCTACCAATTAAGGAGAAGCAGCACATCTATGTCTTGGGCCCTGGACAGATTGGCAGTGCCAGAATGCTTCTTCTTCTCAGGGTCAGCTTTGGTAGGAGCTTGGGCTCCTACCCAAAAGAGAGAGAAAATGTAATAAGCAAAGTCTTGGAGGAGGTGGGATAGGATTGGAGTCTCGGCGGACGGGCTGGCTTTGGAAGGAGAAAAGACTTCTTCCTCCAAGAGAGAAGGAAAGAAAGCAGGAGGAGTGAGGAATCACGTGACTGAGGCAAAGAGGAGGGTGGAGGGGGCCTCACCTCCACACGTTCTTATCCACCAGAGCAGGAGGGGAAACCGTGTGCCCAGGCGTGCCCTGTTTGTGAAGCTGGAGTTACATGAGAACAATCCTGAAACAAATGTGTCAGGGAGATGACAAGAGACAAGCGAAGGGGTGGCAAAGCAGCAGTGAGGCCCCAGGATTCCTTTCAGATGGGCACATCTTTTGCTGGGAAACTCCTCCTTACCCTTCAAGACCCAGCTCAAATGTTTCCTCCTCTGGCTCACCCAGGTGAAAACTGAACTCACGGGAGTCCTACTCGCCCACCCTGCCCCGCCCAGGCCCTGCAGCCTTTATAAAAGTATTTACCTTGTATTTCAAGTTTCACTCATTTGTCTCTCCCATCAGTTCTTAAGCTTCTCAAAGGTCATAATTTATCTCTATATACCCAGTGTCTGGCAACATGGCCAGCACACACAGTAAGTGCTCAAAAAATAATGAGTGAGTGAATGAACAAAGGGATGGATGTGTGAATGAATGATATATCCTCCCCCGGTGGAAGCTGACTTCTGCTTCCAGTGTATTAACGCAGAGAGAGACCTCAGGAGGGAGATTAGGGGAAAACTGCACGTGTGGATACATGTGAAGTAAAAGCAAATGAGAACAAGAATAGCCGTGAAACAAATGTGAAACTCAAATGGTTTTCTCAAAAGCCATATGCAGTCCTGAATAGTAGGGGAAACGAGTGGAAGGATGGGGAGCTAAGTGAAAAAAGTAACAGGTCCAAGAGATCATTTACAGTTGGGAATGGAATGACTTCCTGAATTGTAGAGTGTGTGGTCCAGGAGCAGAGCACCACAGATGCAGTTACTGTAAAAAAAAAACCACTCGTGACTTTTTTTGGCAAAAAGAAAGTCTGTTTTGAATCTGACAGTCTCTCTAGCAGCACATGACCTTGCCTTAAAAAACAACAGCTTCATGAAACCCTCGTTCAGATGGAATTCAGTTTAATGTACATACTGGTACCTTGAAACACTGGTGATGCTGTTTACTGAATCCCAACACGTGCTCACAGTCTTCCTGCTGGGTGGATGTGATGCATCTGTTTTACACACAAGGAAATTGAGGCAAGGAGCAATTAGGTGAGGAACCCTAGGTCACACACTAGTATATAGGGCCAAGATTAAAGACCAAGTCTTTCTTTTTTTTTTTTAATTGAAGTATAGTTGATCTACAATGTTGTGTTAGTTTCTGGTAAAGACCAAGTCTTTCTAACTGCAAAGCCCATATTTTTCTCATGATATTAAGCAGATGCTCCATCATATGTGATCAAAAAAGGGTAGTGAGGGGCCACCTGTAGAATCAAGGATGGCTTACTGAGTGAGCTATCTGGTCAGGCATGCAGGGCCCCGTGCTTAAAAGGGCCATGTGCTTGGCTTCGTGTTATGCTGTTGCTGTCTTGAAATTCTTAATAAGTTTTAGCAAGAGGCCCTGCATTTTCATTTTGTGCTGGGCCCCGCAAATTTTGTAGACAGTCCTGTGTAGAATCATAGAATGTTTGAGCTGGAAGGGCTTTGAGAGGTCATCAGTTCCCCCCCACCACCCATTTTAGAGGTGAGGAAACTGAGGCACAGTGAGGCGAACTGGCCGGCCTTCGGTCACACAGCTCATTGGTGGTAGAGCGGCAGCAGAACACAGGTGTCCAGTGTCCTTCCTCTTTTACCACACCAAACCCTCGAGAGCCTTTAAAGTTAGAGAAAGGAGGTTTTTCCCCTTCCCTACAGGAGCTTATCTGTAGCCAAAATATCATTTGTGGCTGAGCTGGGTCAACTCATTTCACTTCTGGGCAAATGGCCCTGGGTTTTTCATAAAACCAAATGCACATTAACCTGGATGTGATTCCAACAAAACCACAATGTCTACACTGTGGTAAAGAAACCTTTAGCTGAGTCTCTCACCCAGCACCCCTCTCCCCTGCTGCGATCTCCCTAAGGTGCATTTCTCATGCAGAGGAAGGCTGGCTAAACCAATGTCAGGCTGGGTCAGGGGGAGGCCAGACTCAAGGGCAAGGCCCAAGCTCCTACCAAAGCTGACCCTGAGAAGAAGAAGCATTCTGGCACTGCCAATCTGTCCAGGGCCCAAGGCATAGATGTGCTGCTTCTCCTTAATTGGTAGCACATTAAGCCCCAGTAGCAGGACCCGTCAGAGCCACCCTCAGGTCAAGACAGAAGTGACCAAGCACTTGTAAGGGTTTGTGCTCATCTCTCCTGTGCCCATGTATTTGGAAGTTACAACAAGGAAGCCATAGTGTTCTGATTTTCAGCCCAGAAAACATGTATTTGCCTCAGACACACCAGAGCATGTGGCTCTGCTCAGGGGACAGCTGGTGCTGAGAAGCATCTGACTGTTTTGAAGGTCATGTGCATTCCCCCAGTGTGAATGAGAAGAGGTGCAGCCCATGCAGGTCACCAAGGAAACTTCGTTATGTTACAAAAGAATTTCTTGAGGTTTCCTGGTTTGGTGCAAATGTTTTGCCTGTACCACAGTATGAACAGTTTCCCTTTCAGTCAGAATGAGCACAGTCTGTCTCAACACTGTTGTGGCATGGTCTCAACTGAGTGCAGTGGTACCAACCAGAAGACCGTTGTCCTTATGTCACATACATCACTACCTAACGAAGAAGCACCATAAGGGCAGGAGATCTTACCTCTTGTTCACTGATGTGCCCAAGAACCTGAACAGAGGCTGGCACATGGTAAGTGCTCCTTGAATACTTGCTGTGTGAATCAATGCTATTCATGGCTTTGAGTGATCATTGAGATATTGAGATAAATGAAAAACTAGAGTAGTGTCATAGCTTTTCATTCTAACATGACAACCAAAGAGGGGTATTTCAGGGACTCTGAGGAGGTAGAATGGGTCCATGAGGTTTTGTGAGCATTTGATCCAAATGACAACAAGTAAAGATGGGGAAAATACTAGAAGTTACCAATTCATTTCTTGATTATTCCCCTAAGGGCTCTATTATTTAGGCTAATTTTAGTAACTCTAGCACACATACGTATCTACGTATGTGTATATATGTGTATATTTATAAATGTATTTATAGAGAAATATATATTATTTTTATTTGCTTATATGTGTATATATGTCTATGTGCAAATATATGTGTGTAAGTGTGTATATATACATACATATATATATATGAGAGAGAGAGAGTCTTTTTTTCTGGCATCATGACCCATGACTCCTAAATACTCCCTGTCTACTTTCACAAAACAGGAACACTCTTCTATGGTACCACCTTTCCATTCTGGAAAATCAACATCAACACAACACCAGCCTCCAATCCACCGACCCCATTCAAATTTCTCCAATTGTCCCATCGTCTCTTTTTCCTCATTCCTCTCCAGGAACACCCATTATCTCATTGTTCTCCTTCAGTGTGGAACATTTCCTCCTTCCTTCCCTGGCTGTGTGTCCTTGACAGTCTTAAAGAAGCATTGACTTTTCACTCACTAGGATGACCCTCAACTTGAATCAGTCAGATGTTTCCTCTGACTCAAGCCTTGCCTTCTCAGCGCACACTAGGAGAAATGGTGCTGCACCGCATTAGGAGGCTATATTATACCAATCCGTCCCACTGCTGGTGATGTTAGTCTTGATCCTCTGGCCAAATTTGGGTCTGCCAAGTTCTCCACTGTGAAGTCACCATTTTTTCTTTGTACTTAATTAGTATTTTGTGGGGAGATATTCAAATATTACACCAATATACTATTCATCAAACCTTCACATTTTACAGTTGGAATTCTACTGTAAGGAAGAACTTCTCTTTCATTTGTTTACTTATACATTCATTTATTAGTATCAGGTGAAGTTATGGATTCTTATTTTATTCATTGAGTTTCAATCCAATATTTTCATCATTTATTTTGATGCTGTAGTTGTCCTAGATTTGGCCAGTGCAAACTCCTTCAAGCTGACTTCTTTATCCTACTGACATGTCCCTATCATTCTTTGGGCGTTTCTTTACTTTCTGTCACAACAAGATGATTCAGGCTCATCTTGTTCTTTCCTTGCCCTAGCCTTACAATTACCCATTCCTCTAAGGCATCCTGGCTCCTTTTAGTGCAGGAGGTATTTAAAAGCCAAAATCTGGGGATTTGATGTGCTCATTGCTACATATATCTATAACTTTTCTATATCTATGTATATATATGTATTTAAAAATTCATAAGTTCATACCAGTACTTCCAACTTCAATCCAACACCTCAGTATCTTTTTAGTTTTCCCAGTTTCCGTGTTTGAAAATCTTGTGAAAGTGAAAAGATGGTGAAAAATGTGGATCTGACTCTCCTCAATATACTTGTCTATTGATACTTGCTCAGCCAACTAATTTATTTGCTGAAGGTAACCAATCCCCAACCTTCCAGCTGCCTTCTCTGTCACCTCTGCATCTTCCTCACTTTTTAAAAAATTGAAGTATAGTTGATTTGCAGTATTGTGTTAGTTTCAGGTGTTCAGCATAGTGTTTTTTTTTTTTTTTGCAGATTATATTCCATTATAGGTTATTACAAGATACTGGGTGTAATTCCATGTGCTATACAGTAAATCTTTGGTGCTTATCTATTTTATGTATAATAGTTTGTATCTGTTAATCCTATACTCCTGATTTGTCCCTCCCCAGCTTTGGTAACTAAGTTTGTTTTCTGTGTCTGTGAATCTATTTGTTCTATATCTAGATTCATTTGTATTAATTTTTAGATTTCACATATAAGTGATATCCTATGGTATTTGTCTTTCTCTGTCTGACTTATTTCACTGAGCATAGTATTCTGTAGGTCCATCCATGTTGCTGCAGATGGCAATATTTCATTCTTTTTTATGGCTGAGTAATAGTCCACTGTATATACATATACCACATCTTCTTAAGTCAGTCAACCATTGATGGGCACTTGGGTTGCTTCCATGTCTTGGCTATTGTAAACAGTACTGCTGTAAACATTGGGGTACGTGTATCTTTTCGAATGAGACTTCTTGTTTTTTTCTGGATATATACCCAGGAGTGGACTTCCTGGATCATATGGTAATACTATTTCTGGTTCCTTAAGGAAACTCCATACTGTTTTTCATAGCAGTTTCACCAATTTACATTCCAAACAACAGTGTCCGAGGGTTCCCTTTTCTCCACACCCTCTCCAACATTTATTATTTATAGACTTTTTGATGATAGCCATTCTGACCGGTGTGAGATGATACCTCATTGTGGTTTTGATTTGCATTTCTCTAATAATTAGTGATATTGAGCATCTTTTCATGTGCCTGTATATCTGTATCTGTATATATCTGTATATCTTCTTTGGAAAAATGTCTATTTAGGTCCTCTGCCCAGTTTTCGTATCGGGTTGTTTGGTTTTTGGTACTGAGTTGTATGCACTGTTTGTGTATTTTGGATGTTAACCCCTTGTCCATCACATCATTTGCAAATATTTTCTCACATTCCGTACATTGTCTTTTTGTTTTGTTGATGGTTTCTTTTGCTGTGCAGAAGCTTTTAATCTTGATTAGATCCCATTTGTTTATTTTTGCTTTTCTTTCTTTTGCCTTGATAGACTGATCTAAGAAAATATTGCTATGATTTATGTCAAAAAATGTTTTGCTTATGTTCTCTTCTAGGAGTTTTATGGTGTCATGTCTTGCATTTAAGTCTTTAAACCACTTTGAGTTTATTTTTGTATATGGTGGGAGGGAATGTTCTAATCTCACTGATTTACATGTAGCTGTCCAGCTTTCCCAGCACCACTTTTGAAGAGACTGTCTTTTTTCCATTGTATATTCTTTCCTCCTTTGTCATAGATTAACTGACCATAGCTGCGTGGGTTTATTTCTTGGTTCTCTCTTCTGTTCTATTGATCTATGTGTCTGTTTTTGTGCCAATACCATGCTGTTTTGATTACTGTAGCTTTGTAGTATAGTCTGAAGTCTGGAAGAATTATACCCAGCTTTGTTCTTTTTTCTCAGGATTGCTTTGGCAATTCTGGGTGTTTGTGGTTCCGTATAATTTTTAAGATTATTTGTTCTAGTTCTGTGAAAAATGTCATGGGTATTTTTAGAGGGATTGCACTAAATCTGTAGATTGCTTTAGGTAGTATGGCCATTTTAACAATATCAATTCTTTCAATCCAAGAACATGAGATATCTTTCCCTTTCTTTGGTATCAGGATGATGGTAGCCTTATAGAATGAATTTGGGAGTGTTCCCTCCTCTTCAGTGTTTTGGAGTAGTTTGAGAAGGATAGGTGTAAGTTTTTTGTATGTTTGGTAGAATTTCCCAGTGAAGCCATCTAGTCCTGGACTTTTGTTTGCTGTTTTTTTAAAATTATTATTATTACAGATTCCATTCCACTTCTAATGATAAGTCTCTTCAAATTGTCTGTTTTTCTTGACTCAGTCTTTGCAGGCTGTATGTTTCTAGAAATTTGTCCATTTCTTCTAGATTGTCCAATTTGTAGTATTCTCTTATGATTTTTTGTTTTCCTGTGGTATCAGTTGTTATTTCTCCTCTTTCATTTCTTATTTTGTTTATTTGGGTCCTCTCTCTTCCTCTTGGTGAGCCTGGCTAGAGGTTTGTCAATTTTGTTTATCTCTAAAAAACAACAGCTCTTGATTTTATTGATCTTTTGAATTATTTGTTTGATCTCTATTTTATTTATTTCCTCTCTAATCTTTATTTTTTCCTTTCTTCTGCTGTCTTTGGGCCTTGGTTGTTCTTTTTCTAATTCATTTAGGTGGTAGATTAGGTTGTTCATTTGAGATTTTTCTTATTTCTTGAAGAAGGCCTGTATCTCTATGAACTTCCCTCATAGAACTGCTTTTGCTGAGTCCCATAGATTTTGTAAAGTTGTGTTTTCATTTTTGTTTGTCTCAGGGTATTTTCTGATTTCTTCTTTGATCTTAATGTTGACCTACTGGTTTTTTAGTAGCATGTTGTTTAGTCTCCATGTGTTTGTTCCATTTTTCCATTTTTCTTTCTATAATTGACTTCTAGTTTTATACTGTTGTGGTCAGAAAAAATGTTTGATATAATTTCTGTACTTTCAAATTTGTTGAGGCTTGTTTTGTGACCTAGTATGTGGTCTATCCCAGAGAATATTCCACGCACACTTAAAAAGAATGTGTATTCTGCTCTTTTTGGATGTAGTGTCCTGCAGATATAAATTAAATCCAACTGTTCTATTGTATCATTTAGCATTTCTGTTGCTCAGTTGATTTTCTTTCTGGATGATCGATCCATTGATGTCAGTGGAGTGTTAAAGTCTCCTACTGTTACTGTATTATTGTCAAGTTCTCCCTTTAGGTCTGTTAGTATCTGCTTTATATATTTCAGTGCTCCTATATTGAGTGCATATGTGTTAATGAGTGTAATATCCTCTTCTTGTATTGATCCCTCTGTCATTGTATAACGCCCTTCTTTGTCTTTCTTTATGGCCTTTGTTTTAAAGTCTATTTTGTCTGATATGAGTATTGCTACCCCTGCTTTCTTGTTGTTTCCATTTGCATGAAATATCTTTTTCCATCCCCTAACTTTCAATCTATATGTGTCTTTTGCCCTGAAGTGACTCTCTTGTAGGCAGCATATTGCAGGTTCTTGTTTTTTTATCCAGTCAGCCACTCTTTGTCTGTTGATCAGAGCATTTCGTTTTTTGACATTTAGAGTAATTATTAATAGATATATACTTATTGCCATTTTAATCCTTGTTTTCTAGTTGTTTTTGTAGTTCTTATTTGTTCTTTTCTTCTTTTTATTTTTCCTTTTGTGGTCTGATGATTTTCTTTTGTAATGCTTGAGTTCCTTTCTTTTTGGTTTTTGTGAATCTATTATATATTTTTGATTTGTGGTTGCCATGGAGTTCATAGCTGTTGATCCATAACTATATCTGTTTGATTTAAACTGATAGTCATTCAAGTTCAAACACATTGTCAAAGATCTACATTTTTATGCTTCCCTCCCCCCATATTTTGTGATTTTGATATCCTATTTTAAAGCTTCATGCTTATCCTTTTACTGTTAATTGTAGTTATAATTGCTTTTACAATTTTTAAATCATTTTTTCATCTACATACTGGCTTATTTAAGTGACCTTCAATTCTTACTATATATTTGCCTTTCCTGTTGTGATTTTACCTTTCCTATAGATTCGTGCTTCTTTTCTATTTAGAGAAGACCCTTTAATATTTGTTGTAGGGTAGATTTTGTATTGCTGAATTCTTTTAGTTTTTGCTTATCTGAGAAATTCTGTATCTCTCCTTATATTCTAAATGATAATCTTTCTGAGTAGAGTACCTAGGTTGCAGGTTTTTCCTTTTCAGGACTTTGAATATATATCATGCCACTCCCTTCTGGTCTGCAAAGTTTCTGTAATAAAATTGGCTGATAACCTTATGGGGGTTCCCTTGTAAATGACTCTTTGTTTTTCCCTTGCTGTCTTGAGGATCCTCTTTATCTTTAACTTTTGCCATTTTAATTATAATATGTCTTGGTGTGGGTTTGTTTGAGTTTATCTTGTTTAGGTCCTTCTGTGCTTCCCATATGTGGATATATGTTTTCTTCTTTAGGTTTGGGAAGTTTTGGGCCATAATTTCTTCAAATACATTTTAGATCCCTTTCTCTCTCTCTTCACCTTCTGGGACCCCTATTATGCATAGGTTGGCACACTTTATATTATCCCATAGGTCTCATGTGTTGCTTTCATTTTTCTTTTTCATTTGTCTTTCTGTCTGCTGTTCTGATTGGGAATTTCCATTGTTCTATCTTCCAGATCACTTATTTGTTTTTCTGTGTCATTTAGTTGGCTATTTATTGCTTCTAGATTGCTTTCTACCTTAGAAATTGAATTACCTATTTTTGATTGGTTCATCTTTATAGTTTCTAGTTCCTTGTTACAGTAATCTGCATTTATATTGATAATCTTTCTTAATTCAGTTGGCATTTTTACTACCACCTTTTTGACCTCAGGATCTGGTAGACAGGTGAGCTCTGTTTCATTATTTGTTCTTTCAGGGGATTTCTCTTGCTCTTTTAATCGGAACCAGTTCTTCTGCCTTTTAATTTTAATTTTCTCTGTCTCTGAATTTAGGAGAAACAACGATCTAGTGTGGTTTTGAAGGCGTGTTTTTATGTGGGAGAGTCCCTGTGTAGACTGTGTGTGTCCAGTGTCTTTGGTGTGAGGTCTGGTTTTGATATGGACACCAGCCATATCTTCTCTCCTCAGGGTATGCTGGCTGTTATCACCTTGATAGGGGATTTGGTTGGTGTTGGGAGACCTAAAGCCTGTGCAGGGTGTGAGGTGGGACTTCGTCTCTGCTCCTTGGCAGTCACTGCCCTGTCAGGGGTGGGGTATGGTCCCCAGTTGTAGGAGTAGAA
The DNA here is from genome assembly GCF_965194805.1 of Balaenoptera borealis. Classification (NCBI taxonomy): domain Eukaryota; kingdom Metazoa; phylum Chordata; class Mammalia; order Artiodactyla; family Balaenopteridae; genus Balaenoptera; species Balaenoptera borealis. The sequence goes on from NC_138862.1 coordinate 59,704,682, forward strand.
GCCCTGAGGGTCAAGCTCGATCAGGTTCTATTCCCCTCTAGTGTATGCCCTGCCCCTCGGTGGGGAGTGCTGAAGGAAGTGAGGCCCAGTTCTCACAGAGGACTGATGTGTCACCTGTGTAGGCATCCGTAGCTCTGCTCAGACATAGCCCAAGGTCACATCCCTTCCCCTGTTGTGCTCGTCCTAGATCTAGTGCAAGTCTGTGATGTGGAGTGGGTACAGCCAGAGCATTCGCTGGCCTGGGGCTGGGGGTTGGAGCATTGTGGCTGCAGGAATTGAGGTGGCTGTGCTGCCGCCAGAGATCTGGGCTGCCTCTGTAGCAGTCTTCTCCTGAGACCTGTCTGCCCCCGATCCAGCGCTAAACTACAGCGTGGAGTGCGTGGGGCTGGAGCCCTCTCGCTCAGCTGGGAGAAGAACTGCAAGTTCTCTCATGGTGCCACTCCAGCATGTGCTGGCAATGGCTGCCACCACCTCACCTGGATCACACCCCAGGCCTGCCCCTGCTGGACTATCTCTGTGTAGCTAGACTGAGTCTTTTTTTTTTTTTTTTTTTTTTTTTTAGTAGATCTTTATTGGAGTATAATTGCTTCACAATACTGTGTTAGTTTCTGTTGTACAGCAAAGCGAATCTGGGAGGGAGAAGCTGGGGCAAAGTGAGAGTAGACCGAGTCTTTTCCCATGGCCTGGTTGGCCCTGATTTCCCACCAGGCTATGGCATGGAGTGAGCAGGGCCAGGGTGTTCACCCCATTCGGATTGGGGAGTGCAGCAAGGCAACAACCACCAGTGCAAGGCTCTCTCCACCCTGACTGTCAGCAAGCCAACTGTTTGCATTCCCCATGAGTAGAGTCTAGGCTTCTCCAGCCCTTCTGTCTGTCCCAGCAGTCCTCCCAGGAGCCAGAGGGTCTCTGGTGGGTGAGGTGGTGGCAGCCGTTGCACGTGAGTATAGCCAGTGGATGCACAGTTTTGTCTTAAGCACATCTCTGCCAGCACACCTCTGCTTTGGCCTGTGATGTCTGCTCTTGGCTGATCCAACCTTGGACCATCACTCAGCAACCTCATCACCTTCTTTATTTAATCATTGCCATATAGCCTAGTAGGAATCATAAACCCAACACTAAACTCCACAAGCCAGAACTGCCAAGGTAGAGCAGTATTAACCCACCTGAGCCAAAGTTATTGCCCTTTCTCCAGCTCCACACTAATGAAGAAACATGTCAAATGTTTATTCTGGAAGAGAAATTGAAATCAAGTGATTAGAAAAGGAGGATGAATGACTGCATTCTGATATTGCCTTTCCTGGCTTTTGACGTTGCTAGAGAAAGCAAGAAAACCTTATTTGTGCTGTTAATTTTCATACTTTCATGCTTACATTATGGCTGAAAGGAAAGTCAGGTTTGGCTCCAGATGAAACATCTCTGCCTAGAAAAGGAACATTCTGTCCCAGAGCCACAGCTGACATGGCCCTGCAAAGCAAGCTTACACAACAAAATTAGGGAAAAAGTTAAACAAGAGAAGAACTAAAAAGAGAAAGAACGCAACAGAGGAGGTTCTTTAATTTATTAAACCTTTGTGAAGTCAATATCTGATTTGCTAATAATAGATTGGTCTCTAAAATCTTCCTCTGACCTGATGGTCAATTCCCAGAGATCACCATGGATGGCATTTTGAGAAGGAAACCTTGAGTAAATCACAGACTGACATGGACCACAAGAAAACTCCAGTGTGAGATGGAATTCATGCTGCATAAAGTTTAGCTCTAGAAGCACCTTCTCCTTTCAAAGATGCTAATATGGAAGGTTAAAGTTGATTATATTTTCATGGGTATGTATGTGTGCATTAAAAAATCAAAGCAACAGAATCAAGGTGCCAGCAGACTTGGTGTCTGGTGAGGGGCCCCTTCCCGGTTCATAGGTGGCTGGCCATCTTCTCACTGTGTCCTCACATGACAGGAAGGGGTGAGAGAACTTTCTGGGGTCTCTTTTATAAGGGCACTAATCCCAATCATGAGGGATCCACCCTTATAACCCAGTTACCTCCCAAGGATTCCACCTCCAAATACTATCATATTGGAGATTAGGTTTTAATGTGGCTCCTGTTAAGCCAGCCTCCATAAGAGGGCAAAGCCATATGGTGTCTTGGGGAGGCTCCTGTTGAGAGCAGGACTTGAGTAAAGGGGAGGAAAGAAACATCTGTGTTTTTTCCTAGCCAGTCTTACTCATTATCCCCACCTCGTTCCTAACCAGAGTCATCCCATCAGCCTACTTTGTTTCTAGGGAGAGGCAGAGAGGAGCACAAACAAAGAAAAGGAGAGAGTAGAAAAGGTGCGGAAGCATACAATTCATTGACTTTTAGAGATGGAAAGGGCCTTGAAGATTACTCAATCCAACCCCTCACTTAGAGTCATGGAAATAGAGCCAAAGAGGTAAAATGACACTAAGGTCATACAGTTAGCAAATGACACAGCCAGGGCTGGAACCACGTCTCATTCACTACCCCTACTATGTGCCAGGTACTGTGATGGTTCCTAATCCTTGCTTTTCATACTGCTACCTCCAGTGTAACTTACTCACAAGTAGGGGGAAGCAGAGTGGAATTAAAGGAAGAACTGAGACTCATTAATTCCTCCCTCCCAGCCAGCACATTGAACATGTAATGTTTCAGGAAGAATTGGGTTTATTAATTCCAACCACCTAGGGCCTGCCAACTTAGAAAAGGGATGTGTGCTTGAAGAGCTGGTAATGAAGGTGCTGTGTATGTACCATCTGGTGTAATTGGGAAAAAGGCATCTTTTGTCCTAAATTGAGTTCCAAGTCACAATTTCTTAAATCACAACTTTTACTCCCTAGGAAACTACCAAAAATGAGCTGGTGATTTCAGTTCTTTCCAGATGGAAAAAGGTTGATGTCAGCCTGAGCATTGCCTCTACTAGTGTCATTTATTCTGCCTGGCATAATTGGGCAGCTGTGGTAGAGGCATCAGAGTTGGAATGAGTCCCTGAGACCAAACAGGCCTCTCTAGAGCTATTTCCTACCTGTTAGGATTGCACATCTCAGACCTGGGGAGAGAAACTTGTGCAGTGGCTACATCAGCTGAACCTTCTCAAGGCATAAAAGATTTGGTTCTGCACTTGCCGTCCAACCCTTGTCATCAGCATTAAACTCACATTATATTTTAAGAAGAGAGGTTCTTATTATGTTAGCCTAAATAAAGCCTTTGTGAGAGAACAATTCCATGCTGGTCCCCAGAGCGGTGGATAGAATGTATAGCTTGATTGATCCTCTGCCTCTCTGATTGCACTGATTATTCCAACAGAAGTAATAAAAGAATCAGTCCACCGTTGGCAAGGACTTTTCGTAGCAAGAAGATTACAGAGGTTTTCTTTAAAGGGTCATTTTGGGGACTAGACTAGGAGAAGATGAATTATATCAGATCAATCTTCAAAATTTTTACTTTCTGCCTAATAATCATACTACTGAGATGACTTAAAAGACTAACTCATCATCCACAGATATATCCACTGAACAGATGGTGATCCCTGCATAGCTGGGAATAAAGTGGAACTGTAGAGACATGGAGCAAAGCAAAACTGACCACTCATTCATGCTACTCTGAGGACAGCAATCCATCTAAATGAGATGCACTATTACATTATATGTGAGCTTCATAGCAATTCTGCTGGGTTATAGGGTGACCAACCATCCCAGTTTGCCCAGGACTGAAAGGGTTCCTGGGATGCAGAATTTTAGTTTTAAAATCAGGATAGTCTCAGATGAACCAGAAAGGTCTGGTAACACCATTAAACCCCAGTTCCACCTATCCCCTAAATCACAAATTATGAAGCTGAGACTCCAAGAAATTAAGAAACTTGCTCAAGATCACAAACTATTTGATGGCAGAACCTGAATTGGTATCCCAGTCTGACTTCAAAGACAGGACTTTCCTTTCAGTAGCCTTTAAGGAGATTTATATTTATTGACAGAGAAAGATGTGAAAATATTAAAGAGCTGGATGTTTCCTTGTAGCTCTCCACGTTGGAGGCCTATTTAACAAGGCAACAGGCTTAAAAACCAGGTTTGGATGAGAAAGAAGATTTCCTGAATTTCTTTGGAAGCATGAAAAACTCAGATGATAGAGTATCTCCCATATTTTATAGAAGATACAATTTCTGATTATGAAGACTAGGTCGTGAATAGGATAACCATGCGTTCCAGTTTTCTGGGACAGTCCTGGTTTATTCTTGTTATACTGATGAATAATTAAGAGTGCCCCTTTCACTCTCAAAAAACGTCCTTGTTTGGATGATAAATTATATAGTTCTCCTAGCCAAGAGACTTATCCCTCCATAATGGAAGGAGGATATGATATATTGGGAAGAAAAGAAAACCCACTCTTCATGGCTGAGAAACTGTGAGAAGAAACAAATAGATAAATGAGAAGGGAACAAAGGTTGATAAAGGAAGGCTCCAGGCAGCTGGATTCTGGACTCAGCTTATACTGGCTAGCAAGGTCACTTTTTAAATTTGGAAATTTTCTGAGCAGGTTGTTAAATCATTGATAGCTTGAGATCAGCCATGATGGGAGTATTTACACCACAGAAATCAGCAAACACTACAAACCAGAGCCCTTTTTTTCCCTCACAGATCCAGATGACCAGCACACTCCTGGCTCCAGAGAACTCATTTTCTCTCTCATCCTCATTCACTCTCGTTCACGCACATATGTACACAGACCATGAGCTGAAACAGCAGGGGTACTTCAGAAACACCCAATAAGTCAAGTGAATTCTGAGGAGAGGAATCTTTATTCTAGCTTCTCACTTGGGGGTCTGGAAGGAGATGACTTCCTGTGCTACTCTTGATCAACATGGGATGTGTTACTTTAATGCAAACCAAGGGATACAGTGTAGTTGAGCACAGAAAGCATATAAAGTTAGCTTTTCTAAGCCACCTTCAGTTACCCATGGTACGTAGAACTCAGATGTGGCTGAGAATCTATCTGGAGAACTTGCCAAAGAGGATTTGCCAACCTGGGGTGGGATGATACTCAGCATAGAGGACCACCTGGACCAAGGCCAAATATATGTCTTAGCTCAACTCCAGAGGGATCCACAGATGAGGCAAGACTTCCAGGGATGGTTACTATCCCCAAAGGAGCCCAAAGAGACCTAAGTAAGCATTATGCTACCCACTGACATTAGCCATGAATTCCAGAAAGGCCAGTAGTGACCAGCTGGACAAAGGACATCACGGTGGGGCCCAGAAGAGCAGAGGGCCCATAATAGTAAGCACTTAATGAATATCAACTCTCCCCAGTTTATGTCTAATTTTCTTTCCTGACTATTGCCCCTGGTGACCCAAGGCCTACCATCAGATACAGAAGTGTAGCCTTAAATAGACTGCTTAACCAGCCCCCATGACTGTGCAAGGCCTAATCCCTATCATAAGTCCCTTACTCTCTGTCATTCATGGCTCTGCTGCTCTGATCAAACCCTGACTGATACAGAAATTAATACTGGAAGTGGTTTCAGAGAAGCATATCTTTAAGGGTGAGTTCTCTGAATTGGCTTTGGGGTTTTTGGAATTGTTTCTTTGATCTGATTAGATTTAAAGGCATGGATTACCCTATTTCTAGTGGTAAGGAGACACAGGTAGCCCATAACATACTGAGGCAGCACTTATGTTATCACCCATCACCTGCAGACACATGTAGTCAATTGCCAGTAGAAGTCAAGGCTTCTTTGTGACAAAGCAGCTGTGTCATAGAACATTGTAGTAAAAATAAGAAGTGTAATGGAGCTAGTTGGATACTCCTTAGTATGCTGGAGAACTGGAGGGGAAGAAAAGGGTGAGTTCAGGGCTTTAAATTGCCAACTCACATTTTAATGAGGACATATGGGCAAATCCTGACCGTAAACTTCTAAATTCTGCTGAGTTTTCTTTGCAAGAAGGAGCATTCCTTCCTCTAATTTCTAAGAATATTAGTCTCCCCTCACCTGAAGGACCTGAAATGGCCAATCCTGAGGTAGTTGCCTTGAAGACTACTGACCTTCCAGACCTACCCTCATGCATTCTCACTGCTTCTAGACTTAGAACCAGACTCAAGTCCTGGTAGGCCCAAGGGTAATATACAGAGTTGATGGTCCATGAGAGGGTGCAACATACACAAAAATAATTGCACAATTTTGCCCATTTTTACTGACAGAACCTTGAGGAAAGGTATGGGAATGGATCCTAGGGGTGATGGGTCAGAGTGGAAGGATTATAATGTTGGACATGACCTAATTCATTGAGATGAGTGCACTAAATAGAGATTCTGGATTCAAAGTATTGGCTCAGGCAGCTGGGAATAGCTCTAACCTGGGTTGTTTGATTGAATTCTGGATGCAAAGTTGGCCTATCCCAAATAAAATGCCAGAACTTCCTTGATACGCTGTAGAGCAGAGGTTTTTAAAATGTAATCCACCAAAAAACTTAATAAAATAAAAATTAAAAAAAAAAAACCAAAAAGCTTAATAAAATAAAAATTTTAAATGTAATCCACCGAGCCCTGGGGGTCCCCATTACCCTTTTACGAGGTCCATAAGATCAAACCTATTTTTGTAATAATACTATGATGTTATTTGCCGTTCTTCACTATGTTGATAGTTCCACTGATGTTTAAAAATCAATAATGGGTAGAGCTGCTAGTGTGTTAGCAAGAATCAAGCAGGATCACCAAACTATTCTACACATCATCATAGACTTCACTGCCACACACTCACAATAAAAAGGAAAATGTCAGTTGCACTTAAGAATATCCTTGATGAAGTAGTAAAAATATTAATTCTATTAAATTTCAACCCTTGAATATACATCTTTTTAATACTCTGTTTAATGAAATGGGAAGTACATATAAAGCACTTCTGCTGCACACTGAAGTTGATCCAGCTAAGTGCAGACAGTTGCCAAAGACAGGTGGATATAGTTACCATAATGGGCAACAGAACCAAAACAATAAATAGAAGGGTTTGAATCTCAGAGGTCAAAGGCATTGGCTAATTAATTGTGGTGTCCCTAGAACTAAATAGATGGACAGTCTACTAAAGGCTTATTTGATTTGTAAAAGCAGAAAAACTCTAGGTTTGTTCAATAGAACTCTGACTTGAATCACCACAGTAGGGACTTGTGGCCCCTCATTCAATTTTTAGACTTGAGCCAGTTCACAAATCCAGAGCCCCTTAAATGAAGAGGCAGCTGAGCCCTCTTGAGCAAATCCTCTTTACACAGCCAAAAATGTATATTGTAAATCATCTTCCTAAACGTCCCTTCCTAACAAGAGGCCTATACCCCAGCTCTCCAGGGGCTTGAAACTGTCCTAATTAGTCATTATTTTTCCATCTAAATCATTCCAGGCTAGCAAATCATTGCCTGGTGCTGCAAGACCCCACTCAGGCCAAGAAAGGGAGCACAGATCTCTACAATCACTGGGCCCCGAAGCATCCACAAGATCCATGCTGGACCAACGCTACCTCCAAGAGCATACTTCACTTTGTCTCTGCCTCCTCTCTTCCACATCCCTCTACTTTATTTTCTCAGTGTACTCCTTTGCTTCTGCCTTTTCTCTGCCCTCAAGGTCTTTGTCTGTTAGCTTAGTTGGTGGCAGGTCTGTCCCAGATGAGAGGGGAGTCTTGTATATTTGGAATTGAGAAGATACAGGCAAGGTATCTGGACCATCAATGTCATGTCTTTATCAGCCTGAACTTCACTTTCCATCCCAAAGTAAAGCTACAACATAAGAACCTTCCAAGTTATTCAGGACTTGAGGGCCCTGCTGTAGTCCTCCTAAAGGGCTGGTACCACATCTCACTCATGAAGGAGCTGGTTGATAGGAGCTCAGGAAATGTGTGCTGAGTGAATGGATGAATGATCATTCTCAACTTTGTTGGATGTGAGTGTTAAAGAGATCAGTGCCCAGGGCTTCCCTGGTGGCAAAGTGGTTGAGAATCTGCCTGCCAATGCAGGGGACACGGGTTCCAGCCCTGGTCTGGGAAGATCCCACATGCCGCGGAGCAGCTAGGCCCATGAGCCACAATTACTGAGCCTGCGCGTCTGGAGCCTGTGCTCCGCAACAAGAGAGGCCGCGACAGTGAGAGGTCCGCGCACCGTGATGAAGAGTGGCCCCCGCTTGCCGCAACTAGAGAAAGCCCTCGCACAGAAATGAAGACCCAACACAAGCCATAAATAAATAAACAAATAAATAAAAATTAAAAAAAAAAAAAAAAAAGAGATCAGTGCCCAGAGCACCTGAACACTACACCTTAGTAGTTGGAGAACCTCAACTCCATACCTCATATGGGAAGATATAGTACATGTATTTCTAGAGCAAGCTAGAAAGATATATGCCTAGGTATATAGCTAGGATATATAATGGCAATAAACTGAAATTTCAGTCCCCCCCCACCGGGGGCCTCAGTACAAGTCCTCTGTAATACGAGCTTTCTATGCAGCTGAGGATGTATCCCTTTAAGTATCAAATATTTTCATTGAACTATGTTGAAATTATAGATATATTTATTTTCAGATATATTTCATATATTTTCATTTGCTATATATAAATATATATATGTGTGTGTGTATATATATATATATATATATATGTATATATATACATCCCTTCTTAACCAGAGCCTGTTGAACGTAATTCTCTATGTTCTGAACATCAAATTATGACTATCAAATATGGTTTAATATAGTAGTCTAGTTCCTGTAGCAATTGGATATGTCTACAGATTAGTCAAGGGTGAGGTTCTGTCTCAAAGAATAATTCTATAGCTAGGTACTGGAATGAGCTAAATGTCCCCCTAATTCTTTAGGTTCAGGTCAACAATTCAAGACTATGTCTGTTCTATGGCTACTTCATGTCAGGCACTGTGCCAGGGGCTGGGTGCAGAGGAGTAATAAGACCTGAAAGAGCTCTCAGTCCACATGAATGTTCTTTTATGAGACAGAGGGTGGGAAGGAGTCCTGGGAGCCTTTCCTTCCCCAGTCAGTTTGTCCTCTACCTCGTCCAAATGGAATTGTGACCAAGTGTCTTTTCCAAGATTCTTTTTCATTGCTCTGTTTTTCTTGGAGAAAAAGTTTTTGTGTCAGCAGCAGCAGCAGCAGCAAGTCTTTCGATGTGTTGAGTGCTTATGCTAATCAGTAATCTGGCACCAGTTTACTGATTCTTTTGCCTGATTATTATTTATAGAGTGTGGTAAGTGCAGATGGCATTTTGCAAAGCACAGAACTCTGAGAATGAAACCCCAGCCTCAAGGCGTTGACTGCCTGATTTAGACATAAACAAAACACTGAATAAACAGACATCTAGTTGAGTTGATGTGGCTGGAAAGGAGGAAAAACCTGGGAGATCGAGAAAAAAAGTGAGGTTTATGGAGGGACGTGAAGGAGGAAAAGGTAGCATGAAAATGTGAGCCATTTCAAGAAGCATCTAAGCAAGATTACCAAACCAAGGAGTTAAAAAGGAAACAAAAGGAGCATTGAGGGCAGAGTCCCAGGAGAAAGGACTCACTGAGATTCCCTGGGTGCCTCTTTTGGCTGGAGAGATGAGAGGCAGAGATGTCCGGGTGAAGAAAACTTTAATGATCCTGGACAAAGGTGACAAAGTCATGGACTAGTGTTTAATATTCAGAGAGAAAGAGGAAAAGATGGCAATCAAAAGTGTGAGAAGACTTGGAGGGAGTCTCAATGAGAAAAGAGAGGAAAAGAAACGGAGAGTTCAGAAGATGAGCTTTCAACGTGGGTCGAGGGAATTGGCCACTTCCGTTAACTGGGCCATCTACACCTGATCTTAACTTTTTAGGTCCAGAAATTTCCTCTTACTAATTCACCTGGAGATGATCCTACTCTCAGTATCTTACTCGAATTAATGAAATTCACAAAAGGCTCTTATGTTAACATGAACTTAGATGTATTGATTCTGAGTGGATGATATAGGTTGATACTAACTGGATAGAAAAAAATAAACCACCCAAGGAGTAAGCATAAGAGGGATGGAATGGCTATATTAATATCAAATAAAATAGACTTCAAGACAAAGTATTTCCAGGGATAAAGAGAGACATTTCGTAATGATAAAGGAGTCTATCCTACTGGAAGACATAAAATAAGAAGTGGAAACATACAAAGCAAAAATGGATGGAATCAAAGGCACAAATAGACAAGTCCACAGTCACGGTTGGAGATTTTAACACAATTGATAGAACTAATTTATATTTCCCTTCTCGGCAATTGCTAGAACTAGACAAAAAATTAGTAAAGATGTAGATGATTTGGATAACACTACTGACCCCCTTGAGTGAATTAATATTTTCGAACACTTCACCCAGCATCTAGAGAACACACACGTTCTTTTCAAAAATGGGTGATAGCTCTTACCTCAAAGCTTGTACAGGTTACCTGAATAAATTTTGCCCACAATGAGGCAGAGCATTTCAGTGTCATTCAAATCTCAGGTCCCTGCATCCGAATAGATTACTTTACATTTGTTACAGTCTTTCTGTTTTTCCCGTAGTGGTTCTAGGTTCCTTAGTAAGACCTGAAAAATACTATACTCTATCAAACCTACAAATTTTCTTTGAGGGTGAATTATTTTCAGAGACTGTATTGCTAACATTAATTTCTTCAGTGTGAACAGAAAATTCATTCCCTGGCACCAGGATGAAACATTCTGTGCTTGAGCCCTAGAAGACCTGGGTTCTTGTCACTCCACACCACCTCCCCAGACACACACACACACACACACACACACAGCTTCCTAGCTGTGTGACTTTGGACACATGACCTCTTTAAGCCTGACTGAGTTTCCTTACCTGTAAAACTCTTAGGACTGCAGTGAAGTTCAGCTGATAGGCTATATGTAGCTTTTTTATAAACTACGAAGTACTATCCAAATATCATGGAGCCATATTTTCTTTTTGCTAATAACAATTGGTGTACCTATTCTCCCAAGAAAGGGAAATTGGGGCAGGTCTTCTGCTTCTGCCTTCGAATACATGTGAGTCCTGCCTAGTGTGAGCAAAATTTGTATGATGAGAGAATAAAGTCAAGGTTGCAGGGTTTATTTGGAAGTAAAACCTGTGAGAACATTAGATTTCATATCACAGGAAAGATTATAAAAGGTGTAATGGGCAGCTTTTTAAGTTTGCCCAAGGAGACAAGGGGAAAGCTTGGGTATGAAAATAAGAATAAGCCGTTGGAAATTTTGTTGAAGGACATGTTGGATGACATTGGTCTTACAGAAAGGTGGGTGGATTTCAGCCTAGGAATGATGAATTCTAGACCTCAGTCTACCATGGAGTTTCTGAGTAACCTTGCACTAGAGATTTAACTTCTCCAAACCAGTTTCTCCATCCGAGAGCTGAGGATAATAATTTAGGCCACCTACAACTGTCCTGAGGCTTGGTTAATATTTGCAAAATGCTTTGAGCTATTTGGCAGAACAAGGGTTCTAAGAATACAACATATTATTTAGAAAAGTGAAAGAACATGATCAGAGAACACTTGGGACATCTCCCTCTCCGTAGCCTTTTCATGAGATTCCTCTTTTTGTCTTATAAGGAAAGAAAACCAAGTTGGGAGATGACTAAACCCACAGGCTAATCTCTTCCTTTAATGTTCTCTGGACACACGCTGTTCTCCTGAAGGAGCACATTGGAATGTTGTCGTTCAGATTTCCTCATAAATATAAATGCATTCTTTCCTAGAAATACGACAGTGAAGTTTTGCAAGTTGCTGGCTGTGGGCCCAGCAGTCACATGTTCTTGATTCCCCCGTTTTACCTTGGGCTTTGTGCAAATCAAGTGCTGTTCAACTTCCTTTCCTCATATGTACAAGTGGAATAAAAACGCCCCTCTCTGGGAGGTCAAGTGAAAATTAATTAGCTGTGTTTTCTTTAAGTTCCTCTCCATTGATATTTCAGCGCTCTCTGTGTCATTAATTGGAACAACGCTTTCAGACATTACTTCTATCCTGTGACCACAAAGTTCTCAATGGAAATGGATATGAAGGAATCTGGGAAGTTTACTAATCACTACAGTTTGGGATTCTGGTGAAATTTCCTAAGCTTTACATTTTAAAAAGGCACAAGAGACTCTTGCTAGATCTATTAGACACTTTCAGCTGAGTGTTAGGTTAAAAACACCAAAATTGTTTTTATTTCTTTTCTCTCTCTTTCCTCTTTCTTTCTTTGTTGATATCTCTTTCTGAATCTCTCTGGGTTTCACTCTTTCTCACTCTCTCTGTTTCTCTCTCTCATTTCCCTAAACTTTAGGGAACTTGTGAAAATGAAAGTTCAGCTGAGTGTTTTAACAAAGTTAGCCATCTCACAGCCTTGCTGGGAAATAAAGCGCTTTTAAATAGGAGTGTCCTCAAACCCATTAGCGTCCTCCTCCCCTTACCTCTTTCACACTGGGTCACTAACAAGTTACAATGTTTCTCTCTTTCCTCCCCATTCGCCCTTGTTTTGGGGTTTTGTTCTCTTCTTCCTCATTTCTGCCTTGCTTGCTCATCTTAGAAGGCTGGGTCGCCCCTGCTGCCACCACTGTCATCACTCCCCAGCAGACAGAAAGGCTAAAGTGTCAAAAGATGCCTTGGTTGCCTCTGACAAAAGTGCAGATCAGCTCTGAAAAGGAATAAATATGATAGGGGGCACAATAATAACAGTGTGCACTTGTTAACTACAAAAATCCAGCAGGAGCTGGGGGCAGGGAGGGAGGGAACCGTGGAGAATAGAAGCTGCCTGGGCAGGAGCCCCCCGGGGAAGGAGTGGAGGGGGTCCTCCAGCAGCAACCATCAATTCTGTGGGGTGGTTTTGTTTTGTTTTGTGAGGTCTGAACTGAGGCTCAGCTGATGGGGCAGGGGGGTGGCGAGAGGGTGAATAAGGGATTTTACCCAAACCAGTGACTCTGAATGGAGGTCTTGGGTTCCGTTGAGGGAGCCTTGAAAAGAGGGTCTCTTTGGGTTGTTGAGGGGGGGGTTAGGTGGAGGCTGGGGGGACATTTTGAGGTGGGAGGGGTAGGGGGACGGAGGAAAATAGCACAATAATGGGAAAAAGGAGGCCAGCTTCTGAGCTCTCATTTCTGACAATGAGTCCCATGTGGTTCTCTTTATCTCGGCCATTCAGGGGTCAATAGGGAGAGCTTTTTCATGTTCAACTCTGTGTGTACAGCCACCTCCATGCCCCATCTCACACACACACACACACACACACACACACACACACACACACACACCCCTACACCCCTAAAAGTGCGGGACACAGAGCAAGACATTAGAAATGTCTGAAAAGCTATTTCCTCAGCTGCAGATTTGCTGCATTTTCTGTCCCCCCGCCGGAACTGCACATATGGGACGGACACTCAGTTCACAGCCATCCCCACCACTGTTCTGCCCCTCTTCTCCCCGTGTCACCACACTCAGCCTCTAATCCCTCTTCTCTCTGTTGTGCACCCCTTCTCTCCTCCTCCCATGGATTCCTCAGTCTCTGACTCTTTAAAAAGACATAAGTCATATGATGACAGGTAAAGCAGAGCTCCGTGATGGAGTGATGGTTACTTTTAACAAAATAAGCAAAAACAAGATGGGAGCAAACCCAAGCCTGAACTCTAGACTGTTTTAATGTATAGAAAACAACAGACAACAAACAACAACATTGTTTTTGATGGTGGACTTCTGTGAAATGTTAAGTCCCCAACTAGACAGATGCCTGTCAATTTGTTCCTATGTCTATCACTGAGGCAGCCGCAGCCTCTGAAGTTAGCCTGATAGAAAATAATTCATCTGGTTTTCAAAGAATATCGTTATGGATTCTCGTGGGATATGGGAGTCTGAATAGGTACAACATTCTTAGTCAGGGATGGAGGCTTGAAAAAATATAGGCTCCAGGCCTCAAGATTCTGATTCAGTAGCTCTGAAAGGGGCTCAGGGTTTGTCAGTTTGTGTGTGTGTGTGTGTGTGTGTGTGTGTGTGTGTGTGTGTGTGTGTGTGTGTGTTGGACCAGAGAGGCATTAGTCAAATAATAGTCACAGACACTAAGCCAGTGCCAGGCAAATGGTGACTTAGATCCATCCGACCAGGGAAAGGCTCTCTGCTACTAAGCAGTGTAGCTGAATGAAAGAAATGGGAAGGAGGAAATTATCATTTTCATTACCAAACAATGAAGATAAGGGGAAGGAGGAATTGAAGATGACAGTAACATCAAACAGTTGCTCAGTGCCACATAGTTCCTCCAAGAATTAGAAGGGGCATTGAGACTCAGTTGTCTCAAGCTACTTGCCCAAGGTCACACAACTGGTAAGTGGCAGGGCCAGAATGCCTCCCCAGGCTTGAATGATCTGGACAGCATGCTCTGAAGTGGGAGGAGACCCCAGGAGTGGGATGGGAGTGATGGAGTGCTGGAAAGTAGACTTCCACACAGCTCATAGGAATGCTCCTAAGGGCTGGTCATGCACTCAGTGGCTGTGAGCTGTGAAGTGGCTCCTGGCTACTGCCTTCTCATCAAGGGCTCCATGATGACTGTCCTTAACAGTACTGTATTGTATATTTGAAAGTTGCTGGGAGAATAGATCTTAGAAGTTCTCATCATGAGGGAAAACATTATAACTACAGGGAGTGACGGATGTTAACTAATCTTGTTGTGGTGATCATTTTGCAGCATATGTATACATATGTCAAATCATAATGTTGTATACTTTAAACTTATATAATGTTATGTGTGAATTATATCTCAGTATAACTGGGCAGGGAGGGGAGAGTAAATAATTTTCTTAAAGGACTCCAGATTTCTCACCTTTCACAAATCTCATTTCTTCCTCTTAACACAACCTGCTCTGCTGGGCAAAGTACCCCACACCAGGAGTAGAAGGAAGATGAGTATTGCTTTTAAACCTATCTCTGAGCAGGCAAATGAGTATAGCTTTCAGGTCTCTCACACATGATGAGGAAATCACAGTTACCCTTTCCTTGGCTCCATTTCCAGTGTCTTGAAGGTGCAGCTGTGTGGCTTGACTGTGAATATTGGGAAGGATGTGAAAAAGGTAGGACAGGGGCCCATTCTGCCATCTGGCCGCTTCTTAACCAGCTCTCCTCCAACCAACTCTTCACGATGTTTGGAGTCCTAACTCTACCACACAATGTGGATGCGCTCGCTCACAGGGTTCAGATGTGCTTATCCCTTCCCTCTAACTACAAAGCTCCTTGAGGGCAGGAGCACTGCCTCGTACTTCTTCAGCACCCGCAACATGCCCAAGCCCAGTAGGGAGCACGTGCTGCTCGGTAACTGGCCTTTGCTGGATTCCCAACGAGTGCCTTTTAAATTGGAATGCTCAGGGTGGATTTGGTCTGCCGGTTGTTTTTGCTCACCATTCTGAATCATCTTCCTCTTGTTGGCGTGCTCCACTTTCTGGATCATCCCAATTGAGGTGTTTTAACTCCATGTGGACTTGGCCAGTGACTTCAGTGCTGCCTTCAGCTCTTTACATACTCTGATGCCCACTTCGCTTTCCCCAGCCTGTTGTGTTGGTTCTACACCCCCGAGTCAAGCCCACTGTCTTTAGGTGTGTGTCTGTGCTTACGTGGCATATTCATACTCATCTCAACTGTTGTTTCGGGGTTTGTTTTTTTTTCTAAATTAATTAATTAATTTTATTTCTGGCTGCGTTGGGTCTCCGTTGCTGTGCACACGGGCTTTCTCTAGCTGGGGTGAGCGGGGGCTACTCTTCGATGTGGTGCACCGGCTTCTCATTGCAGTGGCTTCTCTTGTTGCAGAGCATGGGCTCTAGGCACGCAGGCTTCAGTACTGCAGCCTGCGGGCTCAGCAGTTGTGGCTCTCGGGCTCTAGAGCGCAGGCTCAGTAGTTGTGGCACACGGGCTTAGTTGCTCTACAGCATGTGGGGTCTTCCCGGACCAGGGCTCAAACCCGTGTCCTCTGCATTGGCAGGCGGATTCTTAACCACTGTGCCACCAGGGAAGCCCCTCAACTGTTGTTTAGCAATGCTTCTTGTTCACCTGTTGCCAATTTCTTAATACAATGGCCAGTCCAAACCTTCTCCATTCTTCCACTTTACCTCCAGACCCAGAGCTTGGAAACAATCCCACATGCTACTTTATTGAGGTAGTGGGGCCCCCAGGAGCCTGAGTATTCCATCTCTGTAGCCCTCTTCTTCCAGATATGTGGAGGCAGGGTTGGTTGGGGTTGTTTTTTGTTTTTGGTGGGTATTTGTAGGGCTCACCCCTTTACCAATGGGCCTTTCTCCTTCAGGCCTTTGCCTCCCTCAAATTCCTGTCCCTCTACGGTTTTTAGATACCATCAAATTTCTCTCCTTTTTTTCCCTTCTCCTTAATAAAGATATATATATATATTATATATATGTCACCACTATAATAAATTAAAAGACAACAAAAGCACTTGCCCTTACGTTCCCCTTCAGTTTCCATCCTATTTTTCCTTTTATCTAAAGGATAAATTCTAACTTTGTTATGACTCGGTCACTCCTTAATCTTTTGTCATCTGGTTTCCTCCCTTTCACTCTGTGTTGTTCATACTGGGAAAAGCAACAGTAACCTTGAAGAGTCTTTCCTTGACCTCATCGTGCTGGGTTCTCTGCTGCATTTGATGCTGTGGCCACGCCCTCTTCCTTTCACTTCTTTAATACTCTGTGTGCCTCTGTTTCTTGTACTACTGCTATTTCTTCATCCAGGCCACACATGTGGACATTTCCTAAGATTCAGTCTCTGCATGTTTTTCCTTGGTGATGTCTTTCACTTACAAGCCTCCACTTATTACCACGTCTCAGTAGGGTCACACTGTCACACTTCCAATTGTCTATTGGATTTTTCTACTTGTCCATCTTACTATTACTTAAAACTTAAAATATCTCAAATTGAATTTATTTTTCCTCCTAAACTGTTCATTTTCTGTTCTACTAACTTCAGGCCTCAAGGTCACTGCCTTTCTGCTAACTATACTATCCCATCAGTCATTAAAGTCTATGACTCCTTTAGATGAACCCTCAATCCTATCTATTCAGTTCCCTTCACCACCATCCTAATTCTGGCCCTTATCCCTGACACTTGGACTATGGAAATTAATCTATTAAAATACTTTTAAAAGTATTTTTAATCTGTTAAAATGTATTTTTTGTACTCACACATCCGGTGGTTCCATATAATTTACAGAATCAAGTCCAACCTTAGCCTAACATTCAAGACCTTTCTTAATTCAATCTCAGCTCTGTGTTCCCAATGCTTCTCCCTCTACCATATTTCTCTTAAACAAATACATCACTCCAGCAAGCTGTTCTGCTCGTAAGCTCCCAAACACTCTACGTTCTCTTATATCCACACAATTGCTTTGTCCTTCCTGAGGCACTCATCCTTCTTATTCCCATCTCTCCTGGCCTAACCTTCCTTCAAATTCCAATTCAAATCCTGCTTTTCAGAAAACCTTCCTTGCCCATCTCAATCTAAATCTCTTCTTTCCTTAAACTCCCTTTAACTCTCATAAACTCCTGGAAGGTTATGAAATTATATAAAATTACATTTTAGATTTAAAATCTTGCTTAATTTCTTATTATCTTCCTAACTAGATTGTCTGCTCAATTTGGATCTGGACCCCCCAACTGACACCAAACTCAGACTTAGGAAATACTAGCTGTTCTCTTCTGAGTTTCTGTGGCTTTATAAATATAAGTTGCCTCTGTAAATTAAGTTCCAAGCCTGTGTGTTTATGAGAGCAGACATCTTCAATACGATTAACTACGTGCTGGTGTGGATATTTTGTTGTGCTTCTTTTCAAACAAAATCTTATTGATTGGCTACCAGTGGAACTGTATGTATCTTTCCCTATCCTTTCTTTTTGCCTTCTTAGCAGGTGGGAAAGAAGCAAGGTAGACAGCAAGTCATATTCTCTTTCAAGTAACCTCATTTTTCATACAATGGCTAATTTCTTTCTTTATGCTAAAGTAAGTCCATGGTTTAAAGCAAAAAAAAAAAAAAAATAAGGAAGGAAGGGAGGAAAAAAGGAAGAAATTTTGTAATAGAATCTGATTTAAGTATGTTTTAAAAAAATGGAAATTTATACCAGACAAACAGCTTTAGTATATCTAGATCATGAGTTAAGCACCACCCACACTCATTTACCAAAAAGGAGAGATGTGAGAATCATAGATATAAATACATCTTTTTTCCTTATGTGAGGAATCAAAATCTTTACTAATGAGACTTTGCTACTTTAATTCAGGTTAGAGTCAGTCCATCTTCACTGTCCATCATCAGCTTCTTCAAAGCTGTCTCCATTTCTTGCCAAGTTGGTGAAGTAATGTCTTGTGACTGACTCAGTGTATCAGTAGACCAGCAATAAAGGCATCACTTGAGAGCTTGTGAGAAATGCAGAATCTCAGGACACCCCTCAGAATCAGAATCTTCACAAGATTGCCAATTGATTCACATTCACATTAATTAAAGTTTGAAAAGCACTGAAGTAAAGCAGATTTGATGGTCAGACAGCCTTGGAAGTTCATCTCAGGTGGCATGAATGGGATGCTTGTTTCTGTAGGAATCTTAAAGCAAATATGTGGGTGTTGATGAATTGACAATATAAGATACCCTCATCTTGCAGACCAGAGTCCTGAATAATGCTCAAGACTGCAAGAGCCCTGAAGGAAATGCCTGCAGCCTTCCTCTTGGGCTCAGGAAATCCCTCCAAGATTTAGTCCACCCTCCAGCCCTCACTCATTTCTGTCGCTTTGCTCTCCTCCTGGACCTTCCCACTCTGCCCTTCTACAGATGCCTGCTTTAGACAGGCTGGCAGTGAGTTCCTGCTGCTGCCCTTTGAGTGCCTCTCAACACCCTGCACGAGGCCAGGCTCCAGGAGAGGAAGGGCCTGGAACTCTGTGTAACCCAGGCATAAATTGCCCCAGAGAGCGTTTTTCTCTAGTATGTCATCTGCTGCTGTCCTCAGTCTGTCATCTTTCTCAAAGCCATCTGGAGAAACGTAATTGCTATAAGTATTGTATTTATTTCTTGTTGGGATCTGTTATTTTCCGATTAGGCTTTTCTTAAGTGTATCTTCATTTTGAATAGAAAAAAAAGACTCGTGCTCATATAAAAGAGCAAAGACAGCAGACCAGGAACAGGCAAACCATTTTGGTGTGATGCTGGGTTCTCCTTAACCCTGAGAACCACCAATGACATCACCGTACATGTTTTTTTTTACTCATGCATTCATTTTCAACAAATATTATTGAGCTCCTACTTGTGCCAGATGCTCTTCTATGGAGTGCTGGTATTTTGGTGATCAAAACAGAATCTCTTTGTCTTTCCGTGATAGATATTTGGGGTGGGTAAGGAAGGAGAGAGAGAGAACAAAAATGAGTACAACAAAACCTCTGGCCTCAAACCTCCAGAGTAAGTGGCATGATCTAGGCACAGATATGAGGAGGAAGAGGGGAAAATATGGGAAAGTAGAGGAGAGGAAGGCAAGAGGTAGAGAAAGAAGTCAGAAAGACATGGCAGTGGTAGGGGATGCCATCACAGCCACTGCCCCAGCCATGGCCGTCACAGCTCACGGGCTCCCACCCAGGCGCTGCGGCCAGAGGGTGCATTTCTTCTTTGGAGGGAGGAGAGCTGCAGAAGGAAAAGACACTAATAAGCCAGAGGCAAAACAGGCACTTAGTAACAAGAATCCTTGTGAAGAAAGGAAGTTAGGAATCAGATTATAACAAAGATACAAGTTGGAATTTTAAAGCTCAGTAATTTTCAGAGGTTATAAGGACGCGTCAGAGCCTCCTGCTCTGAGAGTTCCCACAGCCCTGTGCAGCAGTCTCACAAACACGCCAGGGTGTGAATATGGGATCCTATGTGTATATGATGTGTCTTGGGATCGTGGGGGGCACAGCGCTTGGGCAGAGGGAAAGAAAGACGGCAAGGCCATTAAAAGCCTTGCTGAGAAAGGTATTTCTTGTGCACAAAAAAGAATCAGGCCCCTCGCTCCCTACTGAGCCCATTTCTCCAGCCTTTGCCCGAGCTGTCAGGCATGAATCCCTGTAGCATTCCGTAACTAATTGACAGTAATGGGGGCCATTGGGAGTCTAAGAATACATGGCATTGCCCGGCATGCACTGGAAAGAAGGGGGGGGCTGCCTCGGGGGCAGCTGTGGGGAAAATAAAGGCTGTCTTGTAAACTTCTTTTAATGTGAAGGTAAGAGGTAGAAAGTAGGGAGGAGCAGATTTAGACAAACTTCTACTTTAGCCTAAAAATAAAAAATTGTAAATCCCCTATTTTATCCTGAGCTAATATTCCAGGATACTAAGTTTGCCACAGAGAAGAAACAGATGGAATTTCAGTTAACCCCAGGGCCGCCTGTGAAATCTATATTGTACCCTCTGGATTTACAACATATTGTAATATATGACTGGAGCCTCCGGAGGTTCCATCGCAAATCAACCCTCTTTATTCCAGGGGTTCAGAAAACAGCTACAAAGGCCCACTTCACAATCAAAAGTGGCCAGCTTTTTACAACTTCATCCTCAGAGTTGAAATCAAATTTTTAAATTTTACAACAGATCTTCTTTATTTGAGCAGTCTCATGTTGTTTTGAGGGGACATTTATTTTTTCCTTCTATTAATGATGATGTTTATGTGCTAGAACTGTTTAGCCCAAATAGAAATTTGTAAAAAATACACCATTTATCACACCTTGAAGAATGATTCACCACAGACCCATGGTAAATTATCTCCCAAGGATTTTTACCTTTCTAGAATGTAGTTTTTAATGGTAAAGATATTCAAAATAAAAATAAAAGCAGTTGCCTCTGCTATGAATAGCACATGAAGGTGTAAATATTGAAATAACTTTTAAGAATTCCAAGTTGTTTTTCAAAGCCAGAATTGTTTGTCAGGTACCTACAAACTTACAGCTTTGACTTTTATTTCTTTGCTTTTCTCGTATTATTGGCCTTGCCTGTCTGCATTTGTTCTTCATTTCAAAAATAATATTTGCATAAGCATTCAGCTTTTCACACACACAAACAAGTTTCCAAATTAGTTGTGGCTTTTTGATATTAGGGATAAATTTTCAGCACATTTTTCTCAGCATGCTACTCTTCCCCAAAATTGAACGTCACCTCAAATCTTTCATGACCTTCTGCAGAGATGAGTTTCCTCTGTGCTGTAGTGCAGACGCTTCACTCTTCAGGTTGCTGCTCTGTTGTCCAGCATCGTTTTATGGAAGATTTGCCCCCAGACTCCTGGGGAATATCTCTAGGAATCCAGACAAGCAAAGACCTGTACTTTGAGAAAATGTCATTTTGGAGAACAGAAATGTGTCTTTTTTAAAAGAAGACTAGGGGGCTTCCCTGGTGGCGCAGTGGTTGAGAGTCTGCCTGCTAATGCAGGGGACACGGGTTCGAGCCCTGGTCTCGGAGGATCCCACATGCCGCGGAGCAACTAGGCTCGTGAGCCACAATTACTGAGCCTGCGCGTCTGGAGCCTGTGCTCCGCAACAAGAGAGGCCGCGATGGTGAGAGGCCCACGCACCGCGATGAAGAGTGGCCCCCACTTGCCGCAACTGGAGAAAGCCCTCGCACAGAAACGAAGACCCAACACAGCCAAAAATAAAAATAAATAAATAAATAAATAAATTTAAAAACAAAAAACAAAAAAAAGAAGACTAGGGGTTGAAATATGATGAGAAAGGTCTTCCTCCCTAAGGTCACCATGAGGAACTGAGGACCAGAGGGCTGTCCTTGGAAACTCTGTCTATGGGACTCAGATGCTGAGAGCTGGAAGGACTAGGAAGAGACGTCATTTAGGCAGTGAAGAGACTGTGTGTCCCCACTCCTCAGTTTCATGGAAGTTAAGCAGAATTCAGTGAGGCAGTGGCAGGGACGTTCCTCTCCAGATTGTCAGGAGAGCAGAGTTCTCGAGCCAGCAGCTCTTTTTCTCCACCAAAACACAGCCTTGGAGGAACACATCAGGGAACACTTCTTTTTCCCTTTATCTACCAACATGTAGCTAGACCAGCAGGGGCTGTTACATGGTGAGGACATCCAACCAAATCAAGCAGAGAGCCTTCATGTGGCACAAGGACTCTTGTGGGAGCCACCAGGGACACTTGAGGGCTGGTCAACCCACTCTTCCACGAGGTTTGGAACATTGGCTCCAAGGTTGGAAGAGGGTCTTTTTAATGGAATAAGCCCCTATTTCTAGTGACATTGGTTTATCCCCGTAAACCACTCTTTAATCAGAAAAATATATATATATAGTATCCAAAACATGCCTGTTTTGGATCTTAATATCAGGCAATCAAAGTTCATTTTAATGTAATTATTAGGGTTTTATTTCCTCATCTGAACAAAAACATGGATTTGTTATTAAACCCAGACCAAACATTCATTTAACCTGTCTCATTTCTATACTAGATATCATTTATTTTGCAAAGAGCAAATATGTGGTTACTTAAAAATAATATACCAACCAAATATTAAGAGTGATTGAGTTTTTGTTTGCTTTTTTTACCTTTTGTGTGTATTTATCACATACGAATAATAAAAGTCAATACTGTAGTATTTGCTATGTTCCAGGCACTGTTCAAAATGCTTTATATGTATCAATTATCTAATTATCACAGTTCTCTGTGAGGTACTATTATCCTCCTTTCCAAAAAGAGAACATTAATGACATGAAGAGTATTCTGAGAACATAGATGTTTCTCAGCTTTTAGAGTTTATGGCCAAGTATCAGGTTTTCTGATGGCCTGTTCATTTGCAGAGTTGAAAGTGACTTATCTTTTAAAACATAGTCAATATGGTCTTTCTTCTTCATTTTTCGTCCCCTAACTTCTCCAAGTCTGCCCTGAACTCTACACTATTTACAACGTATTTAAGACTCCCTCAATTATGTTTGGCAATTTTACTTTTGTTCCTTCTGTTTTTATTTTTATCCTATTAATTTCCTATTCCAACACCAGCAGAAATTAAAGCAAGATAAAAGGAGAAGGAAAGGCTAATATAAGAGGTGTTCTGAAATCACCTGGTTTAAACTTCACAATCAGATAACGTGGGAAATGTATTCTAAATAACTCAATTGAAAAAAATATATGCTTGGTGAAATTTTTTGCTATTATTTTACTTTTTCCTTGTGTATGTGTTTTCTGGGTTGGTTTAACTATTTTATCATCTCTTTTACTGAAGACTCAAACCATGATTGTTTTTGATCTCTTTGCTGAACCAAGGGAAGTGAGTACATTAGACCAAACAAGTTTTCTGTTAGATCTTACATACTAGTTTCTTCCAAAAGTCTTCACTGACAAGCCTTTCCCAAAGGTATCTATTCCTTTCTTTGAATTCTCTTGGCATTTAAGTATATAGACAGCACCTCACCACCAAGCTTTTGTTTATTATCTTGGCTTGGGATTGTTCTCTATTTATTTAAGTGGCACACATCTTAGCCAAGGAAAAGGGCTATTCTTTTTCTTTGCAGACTCTGCAGAGCCTGATTTTATAGGTCAGACAATTTGATGAGCTGAATTAGAGACAGTGCTATATATAAATGACATATTTCCCTAAGTATGATTGCTGAGCACTGAATTGATTGGGAAACTGGGCCAAGTAGACAAAGTATCACATCTAGAAGAGGAGAAATGTTGGTCTGGACTGTGCCAGATTCTGGCAGATGGAAAGATAATCTTAGGTGAGGTCAGGAGCCCAGACAGCAGCAGAAATGGAGCTGGAATCCAACCTGGGCCCCTTTGTGATGGTGGGACCAAAGGAGGAAGACTGTTCAGAATATTGGAAGATGCTGAAGTTAGAGACCGGAAGTAAGACTGGGTTTTCTCTAAACAAAAGAAGAGACATTCTCCGTAACATTTGTAGAGAAGAGTCCAGGAGAAACATCTGCACTGAGAATGGAAAGCCAACCCATGGGATACCGGAGACGAAGATGTTCAAAGAAAAGCATTAATATGGTTGAGTGACTTGCCAGGAATGTTTGACTGGGCTATTACGACAAAACTGATTCCAGGATCTGACTTTTGTGGTTTTAACAACACTTTATCCATTCTCTGCAGATTGCCCTCTTTACCATAAGTATGAGTTTTGACCTTTCGTTCTTTTTATCTTTGGAAGCTCCAAGGAAATCATTGTTTAAGGAGGATCAGACTCTGCCAGAGCAGAGTCACACCATGTGGACTGTCCTGAGCTTGCCACTGGCACCGTGGCAATGACAGCCACTCAGGCCCAACAGTGTTACTATTTCAGGCTATATCTTCTTCTGTATATTAGCAAGCTGTTTTTATGTCTTCAGAAATCATTTCTGCCTGTCATTAAGATTGATAAACTAAATTGGCATTCATGTAGGATCTTTCCAACAAGCATCTAAAACTCAATAATGACAAAAGAATCCCTCTCTCTCTTTCTCTTTCTCTAATTGACTTTATTTTTCGAGCAGTTTTAGGTCTACAGAAACATTGAATGGAAAATGCAGAGTTCCCTTATACTCTCTCTCCCTCCCCATTCCCTTACCTCCTTCCTCCACAGTTTCTCCTGTTATTAACATCTCGTATTGCTGTTGTACATTTCTTACAACCTATGAGCCAATATTTATACATATTTATTAACTAAAGTCCATAGTGTATGTTAGGATTTTATACACCCTATGGGTTTTGACGAACGTATAATGAAAAGCATCCACAATTACAGTATCAAACAGAATAGTTTCACTGTCTGAGAAGCCCCCTGTGCTCCACCTACTCATCCCTTCCTCCCTCACTCCCTGTCCTCTAACCCCTGGCAATCACTCATAATTTTACTGTCTCCATAGTTTTGCCTTTTCCAGAATGTCATATAGTTGGAATTGTACAGTATGTAGTATCTTCAGATTGACTTCTTTCAATGAACAATATTCACTTAAGGTTCCTTCATGTCTTTTCTTGGCTTGGCTTTTCTTTTTATCACTGAATAATATTCCACTGTCGGATATACCACGCTCACCTACTGAAGGACATCTTGGTTGCTTCCAAGTTTTGGCAGTCATGAATAAAGCTGATGTAAACATCCATGTGCAGGTTTTTCTCATTTTGAAGTTGAGTAACAGAAGCAAGCCTCCCAGAATTCAATATCCCCACACTTCCCCATCTGACTCATTGACTGGCTGGCTCCAAGGCTCTAGGAACTGATTGCTCACAACCATTCTTGGTTGTCCTCCAAGCTTAACATGCAGAGGTTAAGGTCATAGTTATGTCCAAATGGCCTGATGGCTGATCCCAGCCCAGGGCAAGATGAACTCTAAGATATCACCATTGTGGAGGAGAGGCAGTCTCAGCTGACCCAAAGGAACCTATTCCACCACAGCCTTTGGCCCGTGGAACTTGGACTTCTGTCTGAGAAGTCACTTGGAAATGCCATTTCCAGCCACATGCTGCAGACAGACCACTTTCACCTTCTGAAGCCAATTTCCAGCTAGCTAGATGCTACATTTACAGCCCACCCTTAACACCTTCCCACCTGTGTGTGTGTTTTTTTTAAATATAAATTTATTTATTTATTTATTTTTGGCTGAGTTGGGTCTTTGTTGCTGCACGCGGGCTTTCTCTAGTTGTGGCAAGCGGGGGCTGCTCTTCGCTGCAATGCATGGGCTTCTCATTGCGGTGGCTTGTTGTGAAGCATGCCGGCTTCAGTAGTTGTGGCTCATGGGCTCTAGAGCACAGGCTCAGTAGTTGTGGTGCAGGGGCTTAGTTGCTCCGCAGCATGTGGGATCTTCCCAGACCAGGGCTTTAACCTGTGTCCCCTGCATTGGCAGGCAGATTCTTAACCACTGCACCACCAGGGAAGCCCCACCTGTGTGTTTTTGAAACCTGCTTCAGCCTCAGGAAAATAGTCATCATGAAGTTCTTAGTTTCACTTAAAAAAGACGTTCTTATGTTACCAAACCTGGGTCTGCTCACGCACTCTACACAGCAAAACCAATATACTGACACCAGTTGTCATGAAGGAAAGTACAGTGTTTACTGCAGGGCACCAAGCAAGGAGAACAGGCAGCTCATGCTCAAAGGACCCGAACTCCCCAATGTCTTTCAGGGAAGGGTTTTTAAAGGCAACATTTAGGGTAAGGGTTTCAGGGGGCATGACTTTCTTCTGATTGGTTGGTGGTGAGGTAAGAGGGTGGTGTTTCAGGAATCTTAATCATCAACCCTCTGGTTCCGACCAGTCTGGGGTCTGTGTGCTTGTGGTCAGCATGTAGTCACCATCCTCCACCTGGCTGGAGGTCTTAATTTCTGCAGAACAACTCAAAGATATGTGTCAGATTGTTATCTATATTCCTTGAGGAGGAACTAGGACTGTTTCATCACTGAACTATTATTTAAGCTATCATTACTTTTCTTGTTTGACTGCTTGTCCTTTGTTTCTGCATTCCCTCACTTTCCTAATTAGTTAACTGCTTGAGCCTGCTCTTTGAAACTCAGGGAAGGCCTAGGAGACTAAAGCCTTTTTTAAAAACAAGAATTGAGGATACGAAAGGGCTTTCATACCTGGGAGGACCCCATAGGGTCCTGCTTGGTTTTAATCCCCCCTTTTCTGTGATACTCTTCAATCCTGAGAGTAACAGGGGTGAGACAAGAAAGGGAATAAAGTCTTAGATAGAGAGGTTCATTATAAACACGGCACGGGAATTCGGTTTTAGGGGGACTCAGTTTCAATTAGAACCATCCACTTTAGATTTCTCCCATTGGTTTCTTCCCTATGTCAATGTGTTATCCTCTTGACATCCACATACAATTAAAATGCATTTGGGGAGTTTTCCTATGAACATGGGGGCTTCCACAGCAAAGTTGCAGAGATGGTCTGTCTCCTCAGGCTCCTGTCTTAGCCACTTCCTTCCCAGCCACCCCCTGGGGCCTCTGTGCTCACCATAGCCCCACCCTCAGCCCTCACGGGATCGCTCACAACCCGCTCCCAGGCTCCCTAGTCACCCCAGTCATCCCGAGCAGTAAAGGGATGAAAACAGCTTAAGCATCTTCCCTCCCTTAATGCATTTCAAAAAGGGACTGCTAGGATCAGCCAGGAGAAGAGTAGACACATGAAGCTTCGAGATACCTGACCCCACCTCGAGGTGGAGGCACTTTGGCTCTCCTGAGGTGGGGAGAAGGGAGGCTCCAAACCCCTTAAAAGTTTCCTTTCCAGGTTAGCTCCTCACTTAGAGGAGCCCGAACGTCTACTGGAAACTATCTCATCAGGTAATTCACCTCTCAAACATTCCCTGAAGGGAGTCTGATTTTCAGTTTTCTTGGGGTGATTCTTTGGAGTTCACAATCCTCGCTCTTGTTCAGAGATCTGTTCCCGACTAGCTCCTGCTTGAGGAATGCGTGCATTGTGCTGGGTGTCAACAGAGCGGGCTTTTTCTGGCCAGGCCCAAGCGCAACCTCTCCCTACCTTGTTTAACTTTCTGTGAAATGTGGCCGACAGCACTCAGTATGAGAGTACCCATAAAAGTACACATTAGCACTAGAGGAGAGGGGTGGATACTGTACCTGTTAAAGGCAGTAAAAGGAGGGCAGTAGGAAGGGGACTTTTTGCGACAGCAACGGAGGCAGGAAACGAAGTAGCAGGAAGTGGGCATCAAATCTTGGCAGTCCTGAGAAGGAAAGCGGAAGACAAAACGTGAAGAAGCAGTGAGGGTGAACTGAGTGAGATGGTTTAATTATGATGTATTATGTGTGCCAGGATCTCTGTGGCTATGGAAATAAAGAAGGAAGTCTGCTTTCAAGATCTGGTTTGGCAATGAAAAACAGTTGTCTGTCATTCAAATAGCAACACTGGGTTTGAATTGGGAGAAAGCCATTGATTATCCTCCTATCAGAAAACTCTTGAGTTAGCACTACCTTGTTTCATAAGCAGAATAAGCAAGGAAGGAGGCTCTAATGTTTGCACAATCTGCCATGTTTGCTGAGCCACACTTCCAGGGGATTTACATGCATTACCTCCATTTAGGGAGGTATCTCTATCTTAAATGGGAGTCAATGAAAGCAAGAAGGGTTAAGTGACTTGCACAAGGACACATGACTAGTAATTTTAAAAGTCTTGGTCCAGCTGTTTCCAAAGCCTGTCCTCATGCTATGTAGGTGATTGGAATTCAGCTCCCCTACTCCCCTACTCCAGACCCTCCTCCCACTAAGAAAACGGTTGTCCCTTAGGTAGAAGGAGCTTGAAATTTTACGATTAGAGATTTATCCTTTATCTAAACATTTTATTCTTTAGTAAATTTCTGCTGAGAGGAATGAGCCATTAAAAAGTTTAGCATTAACGTCTTCCTTACTGAGAACGTATTTATGAGATAATTTCCTGCAAGGAAATTTTGATCATGTGCATGCGGAATGGGGGGCAGTCAGAAAAGGGACAGAATGAGAGACTGACACAGAAGAGGGAGGCAGAGATGGAAGACACCTTTGCTTAATCCTCAAATTTTTGTGCTACCCGGGGAAAGCCCTCCCCCTCCCAGCTTCTCTTCCTGTCCAGGGAACATAAGGGTAACTGGCTAGTTCACCCGAAAGGATCAGCGAGTGGGCAGAGGCCAGAGAGGAGAAGGCTGCCAATAGCAGGGATGGGGGTGGGGGCAGTGAGGTGGAGACAAAGGGGGAAGTAACTTCTTAAATAAAAAAATGATAAGTGATGAAGAGAATGGCTAATCCTGGGGAACCCTGAGAATGCCGGACCGCCAAGCAAGGGCCTTTCTTTTTTTCACTTTCCTTTTTCTTTTCTTTTTAATTTCCTTTTATTTAATTTCGCTGCAGCACGTATAATCAATTACAGCCTGAATCGGGATAAAGGGAGGGGAAGCACTTTAATTCATAAATCAATTTTATACGGTCATCAGTCAGGTTGTGAATGCAAATACCTCTGTCGGTTTAGGTTATTCAGAATTAATTGACTCCCACCGGGCTGGGCTGCAGATGGAGAGGAGAGGGGCTTTCTCACAAAGTCTCCTTGGGCCCAGCTTGGGGGCTGCCTGCTTCCGCCCTTCCCCCTCAGGCCCTCAGCCACCACCCTTTGCTCCTTTACCCTCTGGGCCCCAAACGTGGAGATGATGGGGGTGGGCATCCAGCAAAGAAGCTGGGTGGATAAGAGCCCAGAAAGATTGTTTGAAGAAGGAAGGGGATACACAGAAAGATGAAAGACCCCAAACAAACCCTCTTCAGCCCAGGCCCTGCAGAGACACCTTTATGTGATTAGAAATGCTTAGCTTTCAAGGGTCTGCTTTTAAGTTCTCTTGAGCTTCTTAAATAAGAAAAAAGAAAACAAATGGAAAAGCCAGAGCCCCTGGGCTGAAGCTGAAGGGATATCATTCAGAAACCACCGGGTTGCAGTGGTTCCTGCGGCTGCCAGATTTGAGCAGCTGCGGAGCAGCCCGGGAGAGAGGGCGAAGCGCCTGCAGGGCCCAGC
Source organism: Balaenoptera borealis (assembly GCF_965194805.1). NCBI lineage: Eukaryota > Metazoa > Chordata > Mammalia > Artiodactyla > Balaenopteridae > Balaenoptera > Balaenoptera borealis. The sequence continues at coordinate 59,734,154 of NC_138862.1, forward strand.
ACAAGTGAGGGCAAGGTCCTGCCCAAGCACCTTAGGCTGACGGGCACGGAGAGCCCTGCTCTGTGGACCCACACCGCAGCATGCGGAGAGAAAGAGTGAATCAGGTGTAGGAAGGACTGCGGCTGCCTAGCTGGGCAGCACCTGTTTCCTAAGTCAGGGTCTTCTCCCACAGGAGTTCACGCTAATTTGGAAAAGACACACACCTACCCACCCGTACATTAGGCCTACGCTGTCCTCTACTTCCCAGCTAGCTACAACCCTGAGCGTGTTGCTCCAAATCAGACTGTTTTCGTGGTTTTCACCAATGGCCCCCACGTTAGACTCACCTAGGGAGTTTTTTGTTTTGTGTGTTTTGTTGTTCGTTTGTTAATGCCGATGTGCAGGAGGTCCACTCTTAATAAATCCTGCTTTAATCAGGTCTTGAGTAGAGCCCAGGGAATTGGTGTTTTTTTAATAAAGCTGCAGGTGAGTCCAATGTACAGGTAAGGATAGAGCCACTGAAGTATCTGAGAACCACTCCCACCCCCAGGCCCCACGCTCTCCCCAAAACGCAGCAGTGGTTCTCAAAGTGTGGGGCATTAGAATTGTATGGGGAGGAAAAAAATTGGTAAGGAAAAGAAAAGAAAACAAAATAAAATTTGAGACTACATATGTTGCAGATTCCCTGGTCCCCTCCAGACACAGTGAATCTCTGGAAAATTCTGTAACTTATACAAACTCCCAGTAAGTGTGGGAACCCCTGCTGGGGCAGAGCACCAAGATGTTTGTGCTGCCTTTATTTGAAAGCAAATCCTACCCTGCTTTCCATTGCTGGGCATCACATTTTGCCTTCATGTACCAGTTCTGAGTTTGTGAATTCCGCCAGAGAGCTCTCCTGAGAGACCCAAACCTGAATCTGACACAAAAGGAAAGCAATCCATTTGATGGGATGATCTTAAAGGTTGCATGTTCCCAAACATGGGTTCTTAATCCATATCGAGCCTCTGAAAAATCAGCTGCAAAATTCTTAACATATTTTTAACCAGAACTCAAAGAATCAGCCCCTGATCTTTAATACAGTAGCTTGTATGCAAATGAGCCATATTTATTTATTATAAAAGGCTAAGGGGAATTCTTGGAGAAATGTTCCAGTTAGTCGCTCATTTGTATTTTACCATGTACTATTGGAGGCAGTAAAACTGCCTTTCTTTAAAATTCTCAGTACCTCAGACTTCATTCCCAAGTCAGACTAGACTTCCTCTCCCAGAAGTCTGAAAGTCTTAATGGAGATTAAATGTGTGTTTTCTCCTGCTGTACTTAGCCAGCAGCAAAGAGAAATTGTGGGGGGTTGGGGGGTGCAGAATGAAAGGGCACCTTGTTTGCAAAGCTCTATGTTTCTAAGGTAGAAAACGAAGACGTCCATTCGGGGGAAAAAGAAATCCTTAGACCATTAAGGCAGTATGCCAGGGTGATTAAACATTACTGCCCAGCTTTGAAACAGCTGCACCACTTACCTTGGACAAGACGTACAATTGTGTGCCTCAGTTTCTTCCTCTTTAAAGTGGGAATATTAACGGGAGCTACTCCATAAGGTTGTTGTGAGGATTAAATGAGATAAAGGGTCTAAAAAGCTAAGCAGAAAGCAAGCTCAGTAAACGGCAGCACTTACTTCGACTGAGAGAAAGCATGGATGAGAGGTTTCTGAAGAGTGCATCAGCGGGCCTGTTGGTCTGAATTGGTCCCCCCAGTAGCAGCATCCTTGGGAACGTGTTAGAAATGTGCGATCTCCAGCCCCATCCCAGAACTACTGATCAGAAGCTCTGGGGGTGGGACTCAGCACCCTGTGTGTTAACAAGCCCTCTGGTGATTCTGAAGCACCCTAAAGTTGGAGAACCACAGGGTAAGTGAAGGGCTGGAGGCTTGGCAAGCAATCAGAAGGTTCTTAGGGTCAAGCAGTTTGTGGTAAAGAAGGAGGTTGGACTCGACTCTCTGTATAGGAAACAGGAAGATGGCTTACACGACTGTGTTTGGGATTGGAAGAAAAGGCAGCTTAGAGGGACTGCGGCCTGGGGTGTCCAACCAAAGGATGAGATCTCAGCAGGAACCATAACACTTTGTACAACAGCACTGTTTGCAAAGCCCTGCCCCAGGCGACCTCTCAGACCTCGCAACCTCAGACTGCCTTCCCTCCTCCACACTCCCAGCCCCTCCCCAGATTCCAAGACCCAGGGGCACCTCCGATCCCATTGCAGCCTGGGACATCAGCAGACTGCACTGCCCACTCTGTTGCCAGATGAGAGCAGCAGGGAGTCTGAGTCTCCTGGCCTAGACTTGTGCAAAGAGGGCAGCTCTGCCAGGAAAAGGGTCCTAGAAGGGTAGTCTCAGCCATGCTGCTTTGAGATGCCAGTGGAGTACCTTCTCCCTAGCACTTTCCTTCTCCCACAATAGGATTCCCAAGAGTGGAGATGGGGGGAAGGCAGTCTGGAGGGGTGGAAACAAAGGAATTTGGAAGTCATCTGTATAAAGGTAGCTTTTTTTAATAAGGTATCAAAAAAAAAAAAAAACAAAGAGGAAAGAGAGAGAAGTTCAGGGGTTTCAGAGAGAAACCACATATTCAGATCTATAAGAGGCTAAAGAAGGAAAAGCAGGCACAATTAGGAGCCAAAGGGGTGGTTAAAGTGCCCTGTTAAAGATTTCTACTTCCATTCCACAAACAATAATTGAGCACCTACTGGGTTCCAGGGACTCTGCTATACTCTGAGAGACAGAAATGTATAAGACACAATTCCTGCCCTGCAGGAGCCTTTGAAGAAAGACAGAAGAAAATAGAAAAATTGTGCACGTTCCTTCCAAAATAACATCTGAAGAAAAGGAGAAAACAAAGCAACTCCCAAAGTTTTTTTTTAAACATTTGACTTAAATTTGAGATTTGGAGTTCGGCAAAAAGGCAGAGTGCAAATTATCCACTCCCAACCCCTCTCGTTTACACGCACATACATACATGCACATGTGCACGTGTACACACACACACACTTCAGCAGCAGTCGTGTCCTTGTGGAGCTGGCCAGTGAAGGATCCGCCTTCCAGTGGCTGCTGGCCCTGCCACAGGACTTCAGTCTTGATCAGAAAAGCACTAGAAGTTCATTAAAGAAACAAAGCCTAGAGTTTCTGGTACATAAGCCAGCTCCAACCTACCTTCCCTTCCATGAGGTAAAGGCAAAGGAGCCTGACAAACACAGATCTAATTTCCTGTGAAATGCACAGGGGTTTAGAAACTAGGAGAGGAGCAGGATTTAGACAAATACATTTTGCATTTTATCACACAAGATACATAAAACCCTTTTGTTGTGTTCACTAGGCCCAAGGCCCCCTTAGTTTCAGCCATCCTTGACTGGCACCACATCCTGTCTTGAGCTCAGCCCTTCAGATCCCCCTCCCTTTGGGCTGCCTCTCCTTGGGGAAGAGAAGTTAAGGCAACTTCATTGGTGTGGTGGCCAGGACTTAAGTCACATGCTTCCCAAGATATCTGTCCCAGTGGTCACTTTCCCAGATCACTGTCCCACTTTCACACTTTCTCTAAATGTAAGTCAGTCAGTTATTAGGGTGGGGCAAAAAGGAGACCCTAAAAGGGGCCCCTTTGTTACTCTGCATGCATCAGCCCCCAGGTACTCCTGGTATCTGTTCTCTTGCTCCCTGAAGGAAGAAATGAGTTTTTATTCCCTCTCAGGTCTCTGCTGATATTTATTTCCCAGGTCAGTTACAAACAGCCAAATGAATTTTTCAGAAAAACTACATCTGGAGTGTCAGGGTCCAGGTAACAATATTAAAATGATCGAGAGAGGAAAAAAATCTCAGAATCCCTTGGGTGTCTTTTCCACAAAGTTTTCTTCTGGGCATCCTTACACACTCAGGGTTATTCCTTGTTTCCCTTCTGTTGTTCTCCTTGGCCATCTTCCCTGCCACTTCTTTTTTTCTCTGTATTGCTCCCCAAAGCACAAGCTATGTGTGTATGATCCTGAACAAAGTTGATTCCAAAAGTTTTTTTTTTTTTTAAGAATGTTCCTTAGACAAAAAACAACCCTGGCTGCAGCTGGAGGCGGCTGGGATTTCTGTGCCTTGTTTTCATGCATGGCCCCTTTCATGAAACCCAAGGGAATTCATGGGGGTGGGGTGGAGGAAAAAGAGGAGGAGGAGGAAGAGAGGCGTGAACCTTTACACCCAAAGTGGGACCTTATGAAGAATTTACAGCGTCTTTTCTGGAGACCGTTAAGGTTTATTGCCCTAGTACCAGCAGTTACAATGCTCCGTGGAGCTCAGAGCTGAGCCCACGCCAAGGATCCCCTAGCTCGCTAAAGCTGGCAAGAGGCCAACTCTAAAGCAAGTTCACTTCAGGAAGAGAGAGGGAGCTAGCTTAATTGGGAGGCGGGTCGGAGGAGAGAGAGAAACCCAGAGAGTAAATAAGGCATTATCAAGTCACAGCTTCGGCTCCGCAGTCAAATAAAGCTGACTTTGGGTGACTTTCCGTCGTTTACTAGCTTCTGATATTAAACAAGTGATTTAACCACTCCAAGGCTGAGGTTTCTAATCTGTAAACCGGAGCTCATAGGAGCACCTAATTTATTGGATTACTGTGAGGATTAAATAAGGTAAATCCTGTAAAGAGTTTAGTACAGTGTCTGGTTCACAGTAAGAGCTTAATGTGTATTATTTTACATTGATATGATTATAAATAATGGCATTGCAGGAAAGGAGAGGCCACCAAGTTCACACATTTTCTAAAGGAGAATGTGTATAACGAGACTTAATTTCTTTCTTACCTCTAAACATTGCCTTCTATGGCAACTCTCCCAGCCACGTCTGCTAGGTACCTTGGGTGTGAGGGGAAAGACCAGTAAAAAAAAGAAGAAAAGTGAGAGAAAAAGAAGAGATGATGCTAGCAAAGGAGATTTATAGGGAGAAATAACTGGAAAAAGACATGAGAGAAAACTAAGTGAAAGAAAAGAGAATGGAAATTGTCAAAGATGGAAAGAATTTTTGCAGCTGGATACAGACTAAGCAGGAAATGTGGATGAGAGGCAGAGGAGTCTGGAAACGTGCAGGGCTTGGTTTGCCGGCCAGTGAGTCCTCTGGGGAGGTAACGACTCCTAAAAGCCATGAGCTTTCCGGTATTTAAAAAGAACGTAAGCAGCAGAGCAAACCTTCCTGCAGAACGTATAACCCCTCTGTATACTTTCTGTCAGTCACAAGTCCTCCTTCCCAACCCTCCCCGAGCCATGGATGAATGCCCCACCTCTAGCTGCACAGCCTCACACCTGCAGACTTTACTGTACTCCTGAAAGAGACTTGGTTCTCCAAGATAATGTTTGACACTTCGTGCTTTGGGTGGCTGTGCCGCAAAGGGTTAAATTATCCCATGCCTGGGGCTTGCTGAATTCTCCATAGTGTTTGTTGAATGAGTGACTGAATGAATGAATGAGTCATGTTGAGGCAGGCCTACGTGACTGCTAAAGGCTACAGGGTTTCTTCCTCGGGGGTGAGGGGGTGGAAATGTTCTGGAATTAGATAGTAGTGGTGGTTGTACAACCTTGTGAAGGTACTAAAATTGCTGAATTGTACACTTTAAAATGGTGAATGGTATGGTATGTGAATAATATCTCAATAAAATAAATATAAAAGCATAAGCTACAGCCTTAGAGAAACAGTCACAACTAGCGCTTATCTTCCAGTTTGCTCTTGACATTGGGTCCTCTTCCCATCCCTTTGCTCCTTCTCAGAACATAAGGACAGAATAATTACCTTAAAAAGTCTTTTCAAGTTTTCCTTGGATTTTCAAGTTCCCATGAAACCTAAGTGAGACCAAAGTTGCTTAGATCTCATCGAAACGAGGTGGCTAAATAGGAGGGGCACAGCCTCCTCTGGAACATTTCTCTAGGAGCTGTGTAAACGTTTCCTGCATGAACACAAAGATTCACTCTCTGCGTGAACCTCTTCACATCGTCCCAGCCACTGAGGCTCAGCCGCTAAGAAATTCTGGGAAATCAATGGCACTGTTACCTCATCTTAATGTATGTTAGCCTTAAGTGCTTTTATGAAACACCTTATCTTCCCTGACAGTCAGGGGCCTTCAAGTGAGCAGAAATGATTTTCCAGACGGGGTGAAGTAGAACAAAGTCTAGCAGTAGATTCGTCTGCTCTTTCAACCTCCCCACACAGAGGACCTATATACACAGAGATGTCTTCCTGGTGTTGGAAGTTACTGTTTGCTATGGACACTTCAGTTTTGTGAGATTGTGTGGTTAACTTATGCACAGCACACTTCTCAAAGGATTTTGTGTGGAGCTTATTTCAGTGGCTTGTTTAGTACTGGCAAAGGAAACTCCTAAATCTTAAGCACCATTTAATACATCAGTAGCAGACTTTTTAGACAAACAGGGTTTCAGGTTCGAGGGCTGCTGTCTGCTCTATTCCTGTCAATTAAAGAGGGAATGAGTCCATATGTGTCTGCCTCCCGCTCTAAGGTTTGGGCCAAGTACTGTGTCTCTGAGAAAAACTGAAAAAAGCAGGCTATCTTCTGTTTCAAGTACCTTCTCCAGCATCCAATCATGAACAGAATAAAAATGTAAAAAAGTGAAATGGTACTTAAACCTAATCTTGAACAAAAGAAACAAGCATTAACATCTTCATTCACTTTCTGTAAACTGAGAGGCCCTAAGAGTTTCTGAAAAGTCCACCCAATCATTCTTCATAACTTGTCATGACTCACTGAGAATCTCAGTTACCAAGCCTACAAAGTGAGATTTGATCTTGATCTTAGGTTCCTGGTGTTGTCACTACCAAGGCCCCCATTCCTCTATGTTGGCAATGATGTCATCAGCCAACCAGAGCCTCAAATCCCCATGAGCTCTCAGTGCTAACAACTGAATTGCCTGACATCATCATCAGTTGGGGAGTTTGTTGAAAGTTAAATGTATGATTCCTTTTAAACTTTTAAAGTTGTTGAAGTAAAGCTTCTAGCGCCACTATTTTTCTCTTTGAGTATCCCCCACCTGTTCAAGGACCCCAGATTGGAGCTTCACCAGATAATCTGTGAGGCTCTTGCCAGCTTCAGGATTCTCCAAGTCTAGAAATCTGAGGGTGAATGAGTAAGTCATGAGTGACCTGAATTTGCCCCTCCTTTCAGCCTACCCTGAAGATTCTCTCTGAAAAACAAAACTGCCCACTGGCTGGACTTTCCACTCAGAACCAGTCATTACTGGCTTCATAGTTAGGGTAAAACAATGCAAAATCAAGGAAATGGTCATTATTTGGATTTAAATCCCGGTTGTTAATTTCCTCCAAAAGCCTTTGGCTAGAAATTTAAGGGAAACAGCTCCTTCTTTGTCTTTTCTAACAAACTTTGTGACTGTAGGAGATGAAGAGAGAGATTCTTATCTACTGCGCCCCAGGTAGTAAACCATAAAACTCTTGAGTTCATTGAAACCCTAGAGAATGCTTGCACAGAGGGAATCAGCCATGCAGCTGAAATTCAAGAGAAAGGCAAAGGAAGAGAAAGAAAGATGTCCAGGAACCCAGAGACGCTATAGCTTCTTTCCCCAGTGCCTGTCCTCTTGTAAGCGGCAGAGGCCTAGATCCCACACTCAACCCCTCTCTCGTATACCTCTTAATAGTGTGGTTTTCTAGACACTGTGGGTGGCAACCATTTATATTAAACCTCCATTAGTGCAGAAAATCCAGAGTAGCGTTCTTTGCTATAAAGAAAATGGCACTGATGTCAGCAGCCCTTCTCACAGTGGCCAGCATGGTTGCTTTTGCAGTCTCCAGTGTCAGCAAGCTTGCAGTGTGGCTTATCTTGTCCTCTTTTATTAAAGTTTTATGTATGTATATATATATATATATATATATATACACACATACAAATATATGTGCTTTTTCAGATTCTTTTTCCTTATAGGTTATTACAAAATATTGAGTATAGTCCCCTGTGCAATACAGTAGGTCCTTGTTGGTTATCTATTTTATATATAGTAGTGTGTATATGTTAATCCCAAACTCCTAATTTATCCCTCCTCCCTTTCCCCTTTGGTGACCATAAGTTTGTTTTCTATGTCTGTGGGTCTATTTCTGTTTTGTATATACGTTCATTTGTATCATTTTTTTTAGATGCCACGTATAAGCGATATCATATGATATTTGTCTTTCTCTGTCTGGCTCACTTCACTTAGTATGATAATTTATATATCACATCCTACTTCTTACATTTTCCCCCTTGGAATACCAGTTTAAGACCATGCATGTTGCCATGTGTTCATCTCTTCTGCTGCTTCCAATTGCTGCCAGCACTCCAGGGTGGTCCTCCATTGTACTTTATCTATCCAGCTTCCTGACACCACAGACAGTACTAGAATAAGCATCCTTGTGTCTGTTCCCTATGGCATATTGTAAGCATTTCACTGGAATAGTATGTCTAGGGCTAAAACTGGCGGGTCATTGGGTTTGTAAATATTTATTTGGCCAAGTAGAGCCAGATTGCTTTCCAGAATGGCTACACTATCCGTGTTTCATCAGCAGCATATGAGGGTCCTCTGAAGCCACGTCCCTGCCAACACTTGGCATTATCTAGCTTCCTCATTTTACATTTGAGAAAAGGAAGCTTGGCATGAGTGGATCCTCTTCCCTTTTACCAAGAAGAAGTAGATGTAGCTTGGGGTACTGGAGCCTAGACTATGCCAAGATGCCTCTATGGCCACATAGAAGGACCATGTGGTTTCTTACTCTGCATTTCCTCAGTCATTTAAGTATGTCCCTTACCCTATCTGTGCATCAGTGTTCTCATCCCTTAATTAAAGGAGTAATATTTGATGATGTCCAGGGTTCTTTCTAAATCTACAATTTTCCAACTCTGAGCACCCTTTTGTCCATCACCAGCAATTGCCTCTGCCTGTAACAGCATCCAAGTGTCTCTGTGGGCTTCAAAATGTTGGAAATGACAGGCTGTTCTTTGTACCTTTTCATCTAAGTGACAAAAGCACCTAAGGAATAACCAAGCACCCACACTCAATGCTATCGCCTTTCATATGAACCTCCTCTCCCAGTCTCTGCACCCTCGACTGAGACAATGCCCAGAAATAAAAGACAAGGTACACAGTGTACTTTTGCAAAGTCCAAGAGTATGTTAAATTAGGCTTTGTTCCAGTCTGAAAAGTTTTATTTCCCCTGTTCTGGTGAGGGATGGATCACATTATTTCTAAGCCAGAGTCCAAATACGGAAATGACATCACCCAAACTGGGAGAAGCCAAAGGTCTCTCCTCAGCCATTTCGTGACTAAGGGATGGAGAACTGGTATGAAGTCGGGGATCGCTCTGAGAGATTTTATGGCTAAATATCCACTCCCCACTTACTTCTCTATACTGGATAAGCTTCTGCAGACCCTTCTGGCTTCCAGCCACTGCCTGAAAGGACTGTGAGTGCATGTCCGTGTAGACTAGCCTCTCCAAGATTCACTTCTGACATCTCCCTCAGGAAGACTGGCCCTTCTTGAGCCTCATAGATGGGCAGTCGCTTTCCACCAGCAATCTCCACGTTTAAACCTATCAGCCCCTTCCCATGTCACATTCTTGTCAGGTTTTCAAATCTCAGAGACCTGGGGAGGCTCTATTTGGGGCTGAGTTTCGGCTCCCTGTTCTCAGGAAGAAAGAGATGAAGTGCACCACTGGCCACAGAGGGAAATTCCAGGGTGAGAGGTCTCAGGTCCTAGGCTCTCGTCCTCTGAGCTGGTATCTCTTCTGTCTCCTCTCTCTCCTGAGCCCATATGGTTCCATTTTGGATACCCAGTACACCGCTGTCTATCCCAGGGTTGTAAAGGGCAGGGTAGGAATTGTTACTGAGGGGTACTCAACGAGATGCTCCGTGTGTAATTCAAACATCTTGTTATCCTAAACAAAGGACTCTCAGCTGGCTGTTTTGCTCTTGTCCCAGTGGGCCCCTTTGTCAGCAGCAGGATTCAATCTTCTCCCTTTGATAGCCAAGTTGGGATATTTATTTTACTTTGCTATGGCCCAAGATCTGCTTATTGGGAAGAGCTGCTTAGCCAGTTTGCATCAGCTCTGCTGGGACCTGGATGGGAAATTCAGTATCAGCCCACATGGAATATTGTTCTGGCTTAGCTGCAGGATTAGGGTTCAGAGTTCCAACATACTTGTCTTCGCTTACTCTGCAGGGTCACTGCTAGCACATGTGGGGCCTGCACCCCTCAGGCTGGTAGGGGAGTACTCAGGTCTGGGACTTAACTGCTTTTTTTTTTAACTTTAAGTAATAGCATGTTATAGCAGAAAAAGCAGTGCCCGGGGAGGTCCAGACTTTATTGAACTCACTAACTGAGAAAAGTGAACATTATAACCAGCCTCATCGGTTCATGTCAGGTTTTTGACCAAAAGAGTTTTGAGAAAAAAATGTTGTGATTTTTAGAGCTCCTTTTCAGATGTGGAAATTACAGGTAAATGATTATGGAGCTAATTAATGGAAAAAGCATACTAAGCCTTCGGCACCAGAGGACAGAGATGCAAATCCTTTCAGGCTGATTTTGGGGAAGTCACTTAATTGCTCTGAGGTTCAGTTTCCTGAACTGGACTGAACTACCACCTTGTCGTATTGTTTGGAAGATTAAATGAGACATGGTATGTGCAGCATAGGTTAAGTTAAAAAAGAAAAAACTTAATTTTAGGATATGTGGAGGGATGAGGGATGAACTAGAGCAATGAAATGTTGGAAGAAACAAGAAACAGATGTGGGGAGGGCAGTGAACCATATGGAAAACCTTAATTTGAGAGTGTGAAGGAACAAGGGAAAGAAGAGTCTGAAGAATGGAAACTTGCTAGTGGGCTAGGTAGGCTCCAGGGAAGGCCAGAGCCTCTAAAGTAGGTGTCTTGAGCTGTATATAACCAGAACATAGCGCAGTGGAGCTAAGGGATGGGTGTAAGGTACAGCGGGAAAAGTTGAGACACCACTTGGGGACCTGCCTGTTGGATATACAGAGAACCAGTCAGTGTGTCTCTCAGCATCAAGCAAGTTTTTCCACTAGGAGCACCTGACTCTTACTCACCTGGATGCATGTCTACCCTGCAATTTCATTGCACTTGGAGCCAGGTGACTAAATTCACATTGCCCAAAAGCCCCCAAACATAAATGAGAAGTAAATGATGACATTTGTTATACAGTGCATGCCTACCCAAAGTGCCAGACACTGGGCTAAGGCATTTTACACCCATCACCTCCTTAAATTCTCACAGCACCATGAGGAATGTATTATTTTCCACATACCATAGATGAAGAAACTGAGGCTCAGAGACGTTAAATGATTGCCCAAGGTCACAGAGCTAGCAAGTGGCAGAGCTGGAATTCACCTCTAAGTCTGATTGACAGCACGAACCACTACAATGCACCTCCTTACTGCTGGTAGCAAGAAATGTCATAGATTTTATATGAGAAATCCGTAAGCTCTGAGACACTGGAAATGGAAGGCTACAGTGGTGGAGCTTTTGTGGGAAGGACCTTGGCCCCCTTCACCACAGTCCTTCCTCTCGGCCGGCTCCCAGTTCCCGGCTGATGCCCACTAGGCACAGCAGGCACAGGGAACCCACAATCCTTTTAAGGACCCACAAAAATGTTTTAATTTGTCATAAAATCAGAAGAGAAAAACTAATATAATTTATTATATTCAAAGAAGTTATAAAGGATAATTTTTAATACTTTTATGTGGAGGAAAGGGCACACAAAAGGCCCATGAAAACCATAATGCAGCCCTGCCTGCTTTCTTAAATAATCTGGAAAGTGTATGGTGTGTAATTGCAATCCTTGCGTAGCACCACCTCCTCTTTCATTCATTTGGGGAGTTATATCATTCTAGAAATCCTTAAGTAGGGAACATGCTTTTCTTGGCAGGCTGTTCTTTTCGGCTGACATAAAAGTTGATACAAATATATCTAAATACTCAGATATACAAATGTGACCAGATACTTAAAGCTTAATATTCACAAGCTATACCCAAGAATTGTGTACCCCAACTTGTCCATGGACATAGATTCATAAGCACCATGGGACAGCCCTAGAACCTTCACTGTAAACATAATCACCAACACACACAAAGACACACACACACACACACTTCTTCAACAACAAAACAAATAGACAAGGAGCCAAGAAGATCAAATTACTATCCCATGAACAGTTAAAAAGAGAAAAATCCCAGATTTGCAGTCCAATCTGTGGTAGGTAAATAAAGGATCAAGAGGGGGTGGGAAAAAGAATAAGGCAGTGCAGATTGAGCCAATGCGTTTATTATTATTATTTTTCAAGGTCCAAGACCAGAGCAGTTATTAATGATGGCTCTCAGAGTCTCCCCAATTAGGCATCCCCTGCTCTTTGAAGGATTCCAGATCTGTACAAGCCAGTAATAACATCAGGTTTGAGGATTGAGTTGGGGGTCAAGACAAGGGGAGAAGGAGAGGGGGTAAAAGCTCTGTGAGGGGTTCCATGATTAAAAACAAGCTCAGAAACAGCTGAAAAGCCAGAAAGGAAGCTATCTCCTTAATTGGACTCCTTTCACCTCTTTCTTTCCCCATTCCGGCCAACAATTCTCCTCCCTCCGCAGAATGTATCCAGGCAAAACATTTGAAAGGGATTATCTGCCCTGTTCTTCAAAGCCAAGTTATTTTTGGTTAATTGGGGGTGAAAATGTGAGGCAACCTCTGAGCAAAGATACCCTGAAGTCCTGCCTGTTTAGAATCAACAAATCCCAAACTCATAACGGTAAGAAGATGTATACTCAGAATGGAGCCTCAGGCTTCAATATGATTCCTACAATATTCATTTATCTGGAATGTTGGGAGATTTAGGTATTTTGGTTCACTAATTCATTCCACAAAGATATAATGCCACCTATTGAAATAATAATGATAATAATAAAATGATAACTCTGTGCCTGTGCTAAGTACTTTATCTGCAGTGATCTCATTGAATCCTCACAGCTCCATGAATTAGGCACTGTTATTACAGAGAAGGAATTGTACAGACGAGGAAACTGAAGCTTGGAGACGTGAAGTAACTTACCCAAGATCTAGGAAATAGATCAGATGCACTGTAACTCAGATCTCTCATTGTGTAGTTTACATTGTGGTTTTTTTTCTCATTACTATTCATCATTTAAGATTCTTTCCAAATTTTAACTACTAGAAATAACATGGCAGTGTACTCTTTGTACATAAAGTTTTTCTCTTATTCCTGATCTTTTTTTTTTTTTTTAAGAATAAATTCACAGGAGTAAGATGTCTGGATTAAATGGTTTAAATATTTGTTGACTCTCACTATGTATTGCCAAATTGTATTTTTAAAGGTTTTGCTCATTTACACTGGGAACATCACCATACAAATGACCCATTTTTCTCAAATCCTTTCAGACACTGTCTATTTACTGATAAGATTTGGCTGCTCTCTGGCCACCATTCCACGATCAATGGCAAAGGTTCTCAGGAATTCTATTTTTGTGGCCAGTAGCATCCCAAGGCTGTGAACATGCTGGATTATAACAGGCTGTATGAAGGCCATTACCTCTTACCCCGTCTCCCATCTGTTGGCCAATACCTGTAATTCCACCATTAGGGACTCATCCTTTTGGCTTAAGGTTTAGAGTTTTTCTAAAATGTCCCCTGGAAGGTGTTACTTTTAAATGTCTATCAGTTATTTATATTCCATGTTGAAGGAACAGAACCAGGTTATTTTGAGAAGGAAAGGAAGCCAGGGGACAGTGTTTGGAGTTCTGGGGGCATGGGGTGGGAAAGGGGGTTTGGGGAGGGACTGAGAGCCAAGAAGAAAGGTGCAGGCTTCCCTGGTGGTGCAGTGGTTAAGAATCCGCCTGCCAATGCAGGGGACCCAGGTTCGAGCCCTGGTCCGGGAAGATCCCACACACCACGGAGCAGCTAAGCCCGTGCGCCCCAACTACTGAGCCTGCACTCTAGAGCCCGCGAGCCACAACTACTGAAGCCCGTGCGCCTAGAGCCCGTACTCCACAAGAGAAGCCACCACAATGAGAAGCCCGTGCACCGCAACGAAGAGTAGCCCCCACTCGCCGCAACTAGAGAAAGCCTGCGCGCAGCAACAAAGACCCAACGCAGCCAAAAATAAATAAATAAAATAAGTAAATCTATAAAAAAATGAAAGAAAGAAAGAACATGCAAGTCTGTTCCCTCCCCTACTAGCCAAGCGTACACTTTGTTTTTCCTCTCCAGTGCTGTGCATAGGAAGGTAGTTTTCATTTATTCCTTTATTCATTCATTCCACAAAAATTTTTTTTGAGTGCTTACTATGATGTAGACAGCATTACAGGTGCTGGAGAGAGATACATCCATGAACAAAACAAAGTCCTTGCCCTAAGGATTGCTTACATTTTAGTGACAGGAGACGGTCAAACAAATAAACATATAATGTGTCAGGAAGTAATAATGCTGTAAAGTGTTGTTTCTAAAGAGGAAAATTGTCAGAAGCCAGTCTCTGAGAAGGACTCCAGGGATAGATAATCTCCAGACTCAAGGATGTGGGGCGTGTATGTGAGACTGAGGGATATGGCAGGAAAACAAAAATCACAGACAAATCACTAGCAAACAAGGCAGCTTTCTGACTCTTATTAGACAGTACTCTAGACCCCCTTCATTTCTCCCAACAAAGATTCATGATTTTAGTCACCAGATCCCTCAATTGGCTGTAAGAATGTGAAGGGTGTGTGGGAAGTTCTGTGTGTGGATCCAGTGTATTGTTCTATAGCAAGAGACTCTTATTAGACAGTACTCTAGACCCCCTTCATTTCTCCCAACGAAGATTCATGATTTTAGTCACCAGATCCCTCAGTTGGCTGTAAGAATGTGAAGGGTGTGTGGGAAGTTCTGTGTGTGGATCCAGTGTATTGTTCCATAGTGAGAGCAGCAGAGCTCTTTCGGGCTTCCCTCTGACAAGTGCCTGTGGTGAGAAGGCTGGAAAGCCTTGGAAGTTAAGACTCTACCTAACCCACTGCTGTGGAGCTTGGGCCAGGCCCCTAACTGCTCTGCCCTGGGCTTCAGTCAAGTCCAATGAGGCAATGCAAGAAGTTTAGACTCTAGAAAGAAGGTCTCCATGGTCCCTTCCAGCCCTAGTCTCTGTCTTCTACCTCAACTTGCATTTCTGCCTGTGAGCCTTCCAAGTAAACAGCAGGATTAATCCATCAGCTCAGCTGGGCTGGGAGAGGAAGGGAAGTAGGCAGAAGAAGTATCAATGGTATTGCACTCCAGTGAGCACTGAAGAGGCTCCATTCATGGACCAACAAAACCTGGGAGAAGCCTCGGACTTAATCTGCCAAGGAGGCTCCAGCAGTAGGAACAAAGGAAATCACAGCCTTATTTGGCAATCCAGGCACAGCTTCTGTGTTCTCCCTGAGACCTGAGCCCACCAGCTCCCCCAGTGCACGTGCGCACGCGGCGTGCGTGCGCGCGCACACACACACACACACACACACTGTGGGATTACAGGTTTCCAGAAGGAAAAGGGAGGACAAAGAGGCAAAGACAAGGCACCTGAGGAGTTAGGTAATAGCTGATAGAAGAACCTCATTTTAACACTACCTTTTAGACCAGGTTGTAGGAGCACTTGTAGTTTAATTTTATAAAATTAAGATCCTTTTTACACTTAATAACCAAGGAGCACTTTGATGAGGTTCAAAATGAAAGTCTTGCACGGACTTCTGCATGAAACCTTTTAGGGTCCTGAAGTAATTTACGTTTCTTAACACATTATGGCGGTTACAATACTTTGTACCTTTCCATAGAACCTCTAGCTAGGCATTTTAAAAAATATTCCGACACCTTTCTAGTGAAGTAGGTTGGGATTATGCATAGTCCCATTTTATAAGTGGGAAAGCTGAGGTCGCGTTTCTTATGGCTGCCTATTATGTCTACAGTATGCTGCTGCAATCACCTGGGCCAGCTTCCTCACCAGACATGATCCTTGACTTTGAATGGATGGTGGTGAGAATGAGCAGATTGCTGTCATCCTTCCACAGGTAAGTCCCAGAAAGAGGATGGGCAATTAGGATGCCACGCAACAACCAGTAACTTTCCTGGTTGGGGAAATAGGGACGTGATGCTACCCCTCTCCATGCTAATCTAAATGCCACACTCTGTCTTTGTCAACTGCTGAAAGTATCTGGTAGAGTATATTATTAGGATGACTCACAGAATTAAATAATCACTTGTTTTTGTTTTGTACTCATATGTTTTTCTTCATTTGACCTTCTGCTGCCCTATGCTGTCATAAATTGCATCTTTCTGAAGGCAAGTCTAAGTTTGCATATATTAGTATGTATAAGTAGCATTTCAGCTTATAGGCATTGTCTTTAAAAAGGAGCTGGAGCAGTCTTTTGTGGGGTCTTCAACTAAGATATTTGCTAAATAACTTTGGGGCAAATATTTTTGCCTGAAAGCCTAGTATAAAAATGAAAAGAATTCTGCAAGCAAGGAATTTAGCTTATTGTGTTCAGTTATTTTTCCATAAGGAATAGGTGAGGGATGTGAGGTTAAAAATTATTGTTGAGTTATGACCAGTAGGTGACAGACATGGTTTCTTTTTTTAAAATATGATACCTGTGGCCACAACTGATTGTAGGAAAAACCATGGAGATGTTTCTCGTGGGTTCAGCTATTTTCCTTTTCTGTGCTCCTCTCCCTGCTAGTGGTTTGTTTTTACCTGTGAATTAGGTGGCCCTTATCATTCCATCAAGGTGTTCTTGATCTTTGCCCTACACTTTGATGTTTCCCCTGAGTAGCATCTCTCACTTGGGAGCAAACCCATTTCCCCCCCTTCATCAATAGTTTCCAGTCCAGGTATGACTTCCTGATAATTGGACAATTTCAGATGTATCCCCGGAACAGGGAACTTTGGGGGCCAAAGAGCCTCCATGCAGCACTCCTCTCCAGCTCTCCATGGAGGGTCTGCTTATAGGTTGAGTCTGGCCCCTTCAGACCTCTCTTCTCCACTATCACAGAGGGAGTCAAGACTCTTAGCCAGGCTTGTGAGCAAAACAAAGGAAGCTGTTGCAGTTGTAAAACTATTTTAAAGCTCTTTGAGGAGAAGGAACTTCTGGGGGCCCTGTTGCTTCCTAAGAGCTCTCCTCCCACTCTCAGTGGTGTGAGTGTAAATTATCCAGAAACCTCCAGGCCTCTCATCATCACAAGTCTCACCTTCCCACTCAACTCTCTTTCCAGGTGAAGACATAGCCTCTGCAGACCTACGAGCCCCCTATAGTTGACCTCCCTGCCCCCATATACAAAGTTACTTCCTGCTTTGGTGGCATCTATCATTAGAATGGATTAGAGGTGTTTTGCACAAGTGGCACATGGTGGGCACAGTGTATATGTTGGCAGAGTCGAACAGACTACCAAGAAAGGGACATACCCTTCTGCCATAAAACTCCAATAGAAGTTGGCTTGCGTCTGAGACAGGGACCCTCAAAGGGTGGTCTAAGGCTCACAGCAGGCAGGAAGGGACTTGTGAGCCTTGAAAGGGTTAAAGTATGTCTTTTGTGGGGAGGGATGGAGCTTCATGTGGTAGATGATGGGGTAAGTGAGCCATGGGGCTTTTTGCCATAGTCAAAAAAATTTGAGAACATTGGATAAAAGTACAGTCATGCCAGGAAGCAAAGGGATGGCCGTTGTCTTTGAAAAGTGTCTTCTGCTGCACCTGAAAATGGGCAGCTCAGCCTGTGACACACAGGGATGCAGAGAAGGTCCGCAGATGGCCTTGACCTCAGAGACTCATCACCATCCTTTCAGGTTCTGAATCCTGACTCTACTGACATCATTAGAATAGCATTCCCCACCCCCAAGAGCTGAAACTCCAAGCCTGTGTGCATCCAGATATTACACACACACACACACACACACACACACACACACACACGTGTTGCCAATTTTTTAATTAACCCTGATAAATACAACTGATAAGAGTACTAGTTATTCCCTTTGGCCTGATCAGAACATTCCTTCAGAATGAAGGATGTGAGTTGAGTTTCAGAAGCGTCTCTCCTTGAAGAAGCTTTAGGCACTCTCACAAGGTCAGGGGCCAGGAAAACCTCTGTCCAGCATAGTGCCTCTGCAAACTTCCTTTTTCTTGACTCTTAAAGCTGATCATTTTCCTCTCCCCACTCTACTTCCCAGAGGGATGTGTTCTGTTCAGAGGGGTTCTTCAAACAGCCTGCACTCAATTGGTTGGGTTCTGAGTACTGTCCTACTACCTGCTTCCCTGAATTTTCTCCTAGTTCACCTTGATTGGTATCTTAGGTATCCCCAAGCTTTTGACTCACATATTTAGCGATGATATCGTGGTTTACTTCCACAGGTGGCTAATCACATCCATTGTGTATGGATCTTAGTAGTTTAACTCTTACAGGGAACTATATTTCCAGACTCTTAGAACACATCTTATTGTGGTCTCTAGGCCCTACAATGTCTTCTAATCCTGTGATCTGTTGGTAGGAGCAAACTCTCCCCAAGTGACAGCTCCTGAGTCACAGAGATGGACACTGAGTTGGTGTATTCCTTCTACCATCCCTCCTCTGACTTAGGCATTCGCCTTGACCTCTTCAGTGAAGCTGGCTCTAGACAATCTTCCCACACAGCACAGAAAGAATTGGGATGAGAGATGGCTGAGTCCCTTAACAGCAACTTTTTGAACAGCAGAGGAATCAAATAAGAGATGAAAAAGCAGCTGCAAATGAGTATGTGTGACCTGGGCCCTCAAGCAGGACAGGGGGCTGAAGTTTAATTGTCCTCTCTCTGGATCAGTTTATTGGTTGTAGCTTTCAGGATGGTCCCAGCTCCTGAAGTCTCACTCACTTAGCAAACATCTACTAGTAGCCTCCAACCTTCACGGCACGGAGTGTGGGCGCAGGATGAATAAAAGATGAATAAGACATGGTGCGTGCCCTCCAGGAACTCACAGTCTAGTGAAGGCAGGAACACTGGCTTTCTGGCAAGTGGTTCCTGGAATAAGTTATGGGGTAATAACAGGCAAGAAGGAGAAGGAACATTTGGAATTGCCTGGAGCGGCATCCACTCTTGCGATCCTTCCTGCAAGCACAAGGCTGTTTTTCTGCACTGGGAGCTGCGCTCCCCTTCTTCCTCCTTCTCCCTGCCCTCCGGCTCTTTCCTCCCTGCCTGAGTCTGACTGTTCTCCCCGCCTGAGGGCTGAGGCGCTGCTTCACAGGGTGAGTCATCCCCACCTGTCCCCACACATAGGGCGGCACCCCTCCATGAAAGGAACAGGGATCTTCGGAGTAAGCTCAAGTTTGGGCCAATATATTTACTTACTTTAAAGAGGTTAAAGAGTGAAAACTCTTATTTGAATGTGATTGAGCTTCGACACTCCTTTTTAAAGCACAGGGATATGGTAAATTTTTTAAAATGTACCTATCCTGGTATCATGAGACCCCCCCAGGGCTAGAAACTATGGACTAGTGAATGAGAAAAAGCTAGGAAGTAAACTAGCCTCATTTAAAAAGCTAACGAGAGTTATTAATTTTAGCTAAAGTAAGTTCCAAAACCAAGTGAAATGTTCCAAGAACGGGCATCTCTACAGATTCTATTGTTCATAAAATGGTAATCCAAGATATTATGAATCTGACAAATATTTAGTGTCAGTCACCTTAGTGAGCACTGGAAATACTGAGCAAGTCAGTCTTAGCCCTCATGGTTCCTTGATGAAGTTTCTTCAAAGTAAAAGGCACAGCTTCCTAAAAGTTCTGTGCTCTCTCTTGCTCTCTCACTCTCTCTCCCCCACCTTTCTTTCTCTCCACCCTCCCCCCACTTTCTTTCTATCCGTCTCCCTCTGTCTTCCTCTCTTTCCTCACACTGGTGATAGTCATGGGCAGAGTCTGTTGGCAACTACCACAATGACATCCAGGCACTGCTTTGTATCATCCATACTTTGCTGTGTGGTTGTATCAGTCAGGATAGACTAGGTTATGCTATAGTAACAAACAACTCCAAAATCTTAGTGGCTTAAAACAACAAAGATTTAGTTTTTCACTCAAGTCACATATGCATCACAAGTCAGCAGGAATCTTTGCTTTTTGTAGTCACTTAGAAACCCAAGCTGATGGAGCAGCTACCGTCTTGAATGTTGCTGGTGATTGTGCCAAAGGAAAAAGAATGCTCTGGAAAGTCTCAAAAACAGGCTCCAGGCCCCAGCCAGGAAGCGTTACATGTCACTTCCACACAAAATTCAAAGGCTATATAACTAGTCACAATACCCCATTCAACCATAAGAATCCAAGAAGTTTAATCTTCCTCTGTGCCAGAATTGAGGAAAATGAAATATTTGGCAAATAGTACTAGTGACTACCACAGTGGTGTGTAGTAGATTTGATAGGTGCTGATCCAAACCCTAAGATTCTAGGCCACTGGGGAATTTCGACCTTATCATAGTGAATTCTGCCTCCTCAGCCTCAAAGGAAAGTAGGAAAAGCACAATTCCCACTAGGTTCTTGGAATAGTCTGATTCCAGGGTGACCTTTCATGCCACTCTCCAGCTGTATAGATACACACACACACACACACACACACACACACACGCACACACACACACACAGTGGAGATAAGGGAGGTGGGGGGGGACTAGAGTAATGAGATGATCAAATGCGGAGGTTTCAAAATCAGACAGAGCTGGGTTTGCATCCTGCTTTCACCACTTACTGCCCATGTGAACTTGGGCCAATTTCTTAACTCTTCTGTGTCTCTGTTACCTCATCTGAAAAATGGGACTAATAATGCCTAACTCCTAAGTTTATTGTTGGGGTACACTGAGAGAAATCATGCAAATCCCTTAGCCCAGTGCCTGGTAACTGACAAGTCCTATAAGTAATAACCATTATTGTTAGTGTTAGGATTGGAATAATAAGCAAATATCAGTGCAATGTCGAAAAGATATCATGTAGCAAATCTGAAGGATATTTTAAATTTTTTGCCTTTTCCTTGAGATGCTCTACTAAGTGTCAAGAAAAGGAGTGTGGGAGAGATGTGCACAAATAACAACAAGTAACACGCATGGAGAAGTCAGTGGTGTGATACAGTGGATACACCATTTCCCAACATACAGTGCCTGGGGGTTCTATGTATATAGCACTCCTAAATATCTCCTAAGGTTAGCATGTCTACTCTAATCTTAGATATTTATTGAGAGCCTACTATACATAGACACCTTACAAATATTATTCCATTTAATCATTGTGATAAACCCATCAGCTCAGATTTGGATCCCCATTTTATGAATGGGAGCCTTTACAGCAGAGTGGGTAAGAGCATGGGCTCTGGTGTCAGACTGCCTGGATTAAAATCCAGACTCTACCAACAACCATCTGCATGTCCTCAGGCAACTTACTTTACCACTTGTTCATCTGTAAAATGGGAATAATAATTACATGTCACCAAGATGCTGTGTTAATTAGATGAGATAATGTATGTAAAGTGCTGAGCCCAGGGCTTGGCGTGTAATAAGGGCTCGATGGATGTTAGCTAGAATTACCAAATATGAGGAAATCAAGTCTCCAAAAACATAAGTCCCTTGCCTGAGATCACACGGTTAGTAATTAGGAAAATTTAAACTCTGGTGTTTCCAAATCCAAAGCACATCTGCCTTTGTTTAACCACATCATTCCATAATTTACACTCAAATAATTGCCCTTAAGACTGCATTAATCTTCTGAAATTTGGGTCAGGCAATCCTCAGACACAGTTGAAGAAAAAGCAAGAAATTGTGCAGTGGGCAGACTCTGACAGTGGCAATAAGTAAATGGAGTCACTCTATTTTCAGTACTCATCCAGATTGGCTCCTAAAGATGCTTATACTCTAAGAAAGCGGAGATGGTACTTCAGAGTTTTAGATTACTTACTATTGAGTACCTGCATCCATCAGGCTCTGTGCTAGGTGATTTCCCTGTTTTCTCATTTAATATTCACACAGACCTGTGAAGGAAGTACATACTTATCTTCCTCATTTTACAGGAGAGGAGACTAAGATTTAAAAGGTTAGGTAACTTACCCTAGGTCACACAGATGAAAAATAGCAAAGCCTCTGAAATATGAATTAGGTTGAAAACAACCTTTACTAACTAAAAAATGTAATCTCATTTAAAAAAAAAATTTTTAGTCAGTATTTTCCCACATAATCACAGTAATAAATGATCATCATAGAAAGTCTGGAAAGTAGTGCAAAGTGCAAAGAAGCAGGAAAAATTATCCATGACTCACCCAGAGTCAATCACTGTTAAGTCTTTTAGTATAGTTCCTTCAGATCTTTTTTCTATATTTCATTTTCATTTTATAGTTGAGATCATACTGCAACAGTTTGTAATGTTATTTTTTAAGAGACCAAGAATGAATTCAGTAGTCATTTCAAGTTAATATAATAAAATCTTTGGTTATAAGAATTCAGGGACTGATAATTATAGTTGCCATTTATTGACTATTTCTATATGTCTGGCGCCATGCAAAATAGTTTTAACTAAAGTATCTCCTTTTATCTAAACCTATAAAGTGGGTATTAAATAATCAAAACATCAGAGTATTTATGTAACCAGTATTTTAATGCACTCCACTTTTTAAGAGAAAGAGGTAAAGGACAACAAATAAGCTGGTAGATCTTATTTTAAAAACCCAAACAAAAACACTGCCAGGCTGTGGGCTGTGGTCGCCATAAATTCTCTTCTGTTTTCCATCCCTTTTCTATCTGCAGCACAGTGAGGCTTGGTGTCCATGATGATGACCACAGTGATGATTCACAAGCATCACAGATTAAAGGAGTTTAACTATACTTCCTTCCCTTGGCTTACGCCTGGATAGGCCCACACTTGAGCAGCCCAGGTTACAGGACCACTCAGTGGACATCAGAAACAGGAAATGAACCACTTCTCCCTAATGTGGGCTGGGTCATGTTCCAATTTCCTCCTTTGGTCATTTTTGCTGGCTCTACCGTAGCCCTCTCATCCCTGTGATCTGAACTTCAGGACTGCCTTCTCTGTAACCCTCAGAAACTTCCTTAACTAGACACAGACTGGGTGGAAAATGGTAGCTGGACTACCTTTGGGGGGAGTGGTTGCCCTGTGGGACAGGAAGAAAAGAAAGGAGAGGAAAGTCTTTTTGAGATTAAGGAAAGTGCTCTCAGCTGTAAAATCTGAAAATAGCCTCCATGTGGTAAGAACACATGACCCCTAAGGGTCCTAAAGGGAGATGGTAGGGGAGGGTCTGGCTGCAAAGATGCTACAGGTCAGGAGTGGACTTTCAGGGTTTGCTGTTTTGTATGTTTAAAGACTAGGTCTGTGTTTTGATAACTGAACTTGCTAATAGCCACCACTTGAATTGCTGCTTCCAGCTCTCTGTTTGTTTTAAATAAGGAGATTCAGCCAGTAATAATGGGAGGAGCTGAAAATGACTTCCCCAGTTGGGAGTGCCTGCTTGTTTTTCCATCTCCCTGGGCATGCTGATGTGCAGGCCACACTCACAGACGCACACATCTGAGGAGATAGCCCGAGGGAGCCCTCGATATGTATATTTATATAGGAGGTGTGTGTAAGGGGGCACTCAAGTATCAAAATACTTAGGTAACTGTGGGTGAAAAGAGGAGTTCTGTTGCAAGAATTTAAATATACCATGTCTCATATATTTCTTTCTTCATTCATTTGACCAACCTTCATTGAGCACCTACTGTGAGACGGTGTTTGCTGTGAGACATGCTATTATTTCTAAAAGATGGGCCTTTATTCCTCTCCCTTCAGAAGCTTACCATCTGATGGGGGTACTATCTGCTCATCCACTAAAGCGTACAAGTAACCCACCGTGAGCGATAATGTAGGATAAATGCCTTAGGAACGATAACGAAGATAGGTGCTGTAGGAATCCAGAGAAGTAAATGTTCACTGCTGGCTCAGAAGACATCGAGGAAGAGAGGTAGAGAGGGAAGAGGTGGTCTAGGAATTGAGCAGCAAATCTCCAGAGGCAAAGAAAAAGGTATAGCGCACGGAGAGTTGCAAGGAGACTGGTTCATCTGGAGAGTAATCACATGGGAAAGTGTATTGAAATGAAATTGGAAGCTAGGGGTCAGATTGGGAAGTACCTCCCAAGGTCTCAGGAATTCAGGAGATAAGGGTGATGTTAGAGCAGAGAGCAGCTCTTCACTTTCTGAGTGTCTGCTAAGCCAACAAGCCATCACTCTATGCGAAGGAGATAAATTCATATGGACTGTGTCAAAGTTGTGGAAAACATAGCCTCAGAATAAAAGATAGCTCTTTAAATTGAACCAGTTAAGAAAATTAAACTATGCTTATTTTTTTCGCCATGGCCCAGTGGAAAGCTCATCACAGCCATTGATATGTGAGTTTTCCTTACTGCAACTCCAAGCTCACCAAAGAAGCCTACAATTATCATGTAAGCCCATAGGAGAAGAAGGCTACCTTGGTGAGTTAGCTGCCACCCTGGCCTTGCAAGTTAGTCTCTTTAGGGCTCTGCTAGCATGAATGTGTCCTCAAGTGGAATCTGCTCTTAGGACACTGGCCAAATCACGTTTCTGAATCTTCAAAGCTTAAGACTAGGGACTTCCCTGCTGGCGCAGTGGTTAAGAATCCACCAGCCAATGCAGGGGACACGGGTTTGAGCCCTGGTCTGGGAAGACCCCACGTGCCTCGGAGCAACTAAGCCCGTGAGCCACAACTACTGAGGCTGCGCTCTAGAGCCCGCGAGCCACAACTACTGAAGCCTGTGCACCTAGAGCCGGTGCTCCGCAACAAGAGAAGCCACCGCAATGAGAAACCTGCGCACTGCAACGAAGAGTAGCCGCCGCTCGCCGCAACTAGAGAAAGCCCACGTGCAGCAACAAAGACCCAATGCAGCCAAAAATTAATTAATTAATTAATTAATTTTTAAAAATTAAAAAAAAAACCAAAACTTAAGACTAAACCCTGGACTTTGCTGAATTCACCAAGGTAAATGGCCCTTTCTCGAGTCCCATTTGGGCAGCTCACCAGATTTCCCTCTGGGCCTCCTGAGAGAGTACCTCATCATTCAAGATACCCACAGTGTTGGTTAATGGAAAAGTTTAGTTTATAGACTTGACTGTGCATGGCATATGTAAATCATCAAGAAGTGAATAGAATAAAATAGGCTTACACTAAAAGACCCTAAATGTTTATGTTTTTTTGATGATTCAAGAACTACTTTATCAAAAGACATATCCAGAATATATTAGAACTCTTAAAACACAACAGAGAACAAATAACCCAATGGAAAAAAATTGGGTAAGATAATTGAACAGGCACTTCATCAAAGAGAGTACTTGGATGACAAGTGAGCACATAAAAAGTTGTCAAACAGCACTAATCATTAAGGAAATGCTGATTAAAACCAGTTGAGTTACCACTTATTATAATGGCTAAAAAAAAAGCACTGACAATGCCATGTGCTGACAAGGATGCAGAGCAACTCGAACTCTAGGCATTGCATGTGAGAAAGCAAAAAGGTTTGCCCGTTTTTTAAAAAGTTAAACATGCACAAACCATATGACCCAGCAATTCCACTCCTGGATATTCACCCTAGTGAAATGAAAACTTATTTTCACATGAAAATGTGTACATGCATGTTTATAGCCACTGTAGTCATAATCACCAAAACCTTGAAACCACCCCAACGTCCTTCACTAGGTGAGTGGGTAAACAAAAGCTGCTTCAGAATTTTACAGTACTTTGGGGGGAAGAAACATTACGATCAGTTAGTGTCATGAGGTGGTACCATAGGAGGAAAATGGTCATATGTTTTCTTCTACTTATTAAGATTCCAGAGAAAGTGAGGATTTTATGCTACCACAAACATCAGAAAATGTGCAAGCTGTTCATTGACGCTTGTGTTAGCCATGCTGTGTATGTGTGAGTTCCCTGTGCCTAAGCATATAGGTATTGAGTATGAAATGTAGGGTTTTTGGGGGTTTTTTTTAAGATTTCTTTTTTTGATGTGGACCATTTTTAAAGTCTTTATTGAATTTGTTACAATATTGCTTCTGCTTTATGTTTTGGTTTTTTTGGCCATGAGGCATGTGGAATCTTAGCTCCCTGACCAGGGATTGAACCTGCATCCCCTGCATTGGAAGGCGAAGTCTTAACCACTGGACCACCAGGGAAGTCCCTGAAATGTAGGTTTTGAAGGAGCAGAAGGGTGAAGTATTTGAGTGGGAGAAGCAAGAGAAGGTCTGCATGTAGAATAAATGAAGGAGTCTGTGTTTGTCAACGTTGACTTCAACCCCAGGACCAAATTGAGGCAAGTGCCTGCACATGTGTTGGATTAAAAAACTTTTAAAATTACGGCTTAAAATCACTGAGCGTCTTTAAAAACTGGTCTCTTTGGGTGTGCGGGGGGCTACTGTATTTAGATGAACTCAAGAGAGTTGACAAACTTAAAGAATTGGCAGGGCAGGAGATAGTGCCAGAGGAAACTAACTCCTCATATCAGTGGAGTCTTTGATATTTGCTGTCCTGTGTACCCAGGCACTTGACTTGTGACCCATCCTCTCCTCTTTTATTTTGTTATTTTGTTGCAAATCTATCTCTGTATTCCAAAAAGTGCTTCATTAGGGGTGGGGAAGCCACTAACTGAATTAAGTGAGACATAAGTTTACCAGCAGGTGGCAATAGAGGTAATTGTGTCTCCGGAAAGATTAAACTCGTATTACTTTATAAACCAGAGATGGGAGTCTTCAGAACTTGATTGGGCCCCAACTTCACTTCTTTCTGCCTTACACTAGCGTTCTATGAGTTGGAATTGTTCAAGCCAAAATACTGTAGCCAGACATATAAGCTTTTCCTCACTGATCTGCTGCTGCACTCTGATTTCTGAATGGCTCCTCCTCTAAGAGTTTGATGTTTTTAGTTGAAAAATTAGAAATAATGGCAAAATCATGTTTCATATCATAAATTAGATTTGTTCGTGGTTTAGGGAAGCTCAAAAAGGTGAAATAAAACACTGCTTTCAAATATAACCTCCTGATACTATTAAGTAAGCTAACCCAAACTCTCAAAGAGCAAAGATGGAGCAATCAGACTGCTTCTGAATATCAAAGGGACATTAGGTTCCTAAGTGAATTTCTCTGACCTTTCTTAATTCCTTTCACACAGGAGAAAACCCGTAGTTTTCAATGGAAAAATAAACTTTTTATTTACACACAATAATTTCAAAGGCCAGTGGAACAAGATAGTGTGCTGTGAAGCCCATGTCTCCATGGACAGCAAAGTGTTGCAAGAATGTTTCACCTGACTATCCTCACCCGAAAACTTACCGACTGTCTGCACTTCTTCCTGTTTTGCCAGCTTTCTCTGATTCTGTCTCCTTCTGGAGAGGTTCCTAAGCTCCTAACTCCTAGTTTCATCCTCCACAATCTCTCTGTTCTCTTGTGGTTCTTCACGCCCTTTATTTATTTATTTTTTTACAATCTCTTATGACTGAGAGGAAATTTGGAATACATGATTTAGAAAAATAAAAACAATTACTGCTGTATTTCTTGGTAAGGCTCATTCAATTCCATGATATTTCTAAAAATCAGAAATAAATTACTTTTTCAATTATTTAACTTAAGTTTTTAAATACACACATTCATGTGATTCAAAATTCCAATGATACGAAAGGGTAAAAATGTTACTTACCCCTTCTCCCAGCCACACAGTTCTCTTTGGAAGCACCTAATGCTACTATTTTCTGAAAAATATTTCCAGAGACATTATAGGCATATACAAGCAGTTAAACATATATATTTATATATGTGTATATGCATCTGTATGTATGTATATATGTGTATTTATACATTCTTTATTTTTCTTTGTTTTTACAGAAATCATAGCATACTTTATACAAAAGCATGCTGCTTCTTCTTCTTTTTTTTTTTTTTTACTTAGCTGAGTATCTTGGCAATCATTCCCTATCAATCCAGAAACAATTCTGCCATGAATAACTTTGTTCATATGTCTTTTTGCACATAGGAGCATATGTCTGAAGGATAAATTCCTAGAAGCAGAATTGCTGGGTTAAAGGATATGTGCATTTGTAAGTTTAATAAGTATTGCAAAACTGCCCTTCTTAGAATCTGTAACCCCAGAGATATGAGAGGGCCTGTCTTTCTGCCTTCTCACCACCCAGCCCTCCTCATTGCTCTGTTTTTCACCATTCTTCTATTCTTACTTTTCTTTCTATATGAACTTTAGGATCAACTTTTGTCCCAAAGAAACATCATGTAGGAATTTTTATTGGAATTGCATTAAATGTATAGGTTGACTTAGGGAGAATAGATATCTTTATGATGTTGAGTCTCTTTACAGATGCCTTTCATTTGATAAAGGGTTCATTTCCAGCCTTAGTAGCAATTGGATATTTTCTTCATAAAAAGGTCACACATTTCTTCTTAAGTTCATCCCTTGATGTTTTTATTTTTATTGCTGCTGTTTTCAATGGAATCTTTCCTTGTATCTCTTCTGAGTGGTTGCTATTATATAGCTTTGATTTTTGTACCCAGTTTGTATCTCACCACGTCAGTGAATTCTCACATTATCTGTAATAGTCACTTAAGTTTTGGGGGTTTATAACCATATTGTGACTCAACAATGATAATTTTATCTCCTTCTTTCCATTGTGTATGCCTCTCTTGTGGACTGAATGTGTCCTCCAAAAATTTGTATGTTGAAGCCCCTAACCCCCAGTGTGGCTGTATTTGGACAGGGGGCCTCTAAGGAAATAATTCAGGTTAAATGAAGTCATAAGGGTTGGGAGAGCCCAGATCCGATAGGATTAGTGTCTTATCAGAAGAGACACCAGAAATCTCTCTCTCTCTTCCTCTCTTCACCATGTGAGGACAATGAGAAATCAGCCATCTGCAAGTCAGGAAGAGAGACCTCACTAGAACCTGACCCTACTGTACCTTGATCTTAGACTTGTAGCCTCCAGACCTGTGAGAAAATAAATTTGTCGTTTAAGCCAGGCAGTCCGTGGTACATTGTTATGGCAGCCCTAGCAAACTGATGCAAGCTCTATTTTCCTTATTTTGTTAAGTGTATTGGCCAGAGCCAGAACAATGTTAAGTAATAGTGATAATTGTGGACATCTTTCTCTTATTTCAGAATTGAGAGGGAATGTTTCTAGTGTTTGCCTATTAATGCTGTTTTGGGTTGAAAAAACATATAATTATATTAAGAAAGGAAAGCTGTTTCTATTTTCATTGCATTTTTTCACTTATTTGCGGTATTTACTGAAAATTAACAACATAGACTTGTCAAAGTACCTGATCAATAAAATAGGTTCTTCGATCATTATAAAGTTCAAGAGGAGTTTGCCAGGTAGGAATAATGTTTTCCAAAAGGACTTTAGCCACAGAAAAAGCAATAGCCTATGTACAAGGGAAGGCTTCAGAATAGTGTGGAAACATACTGACCATGTTAAAACATACTTACATCCATGAGATGAAGGAAGTTGTATGAAACCCATTTGCCATACAAATAAACTTGAACAGTTCATTAGGCAGTTTAAAATGTTTGGAACCAGTATGAGCAGGCTTCCCTGGGTTATACTTTGGACAAGTGGGACAAGTGAGGTAGGCACCTTTTGCAGCCTTGTTAATGTTTACCTACCAATATGTATTCATGAAGGCTATCATTTTGTCAGTAGACCAATGGCTTAGTGCATGTACAGTGGTGAGGAGTGAGAATTTTAGAATCTCCAGTCGTACTGGGTTGTTATTTTGTCCAAACCAGAGCTTTCTCTTTTTATCAAACCATCAATTGCTAAATTAACAATCTTGTTTTCCCCTTTCTGAGGCCAACTCTTGGGCTTCTCTAGCCAGTTTTTCTAAGTTATCATTTGGGGAAATATCCCTCTGGACCATGGCAGAGGTTTGGCTGCTGTGGGTCTCTTTAAGAACAGAATTCCTGAGATTGGTTCAAGATGGCAGAGTAGAAGGACATGCTCTCACTCCCTTACAAGAACACCACAATCACAACTAATTGCTGAACAATCATTGACAGGAAGACACTGGAACTCACCAAAAAAGATACCACACATCCAAAGACAAAGGAGAAGCCACAATGAGACGGTAGGAGGAACACAGTCACAATAAAATCAAATCCCATAACTGCTGGGTGGGTGACTCACAGACTGGAGAACACTTATACCACAGAAGTCCACCCACTGGAGTGAAGGTTCTGAGCCCCACGTCAGGCTTCCCAACCTGGGGGTCCGGCAATGGGAGGAGGAATTCCTAAAGTGTCAGACGTTGAGGGCTACCAGGATTTGATTGCAGGACTTCGACAGGACTCGGGGAAACAGAGACTCCACTCTTGGAGGGTACATACAAAGTAGTGTTCACATCAGGACCCAGGGGAAGGAGCAGGGACCCCAGGGGAGACTGAACCAGACCTACCTGCTAGTGTTGGTGGATCTCCTGCAGAGGCAGGGGGTGGCTGTGTCTCACCGTGAGGACAAGGACACTGGCAGCAGAAGTTCTGGAAAGTACCCCTTGGCGTGAGCCCTCCCAGAGTCTGCCATTAGCCCCACCAAAGAGCCCAGGTAGGCTCCAGTGTTGGGTTGCCTCAGGACAAACAACCAAGAGGAAGGGAACCCAGCCCCACCCATCAGCAGACAAGTGGATTAAAGTTTTACTGAGCTCTGCCCACCAAAGCAACAGCCAGCTCTACCCACCACCAGTGCCTCCCATCAGGAAACTTGCACACACCTCTTAGATAGCCTCATCTACCAGAGTGCAGACAGCAGAAGCAAGAAGTACTATAGTCCTGTAGCCTGTGGAACAAAAAACACATTCACAGAAAGATAGACAAGATGAAAAGGCAGAGGGCTATGTACCAGATGAAGGAACAAGATAAAACTCCAGAAAAACAACTGAATGAAGTGGAGATAGGCAACCTTCCAGAAAAAGAATTCAGAATAATGATAGTGAAAATGATTCAGGGCCACGGAAAAAGAATGGAGGCAAAGATCGAGAAGGTGCAAGAAATGTTTAACAAAGATCTAGAAGAATTAAAGAACAAACAAATGGAGATGAACAGCACAATTACAGAAATGAAAACTACACGAGAAGGAATCAATAGCAGAATAACTGAGGCAGAAGAACGAATAAGTGACCTGGAAGACAGAATGGTGGAATTCACTGCTACGGAACAGAATAAAGACAAAAGAATGAAAAGAAATGAAGCCAGCCTAAGAGACCTCTAGGACAACATTAAATGCAACAAAATTTGCATTATAGGGGTCCCAGAAGGAGAAGAGAGAGAAAGGACCCGAGAAAATATTTGAAGAGATTATAGTCGAAAACGTCCCTAACATGGGAAAGTAAATAGCCACCCAAGTCCAGGAAATGCAGAGAGTCCCATACAGGATAAACCCAAGGAGAAACATGCCAAGACACATAGCTATCAAATTGGCAAAAGTTAAAGACAAAGAAAAATTACTGAAAGCAGCAAGGGAAAAATGACAAATAACATACAAGGGAACTCCCATAAGGTTAACAGCTGATTTCTCAGCAGAAACTCTACAAGCCAGAAGGGAGTGGCATGATACACTTAAAGTGATGAAAGGGAAGAAGCTACAACCAAGATTACTCTACCCGGCAAGGATCTCATTCAGATTCAATGGAGAAACCAAAAGCTTTACAGACAAGCAAAAGTTAAGAGAATTCAGCACCACCAAACCAGCTCTACAACAAATGCTAAAGGAACTTCTCTAAGTGGGAAACACAAGAGAAGAAAAGGACCTACAAAAACAAACCCAAAACAATTAAGAAATTGTCATAGGAACATACATATCGATAATTACCTTAAACGTGAATGGATTAAATGCTCCAACCAAAAGACACAGGCTCACTGAGTGGATACAAAAGCAAGACCCATCTATATGCTGTCTACAAGAGACCCACTTCAGACCTAGGGACACAAACACACTGAAAGTGAGGGGATGGAAAAAGATATTCCATGCAAATGGAAATCAAAAGAAAGCTGGAGTACCAATACTCATATCAGATAAAATAGACTTTAAAATAAAGAATGGTACAAGAGACAAAGAAGGACACTACATAATGATCAAGGGATCAATCCAAGAAGAAGATATGACATATAAATATATATGCACCCAACATAGGAGCACCTCAATACATAAGGCAACTGCTAACAGCTCTAGAAGAGGAAATCGACAGTAACACAATAATAGTGGGGGACTTTAACACCTCACTTACACCAATGGACAGATCATCCAAACAGAAAATTAATAAGGAAACAGAAGCTTTAAATGACACAATAGACCAGATAGATTTAATTGATATTTAGAGGACATTCCATCCAAAAACCACAGATTACACTTTCTTCTCAAGTGCGCATGGAACATTCTCCAGGATAGATCACATCTTGGGTCACAAATCAAGCCTCAGTAAATTTAAGAAAATTGAAATCATATCAAGCATCTTTTCTGATCACAACACTATGAGATTAGAAATCACTTACAGGGAAAAAAACGTAAAAAGCACAAATACATGGAAGCTAAACAATCTTACTAATTAACAAAGAGATCACTGAAAAAATCAAAAAGGCAATCAAAAAATACCTAGAGACAAATGACAATGAAAACACAATGATCCAAAGCCTATGGGATGCAGCAAAAGCAATTCTAAGAGGGAAGTTTATAGCTATACAAGCCTACCTCAAGAAACAAGAAAAATCTCTAATAAACAATATAACGTTACACCTAAAGGAACTAGAGAAAGAAGAACGAACAAAACCCAAATTTAGCAGAAAGAAAGAAATCATAAAGATCAGAGCAGAAATAAATGAAATAGAAACAAAGAAAGCAATAGCAAAGATCAGTAAAACTAAAAGCTGGTTCTTTGAGAAGATAAGCAAAATTCATAAACCATTAGCCAGACTCATCGAGAAGAAGAGGGAGAGGACTCAAATCAATAAAATTAGAAATGAAAAAGGAGTAGTTACAACATACACCACGGAAATACAAAGCATCCTAAGAGACTACTACAAGCAACTCTATACCAATAAAATGGACAACCTGGAAGAAATGGACAAATTCTTAGAAAGGTATAACCTTCCAAGACTGAACCAGGACGAAATAGAAAATATGAACAGACCAATCACAAGTAATGAAATTGAAACTGTGATTAAAAATCTTCCAACAAACAAAAGTCCAGGACCTCTTGGCTTCACAGGTGAATTCTATCAAACATTTAGAGAAGAGCTAACATCCATCCTTCTCAAACTCTTCCAAAAAACTGCAGAGGAAGGAACACTCCCAAACTCATTCTATGAGGCCACTATCACCCTGATACCAAAACCAGACAAAGATACTACGAAAAAAGAAAATTACAGACCAATATCACTGATGAATATAGATGCCATAATCCTCAACAAAATACTAGCAAACAGAATCCAGCAACACATTAAAAGGATTACACACCATGATCAAGTGGGATTTATCCCAGGGATGCAAGGATTCTTTAATATATGCAAATCAATCAATGTGATACACCATATTAACAAATTGAAGCATAAAAACCATATGATCATCTCAATAGATGCAGAAAAAGCTTTTGACAAAATTCAACACCCATTTATGATAAAAACTCTCCAGAAAGTGGGCATAGAGGGAACCTACCTCAACATAATAAAGGCCATATATGACAAACCCACAGCAAATATCATTCTCAATGGTGAAAAACTGAAAGCATTTCCTCTAAGATCAGGAACAAGACAAGGATGTCCACTCTTGCCACTATTATTCAACATAGTTTTGGAAGTCCTAGCCACGGCAATCAGAGAAGAAAAAGAAATAAAAGGAATACAAATTGGAAAAGAAGAAGTAAAACTGTCATTGTTTGCAGATGACATGATACTATACATAGAGAATCCTAAAGATGCCACCAGAAAACTACTAGAGCTAATCAATGAATTTGGTAAAGTTGCAGGATTCAAAATTAATGCACAGAAATCTCTTGCATTCCTATACACTAATGATGAAAAATCTGAAAGAGAAATTAAGGAAACACTCCCATTTACCATTGCAACAAAAAGAATAAAATACCTAGGAACAAACCTACCTAGGGAGACAAAAGACCTGTATGCAGAAAACTATAAGACACTGTTGAAAGAAATTAAAGATGATACCAACAGAGGGAGAGATATTCCATGTTCTTGGATTGGAAGAATCAATATTGTGAAAATGACTGTACTACCCAAAGCAATCTACAGATTCAATGCAATCCCTATCAAATTACCAATGGCATTTTTTACAGAACTAGAACAAAAAATCTTAAAATTTGTATGGAGACACAAAAGACCCCGAATAGCCAAAGCAGTCTTGAGGGGAAAAAACGGAGCTGGATGAATCAGACTCCCTGACTTCAGACTATATTACAAAGCTACAGTAATCAAGACAATATGGTACTGGCCCAAAAACAGAAATATAGATCAATGGAACAAGATAGAAAGCCCAGAGATAAACCCACCCACCTGTGGTGAACTAATCTATAACAAAGGAGGCAAGGATATACAATGGAGAAAAGACAGTCTCTTCATAAGTGGTGCTGGGAAAACTGGACAGCTACATGTACAAGAATGAAATTAGAACACTCCCTAACACCATACACAAAAATAAACTCATAATGGATTAAAGACCTAAATGTAAGACCGGACACTATAAAACTCTTAGAGGAAAACATAGGAAGAACACTCTTTGACATAAACCACAGCAAGATCTTTTTTGATCCACCTCCTAGAGTAATGGAAATAAAAACAAAAATAAACAAATGTGACCTAATGAAACTTTAAAGCTTTTGCAAAGCAAAAGAAACTACAAACAAGGCGAAAAGACAACCCTCAGAATGGGAGAAAATATTTGCCAACAAATCAACGGACAAAGGATTAATCTCCAAAATATATAAACAGCTCATTCAGCTCAATATTAAAGAAACAAACAACCCAATCAGAAAATGGGCAGAAGACCTAAATAGACATTTCTTCAGAGAAGACATACAGATGGCCAAGAAGCACATGAAAAGATGCTCAACATCACTAATTATTAGAGAAATGCAAATCAAAACTACAATGAGGTATCACCTCACACCAGTTAGAGTGGGCATCATCAGAAAATCTACAAACAACAAATGCTGGAGAGGGTGTGGAGAAAAGGGAACCTTCTTGCACTGTTGGTGGGAATGTAAATTGATACAGGCACTATGGAGAACAGTATGGAGGTTCCTTAAAAAGCTAAAAATAGAATTACCATATGACCCAGCAATCCCAGTACTGGGCATATACCCAGAGAAAACCATAATTCAAAAAGACACCTGCACCCCAATGTTCATTGCTGTGCTATTTACAATAGCCAGGTTATGGAAGCAACCTAAATGCCCATCGACAGATGAATGGATAAAGAAGATGTGGTACATATATGCAATGGAATATTACTCAGCCATAAAAAGGAACAAAATTGGGTCATTTTAGAGATGTGGATGGATCTAGAGACTGTCCTACAGAGTGAAGTAAGTCCAAAAGAGAAAAACAATTATCGTATATTAATGCATGTATGTGGAACCTAGAAAAATGGTACAGATGAACTGGTTTGCAGGGCGGAAATAGAGACACAGATGTAAAGAACAAACGTATGGACACCAAGGGGGGAAAGCAGCGGGGGGGTGGGAGTTGTGGTGTGATGAATTGGGAGATTTTGATTGACATGTATACACTGATGTGTATAAAATGGATGACTAATAAGAACCTGCTGTATAAAAAGTAAATAAAATAAAATTTTTAAAAAAACACCAGAATTCCTTGTAGATATATCAGCAAGGTGATTTCCGTCAGCTTCCAGTGATTCAAGTTTAGAATTCCCTGTAATCTTAGTAATGGTTGAAGCAGCAGGGAAAAGTATTGCATTCAGTAATTCCTGAACATAGGGGCCATTTTAATCTAATTTCCACTGGAAACTTCCAGTACATTCCAAAAATCATGAACTACTCTAAAAGCATATCTACTATCAGTATCAATATTGGTAGTTCTGTCCTTGACTAAAGTACAAGCCCAAGTAAAAGTGTATAATTCAGCCCGTTGGACTGAGGTGGCCATAGGTAAAGATGCTGCCTCAACAACATGAAAAGGAGTTGCGATAGCATATGCAGCACAGTATTCGCCAGCATCTCCTTTTAAGTAAGAACCATCAGTGAAGCATGTTCAGCATTACCCAAAGGCATTTCCTGTAGGTCATCATGAGGAGTCAGGAGGTGGTCTGTGAGCATTAAGCAGTCTTAAGGGACTTCCTTGGTGACAGAGGGGAGAAGAGTAGCAGAGTTAAGGTTATTACAACATAAAAGAGGTATGTGAGGGGCAGTTAACAAAAGGACTTCATAGAAGGTGAGGCAGCTGACTGAAAAATGTTGAGGTTGATGAGAATTCTGGAGAAGTTCTACTGCATAAGGTAGAAAAATAGTTAAAGGGGATCCCACAACAATTTTCTCAGTGGCTTTAACCAAAAGGGCAGTGGCCAAAACGCCTCTAAGGTAAGGGCTGTATCCCCATTGCCACAGGGTCCGGTTGCTGGACCGGCTGTAAAACCCTGTGGATCAGTGGTGGTCTCCATGTTTTGCGGTGAGTGTCCCAAGGGCATTCCCTTCCTTTTCATATACAAGGGCATTCCTTCCTTTTTCCTTTTGAAAAAGGAAAAAGGGAACCTAATAATTGGGATGCCCAAGGGCAGGTGGGTTCATCAGACTCTCCTTCAAGGCCTTACAAACTATGTTGTCCAGTTCTTCCCATAAAATTGGGTTGGGGTTGTTATTGTTTAGTAAAACATACAGAGCTTTGGCCATAACAGAGAAATTTGGAATCCAATTTCAGCAATAACCAACTAGCCCAAGAAAACCTTTCAGTTGGTACTTAGTTTGGGGTTTGGGGAAACTTAGGACACCATGAAGCCTATCTGGATCTAGGTGTAGCTCTTATTCTGATATCAGATGCCCTAAATATCAAACCTGGATTTGGGAAAACTGCAGTTTTTCTTAGGTGACCTTATGTCCCTTTAGGGCTAAAAGCTTTAGCAAGTGGATGCTGTCTTCCTGTGAGGAAGCTTGAGAAGGAGAGCAAAGAAGCAAATCATCCACATATTGCAACAAAGTAGAACATCTAGGGAACTTAGTATCAGCCAGATCAGCCTTCAGGGTTTGTGAGAAGTAGAAAGGACTCTCAATAGAACAGTGAAGAATTACTGTCCAGGTGAATTGCTTTTCTTCCCAAGTGAAGGCAAAAAGGTATTGGCTAGCTTCATTAGTTGGAATACTAAGGAATGTACTGCATAAATCAGTTACAGTAAAGAATGTACTTTCTGTGGGAATGGATGTTAGTAGAGTATGAGGGTTAAAAACAACAGGGTGTTGGGCTTCCCTAGTGATCCATTGGTTAAGACTCTGCACTTCCAATGCAGGCGGCACAGGTTCAATCCCTGGTTGGGGAAGTTCTGCACACTGCGCAGTGTGGGCAAAACCCACCCGCCAAAAAAAAAAAACGTGTTGTTGAGGGATAACAATGTTGTTTATTGCCTAGAGGGCCTGGACAGTCTAAACCCTCAGCCCTTAGGTTTTCTCATTGGTAAAATAATAATAGTATTACAGAGACTAGTACAAGGGATAATGAGGCCTTGAGCTTTGTAATATGCCTTGAAGTGCTTTTTTACTTATAGGATATTGATTAATTCTAGGAAGAGGGTTTGAGGAACCTGTTTGAATCATGATGGAGAGTGCACTATGAATTTTGCCAGTATCAGCTGGAGATTTTGCCCATATCAGTGGGTGATAGCTGATTCAAAAGGAACAAATGATCTGTGTTCTAGAATCAGCTTTAGTACTAAGAGACAGAACAAATAAAAGATGTCTAAGAGTCATATAATTCACCTGGTTGGTTACTTTGATGACTACTGTCAAATTCTAGAATTACTTCCCCCTTTGGGGAGAAAGAAATTCCAGTGTGACACTTCTCTAAGAAGTCTCAGCCTAATAAACAGTTAGGAACAGAGGAACGAAGGAGAAAAGGGTATACAGCTTTCCAAGGGCCTAAGCCAAAGGGAATAGGTTCAGAAACAGGAACCTCTTGAGGTTCATTAGAGATCCCCATGATTTAAACTGTTTTAGTACTTTGAGGCAGGGGCTGCTTTATAGTAGTGGTGTTGAGTACCAAGAGTGTGGTTCCGGTGTCAGTCAGGACTGGAAGAGATTCATCCCCAATATGGAGATATGTTTCTTTAATCCAATGAAGAGGGAGGATTAGAAAGAGCCCCTATAGTTCCTTAGAGCCCTGTCATTGATAATTGGAAGGACTTTGGAGAGGCTGATTAGAAGGCTAAAGGTGCCTGAAGCACTTAACATTTGTAGCAATCTCTTCTACAGTGTCCATGCTCTTTACAATAATAGCAGAAAATATAAGGCTTTTGGTTTCATTTAGGAGTCTTCATTTGCTAGAGTTGAAGATTAAGAATTTTTGTGGTCTTCCTTTTAGGTGGCTCATCTGTTTAGAGATGAGAAAGCTATTTAGAGAAAGCTATTTGCCAGATTAACTAAATCTGGAGTGGTTATAGTTTCCCATTCCATCCTGGTCCTTTTTACTAGAAAGGAAAGGTCTCAGTTCAGCCCAGTAATAAACATAAAGTTAAAAGCTACCTGGATAGAATCAACATTTGAAGGAAGACCAGAATCTGAAGTCAATAGTAATAGTCATGAACAGGTTCAGATTGTGTGCAATCCTGAATTTTGTTCCAATCAACAAGCTTTGGAAAAGCCCTAGGAATTGCTTGATGAAGTCACCAAGCAATTGCCCAAGCCTGATATATAATAAGTAGTGGGTTGGTCTCCTGGTTATAATTTCTAGAGACCTTTCAGGATTTTCCCAATTAGCGGTTTCATCGAATGCTGGGCCTGGCCTTCACCGACAAGCATATGAACTAGCTGATGTAAATAGGAGAAACCAGGTTGATAAGTTTGAATCACTATATTTAAATAGCTCAACAAATCTGTAAAGATCTTAAGTTATTTTGGGAAAATCTTGGACTATGGCTCGCAGTTCAGCTTTAGTCCAGAGAATATAAGAAAGTAAGAGTTTAGCCTCTAGATCCTCAGAAGGCTTAATTTTAAAGGTACAGGCTCTGTAAGTTCAGAGGAAAAGGGAGTGGGGAGAGTTTCAGAGGAAAAGGGAAGTTTGGTGAGAGAATTAGTATAGGGAATCTGAGAGTACAGAGGAGGCGTAGGCAGCACAGAAAGAAAGGAAGAAGATGGTGTCAGAGGCGGATCCTGAGAAAAAGAAACCAAGGAAGAGGAGCATGAGGCCTTAGAAGCCATTTTATCTTTCTTTAGTTTGACTCAGTTAAAATCTTTATTTGTAGAGAGGCAATTTTAGGTTCCTGATAATATTTGGAAGCTTCAAAATATCAATCAAAATAGGCATTTCATTCAGTTCTGGAAATTTTAGAGCTATAGTGGTCCAATTCAGTTTTAAGAAGATTGTTTGGGAATTTCAAAAGTTCCCCATAATGGCTATTGATATTCTAAACTGCCTTCAGTTTGGTTGATCCATTTAGTTAGAAATGTGCATGAG
Source organism: Balaenoptera borealis (assembly GCF_965194805.1). Taxonomy (NCBI): domain Eukaryota; kingdom Metazoa; phylum Chordata; class Mammalia; order Artiodactyla; family Balaenopteridae; genus Balaenoptera; species Balaenoptera borealis. The sequence continues at coordinate 59,773,867 of NC_138862.1, forward strand.
GAAGACCACAGTTTTTAAACATAAAATCAGCTGGAATCCCTGGGTTGGAGGGAACACCCTCAAAATATTTAGGTAACTGAGACCCCATTTCTCAGAGATTTTTCACTAGAGTAAAAGAACAATTTTCAAACAGCTTAAACAGCCTACAGCTCAAACAGCTCAATTCAAACAACTTGCAACTCAAACAGCCTGCAGGCCTAATACCAGCCAGTTCTAAGGGAACAGCTTGGTCCTGGAGGGACCAGGCTGAAGACTTCTTAGCCAGTTCCCACAGAATAGCTGCTTTTCCAAAGGAATGGGCCACAGGCTTCTCAGCTAGTTTCAGTTGAAAGAGTCTGATCTCAAAATCAGACCAAGTGCCAAACGAGTACTTGCATACAGACAAGGCCTTAATCAGAAAGGACAAAACCCAAAAATAGATCCTGAACAAAGCCTGGAGAGCTTCAAAAGCAAAGAGGGGCATAAGCTTGGATCCAGAAGAAAGACATACCTTTAAATTCCAGGGTCAGCGAGAAAAGCAGTGAACCCAGTATGCTCAATTGTGGGTACCATACCTGCTCACTCACCAGCTCTCAAGCTGTCAGGGGTCTACTCTGGTCCCTGTACAGGCCACCAAAATGTTACCAAAAACAAATAGACTGCCAGTTATTTTCTCCAGCAAAAAAATGGGTTTATTCAGGGTCAGCAAAGAATTGCAACTTCGAGTCTACAACCATGATGAGCTATGTGCCAGTCCCCACACAGCAAAGGAAGGAGAGTGCTCTAATACAAAGGAAAAGGAAGCTGGGAGGGCTGTAGTAAATTAAGAGTGCTTGGCTTTTCATTGGCTGAGACCTTGCCAGGAAAGAAAAGGAGTTTTTCTTCTTCCTGTTGGACTCTGCTATAGTCACAGGGCATGACAGCTTCCCTTTCTGGTCTCCCAACTCTATTTAATTGAGGTTTCTGTTTATTAGTTTTCTTACAGGTATCGATGTTATCTTAGAGATTTTCTTCTTTTTCTATTTCCCAGAAAAAAATTTAAGAGCATTGGAATAATCCGCTCCTCAATGATGTAGTAGAATTACCTGTGAATTCATCTGGTCCTGGTGCTTTCTTGCTGTCTGGTTGTTTGGAGGATGTTACTTCTTTAAAAACTTTACTATTTTTTTAAATGACAATTTGTTTGTGTAGATATTTTGTTGTCTTCTAGAGACATTTTAAGTAACTTTTATTTTTAGAAAATTATATATTTACTAGGATTTCAAATTTATTTGCATACTTTTGAGAAAGGTAATCTCTATGTTTCTTTTAACTTCCCTTGTATTTGAAGTTATTGTCCCCCTTTATAATTTTTTATTTTCTTATTTTATATATTTGTGTTTTTCCTTAAGTACATTATTTCTTCCTTCAAGGGACTAGCTCTTAGATGTAATATACTCTACTCTTTTTTTGTTTGTTTTTGGTTAAGAAATTTCTGCTTTTATTTTTTAAAATTTATTTATTTATTTATTTTTGGCTGTGTTGGGTCTTTGTTTCTGTGCGAGGGCTTTCTCTAGTTGCGGCAAGTGGGGGCCACTCTTCATCGTGGTGCGCGGGCCTCTCACTATTGTAGCCTCTCCCGTTGCGGAGCACAGGCTCCAGACACGCAGGCTCAGCAATTGTGGCTCACGGGCCCAGTTGCTCCGTGGCATGTGGGATCTTCCCAGACCAGGGCTCGAACCCGTGTCCCCTGCATTACCAGGCAGATTCTCAACCACGGCACCACCAGGGAAGCCCTCTGCTTTTATTTTGATTAATTTCTACTTTCCACTTTCTTTAGGCTTATTATTATCCCTGTTATCATTCAGTTCTTTTTATTAACTCCTTGAGTTGGATGTTACTTTTTTCATTTTTAGCCTTTTTTTGTTTATCATTCTACCTATGTAAGGCTATGAATTTTTCTCTGAGCAGTGCTTTAATTGCACGCTCTAGTTTCTGGTGTGTAATTATTTCTAAATTTGTTTTTGGCACAGAAGTGAGTTAATCATTGTCTTGATTCATGGCACACGCTCATCATTGGTCAATGCACAGTCTTCTTTTATTTACTTATGTGTTTATTCTGTTAGCTTTTTTAAAGTTATAATTTTTATAATTATGGACCCACCATCCAACATGGTCTTGACAATAGCCGATATCTACCTACATGGTCCTTCCCATTCCCTTTCACTGCCTCCTCCTCCCCCAGCTAAATCAGAGATAAGCATCATTCTCAATTCTTTGTTTTTCATTCCCTTGCTTTTCTTTTTGTGTAGTTTTATGACATCTATCTATTCCCATATATATTCTTAAAATATATTTTATTGTAGATTTAAAATTTTTTCATTATTTTCTAAATATTCTGTCATTTTGATATTGATTTCCTCTTTGACCCAAGAGTTGTTTAAAAAGAGTTTTGTTTTCTCTTTATTTTTCAGGTCTTAGGGTATTTTGTTTGTTTTGCTATCTCGATTTTTTAAGATTCTAGTTTTATAAAATCATGAGCAGAGAATGTTTTCTGCACTATTTTTACATTGTGGAATTTATTGATTTTTTTCTTTGGCTTAAAATATGGTCAATTGTGAATGCCACACAACTCATGTAGAAACAGCATACTGTCTATGTCTAGTATAGGGTTTGATACATATCAGTCAGATCTACCTCACTAATTATGTTATTTAGATCTTCTATATCATACTTTTTTTGTTTCCACTTAATCTGTCATGGGGGCAGAATTAAAATTTCCTGTTACTGAAGCATTTATTTCTCACCCTGTCTTACATGGTTTTTTTTGCTTCAGGATTGTTGGTTCTCTGCTAGTTGGTGTTCTAACTTTTTGAAAATCATACTGTTAAAACATTATAAAGTACCATTCCTTGACTTCCTTAAGCTTCTCTTTTTTTAATACTAAGATTATGGCCTGTTGCATTTACCAGTATTACTCTGCCCACCCTTTTATTCTCAGCTGTCTGTTTCCTTCGTTTTAGGTAGGTCTCTATATAGCCTATAGTTGAATTTTGCTTTGTAATCCAGTTTAAAAGTCTTTTCCTCATCTTTGACTTCTGTTATGTGTTGAATTATGTTGCCCAAAATGTGTATGTTGAGGTCCTAACCCCCAGTTCCTCAGAATGTGATCTTATTTGGCAACCGGGTCATTGAAAATGTAATTAGTGGGACTTCCCCTGTGGCACAGTGGTTAAGAATCTGCCTGCCAATGCAGGGGACATGGGTTCAAGCCCTGGTCCGGGAAGATCCCACATGCCGTGGAGCAACTAAGCCTGTGCACCACAACTACTGAGCCTGCGCTCTAGAGCCCATGAGCCACTACTATTGAAGCCTGTGCACCTAGAGCCCATGCTCTGCAACAAGAGAAGCCACTGCAGTGAGAAGCCCGCACACCACAACGAAGAGCAGCCCCCACTCGCCGCAACTAGAGAAAGACCGCACACAGCAATGAAGACCCAACGCAGCCAAAAATAAATACATAAAAAAAATGTAATTAGTTAAGATGAGATCATACTGGAAGGTGAGCCCCTAATCCAACATGACTGGTGTCCTTATGAAAGGGGAAAATGTGAACACAGATACATAGGGATAATGCCATGTGAAGACTGGAATTATGTTGCCACAAGCCAAGGGACTACCAAAAACTAGGAGGAAGACCTGGAATAGATCCTTCTCTAGAGCCTTTAGAGGGAGCATGGCCCTACTAACACTTATCTCAGACTTCTAACGTCCATAATTATAAGACAGTAAATTTCTGTTGATTGAGCCACTCAGTTTATGGTACTTTGTTACAGCAGCCTTGGCAAATTAATACAACTTCCTTGTAAATATAAGTTGATTCTCATTATTAGAATTTTATATGAATTTTAAAACTCTTTCTTATGCCTTCATAAGTAAAAATTCTTGGCAAATTGCTGAGGACCAGATATTGTAAGTGTTAACAGGATCTATAGGTGACCCCCTAAAATGTTCTAAATCTCTACAACCCTAAGAAAAACCAGAGTAGCTTATACCTGTTCTAACACTGGCATCCTCCAAAAATCTCAAGTAAGCTAACTAAAAGCCAGCCAGCTGAGCATAACACCTCCTTTTCTTTTCAGGATTGTGAGACTTAATGTGAATCAAAGAATTGAAACAAATAAGAGTCTCTCCAGCAAAAGAAAAGTAAACCTAGACTTCCTGTTACCTTACCCAGAGATACTGGGACTTGCCTGGCCATTTGTAAAAATGAAGCAACTTCTACTTCCTCCAGTAAGGGTAACTCTCTTGCCTAGCTGTAAAAGGCTATGAAGAAAACGATGGCACCTAAGGGCCCTAATTGAGATAAGATCTAGATTGTTCTCATCTCGAGCATTAATTTGTAATTTAACTGTCCATGCTCTTACTGTCAACCAACAGGTTTGTTTTTTTTTAAACTTTGATTACTGCAATTTATTAAGCAGAGCTAGAGGCCAGATGCAGCAGACTGGATGGGCTCTGTAGTTAAGGATGGCTTGGTACTACACCCCAGAGGTGCCCTGGATACTGGCCTCTGAGAGACCACACAAGGATCCAAAGTGGCCTTATATATCCTTTCCTTCCTTCATCCCTTCCCTTCATGCTTCCACTTCTTCTCACCCAAGCCCAATTGCCATGGAGAAGAATACCAGATATATAATTTGAGGACTATGAACAGTGGCAATACTTTCAAGACAAAAATATGGACATCTAGTCCATACTTAGAATCAGGAATTTGGGTAGTTCCTAAACTCTGGCAGGAATGACCTCTGTTGAAAGAGAGGTAATGAGTGAACTGGAGATCAGAATTCCTCTATGTGAACATATGTAGCTCACATCTTACCTAAATATGCCTTCCAAAGGGGAAAACAAAAACATTACATGCTGGTTATAAACTTTACCACTGGAAGGAATAAAATATAGCTCAAAGGAAAAATAAGCAAAAAAAATTTTTTTACTTGATCCTATATAAGCACTTATGTCAATATTTTTAAAATAAGCTTTATTTTTTATTAGAGCAATTTTAGGTTCACAACAAAATTGAGTGGCAAGGACAGAGAGTTCCCATATACCCCCTTTCCTCACAAATGTACAGTCTTCCCCAATATTGACATCCTGCACCCCAGTGGTACAGCTGATGAACTCACACTGACACATCATCACCTAAAGTACGTAGTTAATGTTAGAGTCCATTCTTGATGTTGTCCGTTCTACGGGCTTTGACAAGTGTAGTATACAAAATAGTTTCTGCCCTAAAAATTCTCTGGGTTTGCCTACTCATCCCTCTCTTCCCCTAACCCCTGGCAACCACTTAACTTTTTACTGTCTCAATAATTTTACCTTTTCCAGAATGTCACGTAGTTGGAGTCACACAGTGTATAGCCTTCTTTAAATTGTTTCTTTCACTTAGAAATATTCATTTAAGTTTCCTCCCTATCTTTACATGGCATGACAGCTCATTTCTTTTTAGTGCTGAATAATATTCCTTTATCTAGGTTACCACAGTTTACTTATCCACTCACCTAATGAAGAATATCTTGGTTGTTTCCAAGTTTTGATAATTATTAATAGAGCTGCTGTAAACATCTGTGTGCAGGTTTTGTGTGGACATAAGTTTTCAACTCCTTTGTGTAAATACTAAGGAGAACAACTGCTGGATGCTGTAGTAAGAGTATGTTTAGTTTTGTAAGAAACAGCCAAATGGTCTTCTAAAAGCTGTGTCATTTTGCATTCCCACCAGCAGTGTTTGAGAGCTTCTGTTGCTCCATGTCCTTGCCAGCATTTGATGTTGTCAGTGTTCCAGATTTTGGCCGTTCTAATCGGTGTGCAGTGGTATCTCACTGTTATTTTAATTTGCAATTCCCTGAGGACATATGTGGAGCATCTGTTCATATGCTTATTTGCCATCTGTATATCTTCTTTAGTGAGGTGTCTTTGAGGTCTTTGGTCCATTTTTTAATGGGGTTGTTTGTTTTCTTATTGTTGAGTGTTAAGAGTTCTGTGTATATTTTGGATTTCAGTCCTTTTTCAGATGTCCTCCAAATATTTTCTCCCAGTCTATGCCTTGTCTTCACATTCTCTTCACATTGTCTTTTTTAGAGCAGAAATTTTTAATTTTAATGAAGTTTGGCTTATCAGTTATTTCTTTCATGGATATGTCTTTGGTCTTGCATATAAAAAGGTATCACCATACCAAAGGTCATCTAGGTTTTCTCCCATATTATCTTCCAGGAGTTTGATAGTTTTGCATTTAACATTTAAGTCTGTAATCCATTTTGAGTTAATATTTGTGGAAGGTGTAACGTCTGTGTCTAAATTCATTTTTTTGCATATAGATGTCCAGTTGTTCCAGTACCATTTGTTGAAAAGACTATCTTTGCTCCATTATATTTCCTTTGCTCCCTTGTCAAAGATTAGTTGGCTATATTTCTGGGGATCTATTGCTAGACTCTCTATTCTGTTTCATTGATCTATTTGCCTCTTCTTTCCCCAATACCACACTGTCTTGATTAATGCTGTATAGTAAGTCTTCAAGTTGGTTAGTGTTAGTCCTTCAAATTTGTTCTTCTCCTTTAATATTGTGTTGACTATTCTGGGTCTTTTGCCTCTCTGTATAAACTTTAGAATCAGTTTGTCAATATCCATAAAATAACTTGCTGGGATTGTGACTGAGATTGCATTGAATCTATAGACCAATTGGGAAGAACTGACATCTTGATAATATTGAATCTTCCTACCCATGAATATGTAATATCTTTCCATTTATTTAATTTTTTGATATCTTTCATCAGAGTTTTGTAGTTTTCCTAATATAGATCTTATACATATTTTGTTAGGTATATACCTAAGCATTTTATTTTGGGAGGTGCTAATATAAAGGGTAATGTATTTTTTTTTTTTTTTAACTTTGGGTTTATTTATTTATTTATTTTTATGGCTGTGTTGGGTCTTCGTTTCTGTGTGAGGGCTTTCTCTAGTTGCGGCAAGTGGGGGCCATTCTTCATCGCGGTGCGCGGGCCTCTCATTATTGTGGCCTCTCTTGTTGCGGAGCACAGGCTCCAGACGCGCAGGCTCAGTAATTGTGGCTCACGGGCCCAGTTGCTCCGCGGCATGTGGGATCCTCCCAGACCAGGGCTCGAACCCGTATCCCCTGCATTGGCAGGCAGACTCTCAACCACTGCGCCACCAGGGAAGCCCAAGGGTAATGTATTTTTAACTTCAAATTCTACTTGCTCATTGATGGTATATAGGAAAGCAGTTGGCTTTTGCATATTAACCTTGTATCCTGCAACCTTGCTATAATCACTTGTTAGTTTGTGAAGGTTTGGTGGGTGTTTTTTTTTTTTTTGGTTGATTCTTTTGGATTTTCTACATAGATGATCATGTCATCTGTGAACAAAGGCAGTTTCATGTCTGCCTTCCCAATCTGTATACCTCTCTTTTATTTCCTTTTCTTGTCTTATTACATTAGCTAGGACTTCCATTGTGATGTCAAAAAGCAGTGGTGAGAAGGGACATACTTGCCTTGTTCTTGATCTTAGTAGGAAAGCTTTGGGTTTCTCACCATAAGTATGATGTTAGCTGCAGGGTTTTTGTAGATGTTCATTATCAAGTAGAGAAAGTTCCCCTCTATACCTAATTTGTTCAGAGTTTTTATCATGAATGAGTGTTGGATTTTGTCAAATCTTTTTTGCATTTATTGGTATGACCATGTGATTTTTCTCCTCTGGTCTGTTGATGTGATGGATTACATTAATTGATTTTTGAATGTTGAACCAGCCTCGCATACCTAGGATAAATCTCCCTTTGTCATGGTGTATAATTCTTTTTATACATTGTTGGATTTAATTTGCTAATATATTGTTGAAGATTTTTGCATCTATGTTCATGAGAGATATTGATGTAGTTCTGCTTTCTTGTAATGTCTTTTTCTAGTTTTGCTGTTAGGGTAATGCTGGTTCCATAGAAATGAGTTAGAAAATATTCCTTTTGCTTTTATCTTCTGAAAGAGATTGTAAAGAATTGGTAAAATTTCTTCCTTAAATGTTTGGGAGAATTCACCAGTGAACCCATCTGGGCCTTATACTTTCTGTTTTGGAAAGGCATTTATTTAATCTCTTTCATAGATATAGGTCTATTCAGACTGTCTATTTCTTCTAATGTGAGTTTTGGCAGATTGTGTCTTTCAAAGAATCTACATTTCATCTAGATTATCAAACTTGTAAGCATAGAGTTGTTTATAGCATTCCTTTATTATCCTTTTAATGTCCATGTGGTGATGTTTCCTCTTTCATTTTTGATATTAGTAATTGTTTGTTCTCTCTTTTTTCTTAGTTAACCTGGCTTGAGGCTTAATGATTTTATTGATCTTTTCAAAGAACTAGATTTCTGTTTTGTTGATTTTCTCTATTGATATCCTGTTTTCAATTTCATTGATTTCTGCTCTGATTATTATTATTATTATTATTATTTCTTTTCTTCTGCTTGCTTTGGATTCAACTTGCTCTTTTTTTTTTTCTGGTTTCCTATGTGGAAGCTCATATTATTGACTTTTTTCTTTTCTAATATATGCATTCAATGCTATAAATTTTCCTCTAAGCACTACTTTACACATCTCACAAATTTTAATAGTGTTTTCATTTTCTTTTAGTTCAAAATATTTTTTAAATTTATCTTGAGATTTCTTCTTTGACCCATACATTGTTTAGAAGTATTTTGTCTAATCTCCAAGGATCTTGGGATGTTCCAGATATCTCTCTGTTATTGATTTCTAGTTCAATTCTATTGTGGTCTGAGAGCAGACATTATATGATTTCTATTATATTATATTTGTTAAGGTGTGTTTTATTGACCAGAATGTGGACTATCTTGGTGAATGTTCCATGTGCACTTCAGAAGAATGTGTATTCTACTGTTTTTTGGATGAAGTTGCCTATGGATTATATCCAGTTAATTGATGGTGCTGTTGAGTTCAGCTTTGTCCTTACTGATTTTCTGCTTGCTGGATCTGTCCATTTCTGACAGAGAGGTGTTGAGGTCTCCAACTATAATAGTATATTCATGTATTTCTCCTGGTATTTCTGCAATGGACTGAATGTTTATGTCCCCCATAAAAAATCGTATGTTGAAATCCTAACCCCCAAGGTGATGGTATTAGGAGATAGGACCTTTGGGAGGTGATTTGGGCATGGTGGTGGAGCCCTCATGAATAGGATTAGTGCCCTTATAAAGAAACTCCAGAGAGCTCTCTTGCTTCTTCTACCATGTGAGGTTACAGCAAAAAATAGTTGTCTATGACAGGAAGCGGGCTCTCACCAGACACCAAGTCTGCCTGCATCTTGATCTTGGACTTCCCAGCCTGCAGAACAGTGAGACATAAATGTTTGTGTTTATAAGCCACTCTGTTTATGGTATTTCTGTTATTGTAGCCCAGATGGACTAAGACAAGTTCTATTTGTTTTTGCCTCACATATTTTGACAATCTTTTGTTAGGCACATACGTATGAAGGATTGTTATGTCTTCCTGGAGAATTGACCCCTATATCATTATGTAATGCCCCTCTTCATCCCTGAAAACTTTACTTTCTCTGTAGTCTGTTTTGTCTGAAATTAATATAACTACTTCTGCTTCCTTTTGATTAATGTAAGCAGGCACTATCTTTATCCTTTTACCTTTAATCTATACATGTCATTATGTTTAAAGTAGGCTTCTTGGACTTCCCTGGTGGTACAGTGGTTAAGAATCGCCTGCCAATGCAGGGGACATGGGTTCGACCCCTGGTCTGGGAAGATCCCACATGCTGTGGAGCAACTAAGCCCGTGCACTACAACTACTGAGCTTGCACTTTAGAGCCCGCGAGCCACAACTACTGAGCCCACGTGCCACAACTACTGAAGCCCATGCACCTAGAGCCCGTGCTCTGCAACAAAGAGAAGCCACCACAATGAGAAGCCCATGCACCACAACAAAGAGTAGCCCTGGCTCGCCTCAACTAGAGAAAGCCTGCGTGCAGCAACAAAGACCCAACACAACCAATAAAATAAATAAATAAATAAATAAATAAATAAATAAAATGAAATTTAAAAAAATAAAATAAAGTAGGCTTCTGTAGACAACATATAGTTGGGTCTTATTCCTATCCACTCTGACAATCTCAGACTTTTAACTGGTGTATTTAGACCATTGACATTTAAAGAGATTATTGATATAGTTGGATTAATGTCTAACGTATTATTATTTTCTATTTGCTGCCCTTTTTCTTTGTTCTTATTTTGTTTTCCACTGTTTTTCTGTGTTTTGCGGTTTTATTTGAGCATTTTATATGATTCTATTTTCTCTCTTTTCTTAGTATATCAATTATACTTATTTTTTAATTTTTTTAGTGGTTTCCCTTGAATTTTCAATATGCCTTTACAGTTAAACCAAGTCCACTTTCAAATAACACTATAATATTTCCTGGGTAGTACAAGTACTCTGTAATAACAAAATATTCCCACTTTTTCCCTCCTGTTCCTTGTATCATTATTTCTTGTACCATTCATTTATATATTAGCATACATAAGCATATGTATATATACATAAGCATTCATAATCAAATAGTTGGAGCTGTTATTTTGAACAAACTCTTACCTGTTGCATCAATTAAGAATAATAAAAGTTTTTATTTTACCTTCATTATTCATTCTCCAATACTCTTTATTTATGTAGATCCAAGTTTCTGACTTGTATCATTTTCCTTCTCCCTGAAGAATTTCTTTTAACCTTTCTTATAAGGCAAGTCTATTGGCAACAAATTCCTTCAATTTTTGTTTGTTTGATAGAGTCTTTATTTCTCCTTCACTTTTGAAGGACAATTTCATAGAGTACAGAATTCTGGTTGGTGAGTTTTTTCTCTCAACACTTGAAATATTTCACTCCACTCTCTTCTTGCTTGCATGGTTTCTGAGAAGTCAGATGTAATTCTTATTTTTGCTTCTGTAGAGGTAAGGTGTGTTTTTCCCTCTGGCTTCTTTATCTTTGTTTTTCTGCAGTTTGAATATGATGTGCCTAGGTGTAGTGTTTCATTACTTAATCTGCTTGGTGTTCTCTTAGCTTCCTGGACCTGTCATTTGGTGTCTGTTATTAATTTGGGGAAATTCTCAGTCATTATTCCTTCAAATATTTCTTCTGTTTCTTTCTCTCTTTCTTCTCCTTCTGGTATTCCCATTAAGTATATGGTACACCTTCTGCAGTTGATGCACTATTTTTGGATATCCTGTTCTGTGTTTTTTCAGCCTTTTCTCCTCTTTGCTTTTCAGATTTGGAAGTTTCTATTGACATATCCTCAAGCTCAGAGGTTCCTTCCTTAGCCATGTCCAGTCTACTGATGAGCCCATCAGAGACATTATTTCATTTCTTTTACAGAATTTTTGATCTCTAGCAGTTCTTTTTGACTCTTTCTTAGACTTTCCATCTCTGATTACATTACCCAGCTGTTCTTGCATGTTGTCTACTTTATCCATTAGAGCCCTTGGCATATTACTCATAATTGTTTTGAATTCATGGTCTGATAATTCCAACACTCCTGCCAATATCTGAGTCTGGTTCTGGTACTTGCTCTGTCTCCTCAAACTGTTTTTTGCCTTTTAATATGTCTTGTACTGTTTTGTTGAAAGGTAGATATGATGTACTGGGTAAAAGAAACTGTAACAAATAGGCCTTTAGTAATGTAGTGGTAAGATGTGCAGGGAAGGGAAGTATTCTATAGTCTTATGATTAGGTCTCAGGCTTTTGGTGAGCCTGTGCCCCTGGACTGTGAAATTCACCAGTGCTCAGTTTTTTTCCTCCCTTTGGTGGAACAGGATGGCTAGAGGGGGCTGGCCTTTGGTATTTCCCTTCCTTCTTGTGGAAGCTCAGAAGGGACTGGAGCTGGATATTTCCTTTCCTCCATGGGGGTTATAGGCTCTGATAATCCCAGCAGGTTAGGCCCTAGCAAAAAAAAAAAAAAGTTTCTCCTGAGGGCCTGTCTTGTTAAGAAGAACAGAATGCTGTGAACTTATTTCAAAATGGTTCTTTGCCTCTCCCCCTGCCTAAAGCACCAGGAGATTATTCTCTGATCCTCACTGTGAGCACCTGGTAGAGCTACGGGAGTTAAAAGTCACAAAAGACAAAGTGTAAGGGTTACTTCCCTCCGTGCCCCCCCCCCCATGCCTGGGATCCCCCTGGAGTTTTTATATCTCAGGCTTGTTCACCCTGAGCCTCCAGCAGTTCCTCTGGTACAGTTCAGGTTTTCCTACCCTGGTACTGGCTCCCTCAGAGGTTGCTGCTTGTGGCTTTCTGTCCAGTAAGTTGTGATTCTCCATATCTGTCTGTCTCTCCAATTTGGGGGGCAGCAGTTTGCACTGTGATCTTACTTCTCTGATTGATCTAAGAAGAGTTGTTGATTTTTCAGTTTGTTCAGCTTTTTACTTGTTGTTAGAACTGAGTGGCAAATTCTAAGCTTTTTACATTGCTGAACAGGAAACTGGAAGTCCTTACGTCAGTATTTTAAAATCAGTGTAGAGGTATTAATCAGTTCATCCTGACAAAATTCCTCTTGGGCAAATCAGCATGACTCTGAGGTGATGGTTAAAACCCAACTGGCAGAGATGTTAAGCAGGTTACCCAAGGCCACACAGCAGGCTAAAAGCTGAGCAGGGATTAGGGATCTGGAGAGCCAGACTCCCAGCCCTGTATGCAGACTATACCACCTGTAAACAAACTAGCTAACAGCCAAATCAGGTAAATGTGCCTGAAGTGAGTCACTTGTGGCTGCCAAACTTGGCCTCTTTGCACAGGCGGTAAGCTAAGGATCCAAAAGTCAGGGCCTTTTGCACACATATCATCGCAAAACCCATCCCTGAGAGGCTGTGCTCCAAGGAGCAGGGGACTGACCATCTTCGGTGGTCACCACAGTGATTGTCCATTGCATTTGTATGGTCCTTCTCAGTTTCTGAAACACTTTTATGTAATTTATCTCAGATGTTCCTTCCAGCTATACTAGGAGACTGTAAAATACAGTCTCTGTTTTGTTTTTAAAAGTGTGGTGAGCCAAGGAGACCAACAAACCAGTGCTGAGAGCTGAATCTTGCCCTAATGAGTATAAAGAAATAAGCAGAAATAAGCAGAAGGCCTTGTCTCCAGATGGACATAGGAGGTGATCTCTGAGGTCAGATCTAAGTAGGACAGACAACATTGCCCTAGCAGGGGTCAAGGTGGAGACTCAGCATAGGTAAGTGAACTGTGCACCTCCTGGTTACCAGTATCATCTTCATCATTTGGAAACTTCCTGGGAGACATGTAGTATTAGGGGTATAATATGCTTGGCCATGACTAGGGTATTAAAAGTCCTTCCCAAACCCAAATGAACCATCTTCCTGTTTCTTCCTGTCTCAGTCTTCCTTTCGCTATTATGTTAACCTCCACCCAGGGCCCCTGGCCTCACCCTCCCAGTCACCTCTGGCCTCCTGCACTCAGTCTCCTCCAGTCCTCTAAATTCATCAGCAGCCAGAATGCTGCCTCTTGGGTCTCCCTGATGACTTACCCCTCAGTCCTTGACTGAGCTAGAACCATCCACCCAACTATTATTTACTACAGTGGTCATCCAACAACATACCTGAGAAATTACAGAAATGTTATAGAAATTAAACTAGGGCTGGAAACAGCAGTGTTTAAAAGTAGAAATAGAATTATGTCATCGTGTCCGTCTACAAGGTATCCTCCCCTTCTTCCTGGGCACGTGGTTACACTACATTTCCCAGTTTTCCTTGCGGTTTTGTACAGCCGCGTAACTAAATTCTTTCCAGTGAAGTGAGTCGAAGTGTTGTATACTCTTTATTATTTTTTTTGAATTTTATTTTATTTATTTTTTTATACGGCAGGTTTTTATTAGTCATCCATTTTATACACATCACTCTATACATGTCAATCCCAATCTCTCAATTCATCCCACCACCACCCCCCTCCCCCACACCACTTTCCCCCTTGGTGTCCATACATTTGTCTCTACATCTGTGTCTCAATTTCTGCTCTGCAAACTGGTTCTTCTGTACCATTTTTCTACGTTCCACATACATGCGTTAATATACGATATTTGTTTTTCTCTTTCTGACTTACTTCATTCTGTATGACAGTCTCCAGAACCATCCACGTCTCAAAAAATGACCCACTTTCGTTCCTTTTTATGGCTGAGTAATATTCCATTGTATATATGTACCGCATCTTCTTTATCCATTCGTCTGTCGATGGGCATTTAGGTTGCTTCCATGACCTGGCTATTGTAAATAGTGCTGCAATGAACATTGGGGTGCATGTGTCTTTCTGAATTATGGTTTTCTCTGGGTACGTGCCCAGTAGTGGGATTGCTGGATCATATGGTAATTCTATTTTTAGTTTTTTAAGGAATCTCCATACTGTTATCCATAGTGGCTGTATCAATTTTCATTCCCACCAACAGTACAAGAGGGTTCCCTTTTCTCCACACCCTCTCCAGCATTTGTTGTTTGTAGATTTTCTGATGATGCCCATTCTGACTGGTGTGAGGTGATACCTCATTGTAGTTTTGATTTGCATTTCTCTAATAATTAGTGATGTTGAGCATCTTTGCATGTGCTTCGTGGCCGTCTGTATGTCTTCTTTGGAGAAATGTCTATTTAGGTCTTCTGCCCATTTTTGGATTGGGGTGTTTGTTTCTTTAATATTGAGCTGAATGAGCTGTTTATATATTTTGGAGATTAATCCTTTGTCCGTTGATTCGTTTGCAAAGATTTTCTCCCATTCTGAGGGTTGTCTTTTCGTCTTGTTTATGGTTTCCTTTGCTGTGCAAAAGCTTTGAAGTTTCATTAGGTCCCATTTGTTTATTTTTGTTTTTATTTCCATTACTCTAGGAGGTGGATCAAAAAAGATCTTGCTGTGATTTATGTCAAAGAGTGTTCTTCCTATGTTTTCCTCTAAGAGTTTTATAGTGTCCAGTCTTACATTTAGGTCTTTAATCCATTTTGAGTTTATTTTTGTGTATGGTGTTAGGGAGTGTTCTAATTTCATTCTTGTACATGTAGCTGTCCAGTTTTCCCAGCACCACTTATTGAAGAGACTGTCTGTTCTCCATTGTATACCCTTGCCTCCTTTGTCATAGATTAGTTGACCATAGGTGCATGGGTTTATCTCTGGGCTTTCTATCATCTTCTATTGATCTATGTTTCTGTTTTTGTGCCAGTACCATATTGTCTTGATTATTGTAGCTTTGTAGTATAGTCTGAAGTCAGGGAGTCTGATTCATCCAGCTCCATTTTTTCCCCGCAAGACTGCTTTGGCTATTCGGGGTCTTTTGTGTCTCCATACAAATTTTAAGATGATTTGTTCTAGCTCCGTAAAAAATGCCATTGGTAATTTGATAGGGATTGCATTGAATCTGTAGATTGCTTTGGGTAGTATAGTCATTTTCACAATGTTGATTCTTCCAATCCAAGAACGTGGTATATCTCTCCATCTGTTGGTATCATCTTTAATTTCTTTCATCAGTGTCTTATAGTTTTCTGTACAGGTCTTTTGTCTCCCTAGGTAGGTTTATTCCTAGGTGTTTGATTCTTTTTGTTGCAGTGGTAAATGGGAGTGTTTCCTTAATTTCTCTTTCAGATTTTTCATCATTAGTGTATAGGAATGCCAGAGATTTCTGTGCATTAATTTTGTATCCTGCAACTTTACCAAATTCATTGATTAGCTCTAGTAGTTTTCTGGTGGCATCTTTAGGATTCTCTTTGGATAGTATCATGTCATCTGCAAACAATGACAGTTTTACTTCTTCTTTTCCAACTTGTATTCCTTTTATTTCTTTTTCTTCTCTGATTGCCATGGCTAGGACTTCCAAAACTATGTTGAATAATAGGGGTGAGAGTGGACATCCTTGTCTTATTCCTGATCTTAGAGGAAATGCTTTCAGTTTTTCACCATTGAGAATGATATTTGCTGTGGGTTTGTCATATATGGCCTTTATTATGTTGAGGCAGGTTCCCTCTATGCCCACTTTCTGGAGCGTTTTTATAAATAGGTGTTGAATTTTGTCAAAAGCTTTTTCTGCATCTATTGAGATGATCATATGGTTTTTATTCTTCCATTTGTTAATGTGGTGTATCACATTGATTGATTTGCATATATTGAAGAATCCTTGCATCCCTGGGATAAATCCCACTTGATCATGGTGTATGATCCTTTTAATGTGTTGCTGGATTCTGTTTGCTAGTATTTTGTTGAGGATTTTTGCATCTCTATTCATCAGTGATATTGGTCTGTAATTTTCTTTTTTTGTAGTATCTTTTTCTGGTTTTGGTATCAGGGTGATAGTGGCCTCATAGAATGAGTTTGGGAGTGTTCCTTCCTCTGCAATTTTTTGGAGGAGTTTGAGAAGGATGGGTGTTAGCTCGTCTCTAAATGTTTGATTCAATTCACCTGTGAAGCCATCTGGTCCTGGGCTTTTGTTTGTTGGCAGATTTTTAATCACAGTTTCAATTTCATTACTTGTGATTGGTCTGTTCATATTTTCTATTTCGTCCTGGTTCAGTCTTGGAAGGTTATACCTTTCTAAGAATTTGTCCATTTCTTCCAGGTTGTCGATTTTTTTGGCACAGAGTTGCTTGTAGTAGTCTCTTAGGGTGCTATGTATTTCTGCCGTGTCTTTCGTAACTTCTCCTTTTTCATTTCTAATTTTATTGATTTGAGTCCTCTCCCTCTTTTTCTTGATGAGTCTGGCTAATGGTTTATCAATTTTGTTTATCTTCTCAAAGAACCAGCTTTTAGTTTTGTTGATCTTTGCTATTGTTTTCTTTGTTTCTATTTCATTTATTTCTGCTCTGATTTTTATGATTTCTTTCCTTCTGCTAACTTTGGGTTTTGTTTGTTCTTCTTTCTCTAGTTCCTTTAGGTGTAAGGTTAGATTGTTTACTTGAGATTTTTCTTGTTTCTTGAGGTAGCCTTGTATAGCTATAAACTTCCCTCTTAGAACTGCTTTTGCTGCATCCCATAGGTTTTGGATCGTTGTGTTTTCATTGTCATTGGTCTCTAGGTATTTTTTGATTTCCTCTTTGATTTCTTCAGTGATGTCTTGGTTATGTAGTAACGTATTGTTTAGCCTCCATGTGTTTGTGTTTTTTACGTTTTTTCCCCTGTAATTCGTTTCTAATCTCATAGCATTGTGGTCAGAAAAGATGCTTGATATGATTTCAATTTTCTTAAATTTACTGAGGCTTGATTTGTGACCCAGGATGTGATCTATCCTGGAGAATGTTCCATGTGCACTTGAGAAGAAAGTGTAATCTGCTGTTTTTGGATGGAATGTCCTATAAATATCAATTAAGTCTATTTGGTCTATTGTGTCATTTAAACCTTCTCTTTCCTTATTTATTTTCATTTTGGATGATCTGTCCATTGGTGTAAGTGAGGTGTTAGAGTCCCCCACTATTACTGTGTTACTGTCGTTTTCCTCTTCTAGAGCTGTTAGCAGTTGCCTTATGTATTGAGGTGCTCCTATGTTGGGTGCATATATATTTATAATTGTTATATCTTCTTCTTGGATTGATCCCTTGGTCATTTTGTAGTGTCCTTCCTTGTCTCTTGTAACATTCTTTATTTTAAAGTCTATTTTGTCTGATATGAGTATTGCTACTCCAGCTTTCTTTTGATTTCCATTTGCATGGAATATCTTTTTCCATCCCCTCATTTTCAGTCTGTATGTGTCCCTAGGTCTGAGGTGGGCCTCTTGTAGACAGCATATATATGGGTCTTGTTTTTGTATCCACTCAGTGAGCCTGTGTCTTTTGGTTGGAGCATTTAATTCATTCACGTTTAAGGTAATTATCGATATGTATGTTCCTATGACCATTTTCTTAATTGTTTTGGGTTTGTTTTTGTAGGTCCTTTTCTTCTCTTGTGTTTCCCACTTAGAGAAGTTCCTTTAGCATTTGTTGTAGAGCTGGTTTGGTGGTGCTGAATTCTCTTAGCTTTTGCTTGCCTGTAAAGCTTTTGATTTCTCCATCGAATCTGAATGAGATCCTTGCTGGGTAGAGTAATCTTGGTTGTAGCTTCTTCCTTTTCATCACTTTAAGTGTATCATGCCACTCCCTTCTGGCTTGCAGAGTTTCTGCTGAGAAATCAGCTGTTAACCTTATGGGAGTTCCCTTGTATGTTATTTGTCATTTTTCCCTTGCTGCTTTCAATAATTTTTCTTTGTCTTTAATACTTGCCAATTTGATTACTAAGTGTCTTGGCATGTTTCTCCTTGGGTTTAACCTCTATGGGACTCTCTGCACTTCCTGGACTTAGGTGGCTATTTCCTTTCCCATGTTAGGGAAATTTTCGACTATAATCTCTTCAAATATTTTTTCGGGTCCTTTCTCTCTCTTTTCTCCTTCTGGGACCCCTATAATGCGAATGTTGTTACATTTAATGTTGTCCCAGAAGTCTCTTAGGCTGTCTTCATTTCTTTTCATTGTTTTGTCCTTATTCTGTTCTGCAGCAGTGAATTCCACCATTCTGTCTTCCAGGTCACTTGTCCGTTCTTCTGCCTCTGTTATTCTGCTATTGATTCCTTCTAGTGTAGTTTTCATTTCAGTTATTGTATTGTTCATCTCTGTTTGTTTGTTCTTTTATTTCTTCCAAGTCTTTGTTAAACATTTCTTGCATCTTCTTGATCTTTGCCTCCATTCTTTTTCTGAGGTCCTGGATCGTCTTCACTATCATTATTCTGAATTCTTTTTTTTGGAAGGTTGCCTAGCTCCACTTCATTTAGTTGTTTTCCTGGGATTTTACCTTGTTCCTTCATCTGGTACATAGCCTTCTGCCTTTTCATCTTGTCTATCTTTCTGTGAATGTGGTTTTTGTTCCACAGGCTGCAGGATTGTAGTTCTTCTTGCTTCTGCTGTCTGCCCTCTGGTGGATGAGGCTATCTAAGAGGCTTGAGCAAGTTTCCTGATGGGAGGGACTGGTGGTGGGTAGAGCTGGGTGTTGCTCTGGTGGGCAGAGCTCAGTAAAACTTTAATCTGCTTCTCTGCTGATTGGTGGGGCTGGGTTCCCTTCCTGTTGCTTGTTTGGCCTGAGGCAACCCGACACTGGAGCCCACCCTGGCTCCTTGGTGGGACCAATGGCAGACTCTGGGAGGGCTCACGCCAAGGAGTACTTCCCAGAAGTTCTGCTGCCAGTGTCCTTGTCTTCACGGTGAGACACAGCCGCCCCCCACCTCTGCAGTAGACCCTCCAACACTAGCAGGTAGGTCTGGTTCAATCTTCTATGGGGTCACTGCTCCTTCCCCTGGGTCTGATGCGCACACTGCTTTGTGTGTGCCCTCCAAGAGTGGAGTCTCTGTTTTCCCCAGTCCTGTCAGCGTTCTACAATCAAATCCCGCTAACCTCCAAAGTCTGATTCTCTAGGAATTCCTCCTCCCGTTGCCGGACCCCCAGGTTGGGAAGCCTGACGTGGTGCTCAGAACCTTCACTCCAGTGAGTGGACTTTTGTGGTATGAGTGTTCTCCAGTTTGTGAGTCACCCATCCAGCAGTTATGGGATTTGATTTTATTGTGATTGCGCCCCTGCTACCGTCTCATTGTGGCTTCTCTGTTGTCTTTGGATGTGGGGTATCTTCCTTGGTGAGTTCCAGTGTCTTCCTGTTGATGATTGTTCAGCAGTCAGTTGTAATTCTGGTGTTCTCGCAAGAGGGAGTGAGAGAACATCCTTTTACTCCGCCATCTTGATTCTGGGCCTCTGGGAGCTTTTGATACGAAGGTAAAGCTCATAGGATATCTGTATACTCTTTAAAGGCCTGTGTGATAAAAATTCTTCTCTGTTGTCCCACACATTTTCTGTGTGCTGGATGATGTGGCCCTAAGGGTTGGCAGTCACAGGGGTCTAAGAAGCCTGGGTTCCTTAACCACCTTTATGGAAGAGAGCTCTGCTCCAGCCAGGAGCACCTGCCTTGAACAGTTATATGAGAAACAAACTTCTATTGTGCTTGAGCCTTTATTTAAGGTGTATTTGTGATAGTAGTTCAGCCTACCCTAAATAATAAACCCATCAAGTGATTGAAAGCAGGTAAAACCATCACTAAGCTCTTACCTGACCCTGGAGAAGCATATAATTGAAAAGGAAAAAATATCTGCCTAATGACAAACAGAAAAAAAAGCCATAGGTGAATGTGAATTATATTTGTATAAAATAGGATGGGGAATCTTTGTGTGATGAAGGTTCTCGCAGCAAAGAACCTTTGGGATTTTTAATAGCTAACAGTCTCAGTGTGAGCTACTGTCACCCAGTGGATGAAAAAAAAATTCCTTGAAGACAGGTTCCTTGTTAATGGATGGGGCTGACACATACTAGGTAAATAAGACATACTTAACTTCAATCAAATCAAGATCAAGGTAGGATAGAGTCTCAACACCAGCACATTTCTAGAAATGGAACATAGCCAACTTTGAGGGCCAAACTTTAAAAGAGATATTAACAAAGTCAAATGTCCAGAGAAGAGAAGGGGATCAAGGGTAGTAAAGTCTGAAACCATGTCAGATGAGGAGCATTAAGGGAGTGTAAATGTCTAACCTAAAGGAGTGTGTGTGCGGGCACACACGCATGTGCATATGCGTGTGTGTGTGCGTATGTGAAGGGGGAGGGAGGGAAGGAGAGAGGTAGTGAGAACCACAATTGCCTTTCAGTAATTTGAAGGGTTGTCATGGAGAAGAGGCACTGTATTCCACATCCCTTAAAATGTAAAACTGGAACTGAACTTCTGCTTTATGTAAAAAGAGCTTTCCAACAAGTACAGCTCTTGGACAATGGAACAGGCTGCCTTGGAAAGAACTAAACTTCCCCTCAGAGGAAGTATTTCATCCAAAGCTGGCTGCTGCCAACTGAGGACATTGTAGAAGGTTATCCTGCACTGAGTGTTAGAAGAGACAGTGAAGGTCTCTTCCAAAGGCTTCAGGACCCTGTGAAAGATAGTCCTCCAGAAGCTTACACTAATAGGGCATTCAGGAGATTCTCTGTTTTGGGATCACCTGCAGTTTCCAACAGTCTTTGTACCAACTCTTAGTCTTTCCCATGAGGGGCACTCTGGCTGGTTAGAAGATGAAGGGGCAAAAGAGATCTGGGAGAAAGGAAACCAAATGCTAAGTCAGAGAATACATGATCTAGTTATTTTATTCAAAGTCTAGTTTCGGGAGGGGGGTGCAGCTGATAGAGAGAGACAAAGCCATTAACCTCTCAATATGTCCCCTACCAAATTACACCAGTTTAGTGGAAGTTCTAGTCCAGAATACTCCTGGAAATATAAAGCCAATTGATCACCTGATCTTAAGAGAGCTGTACCTGGTAAGTAGAAGGAAAGACTGACTTTACCTTGTAGGTTCCTTATGATGATCAGGCCCAGTTAGAGACAAAGGCCCCAGAAAAGCAGTATGAGGGTATCCAGGGTGTTGGGGAACTGCAAGGGTGCGAGGAGGAGTGGGGAAGAGTTTTGCCTACCTTGCAGTTTAGCCTGGGTCCTTGGTGTATCTCTGAGAACTTTCTGGGCTGATAACATTGTTTGCCAGAACTCAAGTTGGGATGTCAGGACTTGTTTATAAACTGCAAACACCTTACTACAGCTCAGCCCAGTCTTCCCCATCTAGGTCAGTCTGGTCTCCTTGGGTTCAAGCCTGGGTCTGCTCATTCTGCCTCTGGGAGAAAGAAGGGAGAAGGAACAGAAGGATGCTATCTGTGCTAAATATCTTCCCATGAAGGAAGAGCATATCGGTTACCCATTCTCATGTGAGCCCCACAGTCCCACAGTTTATCTCTTCCATGTCCAGTATGATTATTCTACAACTTCTGTATCAGGGGAGTTACAGAACCCATTCACACTGGCTGGCTCCTAAACACCCAGAAACGTAGCAGAGATTATTGGACAGTACAGAAACCTAAGACAGAGAACAGGTAGGCACTACAAGCTGTTTGAGGGGAAATTATGGTGAACTGCATCGTCAAGAAAGAGGAAATGAATTTGAATCTTGAAGAATGAGCAGGACTCAGTCATGCAAAGAGAAGTGAGGGAATTTCAGGTGGAGAGACTATACAAGGAGAAGAGAGTGTAAAAGAGTATGTTAGGAGCCAATGTGTGGAAGAGTCAGACCGGAAGGATCTACTGAGGGAACTCAGTGGTTGGTACAACACTTCTCACAACCTTCAGCTTCCATGCACCATTCCAACCCCATCCATGATTGTTTGGGAGTCTCTAGACAGGAGGGAGCATTCTATGGTTGAGGCCGGGAGATTAGGGAACGCATAGAAAAGGTTTATCTGCAAAGAATCTGGCAAAACCTCCATGAATTTTCACGTCAAATGGAGAAAAGTTGACTGGCTAGAAGTATGGTTAAATAAATTTATAGCTGGTTCAATCACGGACCAAAATTATACTCATCTCTTGCCCCAAATCTGCCACTGTTCTTGTTTTCCTTATCTCTATCATTGGCCATTCACCCAGTAGAAGTGGTAGTGGATCCTTAAAAAAAGTCACCTCACACCCAGATCAGTGTACCTCTGGAGTTTCCCATGGCATGAGTTGTCACAGTAGAGGTACTTAATGGCCTTAAAGGCAGTCAACTTTCTCTAGGACCTAAATGCAGGCCATGAAACACCGTGGTCCTATATATTTCACATAGTATGTGGGACCCTTGTATTTTCCATTTCTCAGGTCGTGAAAACCTTTTATTCAAATTGACATCTAGGTATGCTAGACTGCTTAAATAAATTAATGTTTCCATTTAGACCAACTCACGTGGTAAGAATAAGAAGTTCAAGTGCCAATGCCCCACATAATGTTCTTGCCATTGAAAAATATGAATTATGTCTATGTTTTCCTACTAACACGCACTGACTAGCATAATCATAGTGATTGACCTATATCTAGCATTTTGTGTAAAACACATATAAATGAGAAGACAATAGTAGAAAGTTTAGAGAAGAGAGGACTGGTCATAGGATGGAAGGAATGGTGGGAGATGTTTTTACAGTTCATCAAGACGAAAATAGAGATGGCTATTTTTTTTTTAAAGGCAGTGGGTCTACTGAGAAATAAGTAAAAATTTAAAAGATTATGTAATCTAAAGAATGACCTGGAAATATGGAACATAGTGGATCAATAAGTACCAAACCAGCAGAGTTCAGCACACAAAATTATAAAGTGCCAAGGCATCTTCTCTAACATTACTTTGAAAGGTTGAGAATCACATTCCTGGTGATTCTTGAAGAATAAGGATCCAGCAGCAGTCTGACCTGGAAGTCAAAGTAGGGAGATTTAAGTACTCTCAAAATCTCTTCTCTGCCCAGTGTCTTAGGATTTCTGGTTGAGTTAATGGGATAGAAGTTTTCCAAATCATAAGAATGTATAATCTGTGGATGATCAAGGACGCCAGTTCTAGAAGCCAGATGCTTCCATGAGCAAGGTGAGGCTGCTGCAGAGCTGTAATCTGCCAGTCGGAAGAGGTTGTCTGTGACAGAACCTATCTGACAATTTGATCAGGAATTTCTTCCCAAAGGGGACAATATCCCTGCCTTTTATTTGTAAGTCTGCTTTTTTTTTCCCCTGAAATTCTTAAAGCAGTAGTAATGATTCTTTCCTAAAGGAAAGTTGCTGTTCTTGCTAGCATGGGCTTTGAACTGACTTTCTCTCTAATCCTTCTGGCTCAGAAAACTTGTTGCTGAGTTAATGAAGAGGATCAATAAGTGAATGAGCTGGACAAACACAAGGGAAGACCACCTTGAGATAGCGAGGGAGCTAGAGGCTTGTCTTTGTGAGATGGCGACAGTGCACAGGACCCACTATAACATATAGGGTGGTGCCAGAGGATAGCAAGGCAGCCACTTGTTTCAAACTAAGGGACAGGAATTGAGTGTTTATGATGAGAGGAAAAGACACAGTTGAAGGAGAGAGTTTCAACTGGCCCCCTCTTATGGCTCTGCCTGAGTTCAAAGGTCTGTGGAGCTCTCTCAATTTATTATATACCTATGGAGCTCTCTCAATTTATTATATACCTATGGACTTGCTGGATAATCAGGAGAAAACAGTCCATTAACCAACCATAAGTCCAAATACTCTCAATATTTTCACACACTCACCAACCCCAATGGACAGTGAAGTCTAAACGCAGCACTTTTAGGTGGAAAAAAAGTCTAATTAAAATGACTTTTGAAAAATCCCTTAAATTTCCTGTTATACCGTCTTTCAACAAGTTGTTACACCATTTTTTTTTAAACTTTTTTTTTCCATTTTTTTCTTTTTAAGTATTTATTTATTTATTTATGGCTGTGTTTGGGTCTTCATTTCTGTGCAAGGGCTTTCTCTAGTTGCGGCAAGTGGGGGCCACTCTTCATCGCGGTGCGCGGGCCTCTCACTATCGCAACCTCTCTTGTTGCAGAGCACAGGCTCCAGACGCGCAGGCTCAGTAGTTGTGGCTCACGGGCCTAGTTGCTCCGGGGCATGTGGGATCTTCCCAGACCAGGGCTCGAACCCGTGTCCCCTGCATTGGCAGGCAGACTCTCAACCACTGCGCCACCAGGGAAGCCCCACCATTTTTTTTTTTTTTTTTTTTTTTTTTTTTTTTTAAACATCTTTATTGAAGTATAATTGCCTTACAATGGTGTGTTACCTTCTGCTTTATAACAAAGTGAATCAGTTATACATATACAATATGTTCCCATATCTCTTCCCTCTTGCATCTCCCTCCCTCCCACCCTCCCCATCCTACCCCTCTAGGTGGTCACAAAGCACCAAGCTGATCTCCCTGTGCTATGCGGCTGCTTCCCACTAGCTACCTATTTTACATTTGGTAGTGTATATATGTCCATGACACTCTCTCACCCTGTCACATCTCACCCCACCCCCTCCCCATATCCTCAAGTCCATTCTCTAGTAGGTCTGTGTCTTTATTCCCGTCTTGCCACTAGGTTCTTCATGGCTTTTTTTTCCCTTAGATTCCGTATATATGTGTTAGCATACTGTATTTGTTTTTCTCTTTCTGACTTACTTCACTCTGTATGACAGACTCTAACTCCATCCACCTCATTACAAATACCTCCATTTCATTTCTTTTTATGGCTGAGTAATATTCCATTGTATATATGTGCCACATCTTCTTTATCCATTCATCTGTCGATGGACATTTAGGTTGCTTCCATGTCCTGGCTATTGTAAATAGAGCTGCAATGAACATTTTGGTATAAGACTCTTTTTGACCTATGGTTTTCTCAGGGTATATGCCCAGTAGTGGGATTGCTGGATCGTATGGTAGTTCTATTTGTAGTTTTTTAAGGAACCTCCATACTGTTCTCCATAGTGGCTGTATCAATTTACATTCCCACCAACAGTGCAAGAGAGTTCCCTTTCCTCCACACCCTCTCCAGCATTTATTGTTTCTAGATTTTTTGATGATGGCCATTCTGACCGGTGTGAGATGATATCTCATTGTAGTTTTGATTTGCATTTCTCTAATGATTAATGATGTTGAGCATTCTTTCATGTGTCTGTTGGCCATCTGTATATCTTCTTCGGAGAAATGTCTATTTAGGTCTTCTGCCCATTTTTGGATTGGGTTGTTCGTTTTTTTGTTATTGAGCTGCATGAGCTGCTTGTAAATCTTGGAGATTAATCCTTTGTCAGTTGCTTCATTTGCAAATATTTTCTCCCATTCTGATGGTTGTCTTTTGGTCTTGTTTATGGTTTCCTTTGCTGTGCAAAAGCTTTTAAGTTTCATTAGGTCCCATTTGTTTATTTGTGTTCTTATTTCCATTTCTCTGGGAGCTGGGTCAAAAAGAATCTTGCTGTGATGTATGTCATAGAATGTTCTGCCTATGTTTTCCTCTAAGAGTTTGATAGTGTCTGGTCTTACACTTAGGTCTTTAATCCATTTTGAGTTTATTTTTGTGCATGGTGTCAGGGAGTGTTCTAATTTCATACTTTTACATGTATCTGTCCAATTTTCCCAGCACCACTTATTGAAGAGGCTGTCTTTTCTCCACTGTATATGCTTGACTCCTTTATCAAAGATAAGGTGACCATATGTGCGTGGGTTTATCTCTGGGCTTTCTATCCTGTTCCATTGATCTATATTTCTGTTTTTGTGCCAGTACCAAACTGTCTTGATTACTGTAGCTTTGTAATATAGTCTGAAGTCAGGGAGCCTGATTCCCCCAGCTCCATTTTTCGTTCTCAAGATTGCTTTGGCTATTCGGGGTCTTTTGTGTTTCCATACAAATTGTGAAATTTTTTGTTCTAGTTCTGTGAAAAATGCCAGTGGTAGTTTGATAGGGATTGCATTGAATCTGTAGATTGCTTTGGGTAGTAGAGTCATTTTCACAATGTTGATTCTTCCAATCCAGGAACATGGTATATCTTTCCATCTATTTGTATCATCTTTAATTTCTTTCATCAGTGTCTTATAATTTTCTGCATACAGGTATTTTGTCTCCTTAGGTAGGTTTATTCCTAGATATTTTATTCTTTTTGTTGCAATGGTAAACGGGAGTGTTTTCTTAATTTCACTTTCAGATTTTTCGTCATTAGTGTATAGAAATGCAAGAGATTTCTGTGCATTAATTTTGTATCCTGCTACTTTCCCAAATTCATTGATTAGCTCTAGGAGTTTTCTGGTAGCATCTTTAGGATTCTCTATGTATAGTATCATGTCATCTGCAAACAGTGACAGCTTTACTTCTTCTTTTCCGATTTGGATTCCTTTTATTTCTTTGTCTTCTCTGATTGCTGTGGCTAACACTTCCAAAACTATGTTGAATAATAGTGGTGAGAGTGGGCAACCTTGTCTTGTTCCTGATCTTAGTGGAAATGGTTTCAGTTTTTCACCATTGAGGACAATGTTGGCTGTGGGTTTGTCATATATGGCCTTTATTATGTTGAGGAAAGTTCCCTCTATGCCTACTTTCTGCAGGACTTTTATCATAAATGGGTGTTGAATTTTGTCGAAAGCTTTCTCTGCATCTATTGAGATGATCATATGGTTTTTCTCCTTCAATTTGTTAATATGGTGTATCACATTGATTGATTTACGTATATTGAAGAATCCTTGCATTCCTGGGATAAACCCCACTTGATCATGGTGTATGATCTTTTTAATGTGCTGTTGGATTCTGTTTGCGAGTATTTTGTTGAGGATTTTTGCATCTATGTTCATCAGTGATATTGGCCTGTAGTTTTCTTTCTTTGTGACATCTTTGTCTGGTTTTGGTATCAGAGTGATGGTGGCCTCGTAGAATGAGTTTGGGAGTGTTCCTCCCTCTGCAATATTTTGGAAGAGTTTGAGAAGGATAGGTGTCAGCTCTTCTCTAAATGTTTGATAGAATTCACCTGTGAAGCCATCTGGTCCTGGGCTTTTGTTTGTTGGAAGGTTTTTAATCACAGTTTCAATTTCAGTGCTTGTGATTGGTCTGTTCATATTTTCTATTTCTTCCTGGTTCAGTCTCGGCAGTTTGTGCATTTCTAAGAATCTGTCCATTTCTTCCAGGTTGTCCATTTTATTGGCGTAGAGTTGCTTGTAGTAATCTCTCATGATCTTTTGTATTTCTGCAGTGTCAGTGGTTACTTCTCCTTTTTCATTTCTAATTCTATTGATTTGAGTCTTCTCCCTTTTTCTCTTGATGAGTCTGGCTAATGGTTTATCAATTTTGTTTATCTTCTCAAAGAACCAGCTTTTAGTTTTATTGATTTTTGCTATTGTTTCCTTCATTTCTTTTTCATTTATTTCTGACCTGATCTTTATGATTTCTTTCCTTCTGCTAGCTTTGGGGTTTTTTTGTTCTTCTTTCTCTAATTGCTTTAGGTGCAAGGTTAGGTTGTTTATTCGAGATGTTTCCTGTTTCTTGAGGTAGGCTTGTATTGCTATAAACTTCCCTCTTAGCACTGCTTTTGCTGCGTCCCATAGGTTTTGGGTCGTCGTATCTCCATTGTCATTTGTTTCTAGGTATTTTTTGATTTCCCCTTTGATTTCTTCAGTGATCACTTCATTATTAAGTAGTGTATTGTGTAGCCTCCATGTGTTTGTATTTTTTACAGATCTTTTCCTGTAATTGATATCTAGTCTCATAGCGTTGTGGTCGGAAAAGATACTTGATACGATTTCAATTTTCTTAAATTTACCAAGGCTTGATTTGTGACCCAAGATATGATCTATCCTGGAGAATGTTCCATGCGCACTTGAGAAAAATGTGTATTCTGTTGTTTTTGGGTGGAATGTCCTATAAATATCAATTAAGTCCATCTTGTTTAATGTATCATTTAAAGCTTGTGTTTCCTTATTTATTTTCATTTTGGATGATCTGTCCATTGATGAAAGTGGGGTGTTAAAGTCCCCTACTATGATTGTGTTGCTGTCAATTTCCCCTTTTATGGCTGTTAGTATTTGCCTTATGTATTGAGGTGCTCCTATGTTGGGTGCATAAATATTTACAATTGTTATACCTTCCTCTTGGATCGATCCCTTGATCATTATATAGTGTCCTTCTTTGTCTCTTATAATATTCTTTATTTTAAAGTCTATTTTGTCTGATATGAGAATTGCTACTCCAGCTTTCTTTTGATTTCCATTTGCATGGAATATCTTTTTCCATCCCCTCACTTTCAGTCTGTATGTGTCTCTAGGTCTGAAGTGGGTCTCTTGTAGACAGCATATATATGGGTCTTGTTTTTGTATCCATTCAGCCAGTCTGTGTCTTTTGGTGGGAGCATTTAATCCATTTACATTCAAGGTAATTATCGATATGTATGTTCCCATTCCCATTTTCTTAAATGTTTTGGGTTTGTTATTGTAGGTGTTTTCCTTCTCTTGTGTTTCTTGCCTAGAGAAGTTCCTTTAGCATTTGTTGTAAAGCTGGTTTGGCGGTGCTGAACTCTCTCAGCTTTTGCTTGTCTGTAAAGGTTTTAATTTCTCCATCAAATCTGAATGAGATCCTTGCTGGGTAGAGTAACCTTGGTTGTAGGTTTTTCTCCTTCATCACTTTAAGTATATCCTGCCACTCCCTTCTGGCTTGCAGAGTTTCTGCTGAAAGATCAGATGTTAACCTTATGGGGATTCCCTTGTGTGTTATTTGTTGTTTTTCCCTTGCTGCTTTTAATATGTTTTCTTTATATTTAATTTTTGACAGTTTGATTAATATGTGTCTTGGCGTGTTTCTCCTTGGGTTTATCCTGTATGGGACTCTCTGTGCTTCCAGCACTTGATTAACTATTTCCTTTCCCATATTAGGGAAGTTTTCAACTATAATCTCTTCAAATATTTTCTCAGTCCCTTTCTTTTTCTCTTCTTCTTCTGGGACCCCTATAATTCGAATGTTGGTGCGTTTAATGTTGTCCCAGAGGTCTCTGAGACTGTCCTCAGTTCTTTTCATTCTTTTTTCTTTATCCTGCTCTGCAGTAGTTATTTCCACCATTTTATCTTCCAGGTCACTTATCCGTTCTTCTACCTCAGTTATTCTGCTATTGATCCCATCTAGAGTATTTTTAATTTCATTTATTGTGTTTTTCATCATTGCTTGGTTCCTCTTTAGTTCTTCTACGTCCTTGTTAAATGTTTCTTGCATTTTGTCTATTCTATTTCCAAGATTTTGGATCATCCTTACTATCATTATTCTGAATTCTTTTTCAGGTAGACTACCTATTTCCTCTTCATTTGTTAGGTCTGGTGTGTTTTGACCCTGCTCCTTCATCTGCTGTGTGTTTTTCTGTCGTCTCATTTTGCTTATCTTACTGTGTTTGGGGTCTCCTTTTCACAGGCTGCAGGTTCGTAGTTCCCGTTGTTTTTAGTATCTGTCCCCAGTGGGTAAGGTTGGTTCAGTGGGTTGTGTAGGCTTCCTGGTGGAGGGGACTATTGCCTGTGTTCTGGTGGATGAGGTTGAATCTTGTCTTTCTGGTGGGCACGTCCACTTCTGGTGGTGTGTTTTGGGGTGTCTGTGGCCTTATGATTTTAGGCAGCCTCCCTGCTAATGGATGGGGCTGTGTTCCTGTCTTGCTAGTTGTTTGGCATAGGGTGTCCAGCCCTGTAGCTTGCTGGTCGTTGAGTGAAGCTGGGTCTTGATGTTGAGATGGAGATCTCTGAGAGATTTTTGCCGTTTGGTGTTACGTGGAGCTGGTAGGTCTCATGTGGACCAGTGTCCTGAGGTTGGCTCTCCCACCTCAGAGGCACAGCCCTGATGCCTGGCTGGAGCACCAAGAGCCTTTCATCCACACAGCTCAAAATATAAGGGAGAAAAAAATAAAAAGATAAAAAGAGGATAAAATAAAATAAAATAAAGCTATTATAATAAAAAATAAGAAAAAAAATTATTAAGAGTAAATGTATTCAGAAAAAAATTTTTTTTAATTTTTAAAAATAGATTTATTAATTTTTTTATAGTAAAAAATAAGAAAAAGATTTTTAAGAAAAAAATTTATTAAAAAAAAAATTTTTAATTTTTTAAAATAAAAAATATGAAAAAACTTTTAAAAAAATTTTTTAATTTCTAAAATAGAAAATACGGAAAAAATTATTAAGAAAGCATATATTAGGAAAAAAAAATTTTTTTTAAGTAAAAAAAAAAAAAAAGGACGGACCTAACCCTAGGACTGATGGTGAAAGCAAAGCTATACAGACAAAATCTCACCCAGAAGCATACACATATACACTCACAAAAAAAGGAAAAGGGGAAATTAATATATCCTGCTCCTAAAGTCCACCTTTTGAATTTGGGATGATTCGTTGTCTATTCAGGTATTCAACAGATGCAGGCACATCAAGTTGTTTGTGGAGCTTTAATCCGCTGCTTCTGAGGCTGCTGGGGGAGATTTCCCTTTCTCTTCTTACAGCTCCCAGCGTTCAGCTTTGGATTTGGACCCGCCTCTGCGTGTACGTCGCCTGAGGGCGTCCGTTCCCCGCCCAGACAGAACAGGGTTAAAGGAGCAGCTGCTTCGGGGGCTCTGGCTCACTCAGGCCGGGGGAGGGAGCGGTACGGAGGAGGCGGGGCGAGCCTGCGGCGTCAGAGGCGTCGTGACGTTGCAGCAGCCTGAGGCGTGCCGTGTGTTCTCCCGGGGAAGTTGTCCCTGGGTCACGGGAGCCTGGCAGTGGCGAGCTGCACCGGCTCCCGGGAGGGGCGGTGTGGAGAGTGACCTGGGCTCGCACACAGGCTTCTTGGTGGCGGCAGCAACAGCCTTAGCGTTTCCTACCAGTCTCTGGGGTCCGCGCTGTTAGCCGCGGCTCGCGCCCGCCTCTGGAGTTCGTCTAGGCGGCTCTCTGAATCCCCTCTCCTTGCGCGCCGCGAAACAAAGAGGCAAGAAAAAGTCTCTTGCCTCTTCGGCGGCTGCAGACCTCCTCTCCGGCTCCCTCCTGGTTCGCCGCGGCACGCCAACCCCTTCAGGCTGTGTTCACGCCGCCAACCCCAGTCCTCTCCCTGCGATCCGACCGAAGCCCGCGCCTCAGCTCCCAGCCCCGCCCACCCCGGCGGGTGAGCAGACAAGCCTCTCGGGTTGGTGAGCGCTGCTCGGCGCTGAGCCTCTGTGCGGGAATCTCTCCGTTTTTCCCTCTGCGCCCCTGTTGCTGTGGGATCCGCGCTGATAGCCGCGCGGCTCGCACCCGTCTCTGGATTTCGTTTAGGCAGCGCTCTGAATCCCCTCTCCTTGCGCGCCGCGAAACAAAGAGGCAAGAAAAAGTCTCTTGCCTCTTCGGCAGCTGCAGACTTTTTCCCGGACTCCCTCCCGGCTAGCACCAAAGCCCGAGCCTCAGCTCCCAGACCCCGCCCGCCCCGGCGAGTGAGCAGACAAGCCTCTCGGGCTGGTGAGTGCTGGTTGGTGCCGAGCCTCTGTGCGGGAGTCTCTCCACTTTGCCCTCCGCACCCCTGTGGCTGCGCTCTCCTCCGCGGCTCCGAAGCTTCCCCCCTCTGCCACCTGCAGTCTCTGCCCGCAAAGGGGCTTCCTAGTGCCTGGAAACCTTTCCTCCTTCACGGCTCCCTCCCACTGGCGCAGGTCCCGTCCCTATTCTTTTGTCTCTGTTATTTCTTTTTTCTTTTACCCTACCCAAGTACGTGGGGATTTTCTTGCCTTTTGGGAGGTCTGACGTCTTCTGCCAGTGTTCAGTGGGTGTTCTGTAGGAGCAGTTCCACGTGTAGATGTATTTCTGCTGTATCTGTGGGAAGGAAGGTGATCTCCGCGTCTTACTCTTCCGCCATCTTGCCCCCTCCTCTCCCCACCATTTTTATACCATCTTTCATTGTTATACCAGCTTTCAACACATGCAACATAATTTTGTGGATGTTTTCCTTCAGTTGGGTAGGAGATAAAGCAGTAGACCTTTATTTAAAGGATCATGTTTTATAAAATAAATTATTTCTTTAAACACAATCAGATCATATTATGAGATACATCTAGGAACCAAGATCAGAGAGGAAAAAGGGAAGAGTAGATTCACATCTCTCATTTCAGCTCATCTAACACTACTCATTGAGTTGAAAGATGGGCAAATCATCCTCACTATTTAAATGACCCTCCCTCCTTTCCTTCTTTCTTTCTTTCTTTTTCTTTTCTTTCTTTTGTTTTCTTTTCCTAACACATATTATTGAACTCATGTCAGTTAAAAACACATGGCGCTCGACTCCACGGTTCATGGGCATATCCTCTCCCAAGAACCTAAGTAAGAGCCAGAAATAAAAGGTAGGGTCCAACACTTGAGGCTTTAGTTTCAGGACCACTTGGCCTCTGGAAAGTACCTTGCTGTTAACTGCTGTCTTTCTCAATGTGTGCCCCAGATGCTGGCCCTTAATGATCATACTTTTCCCATCGATGATACCTCTTCCTATCTTTGTGTTCTTTACACAATTCTTGGATGACACCTTTGGTCCAGAAGACCTTAATTAAGAAGAAAATACAGATTTATGGGAAAGAGACCTGGAAAATCTCCAACAGACACATCTTTATTGCAACCCTCTGCATCTGTGAGAGAGAACAGGGCCCAGAAGGGTCAGCTCTGGACTTGCTCCAACTCGAGGCTTTCAGTCACTCCCTTCTCTTCAAGCTGTCCACTCAGCCCAACATTTTAATCTTTCAGTCTTTCTCCCTCCTTCGTCGTCCTCTGTTTATTCACCTTTTCCATTCCCTTGTCTCATTTTCTCATTCTTTCTGATTGCCCTGCTCTCTCACACTCATATCCCCTCGCGGATCATCTTTCTGTTGGAGACTATGCTGATGGCCTCTTTCCAAAGCAGCAGGTTTGAATCAGCTCCAGTTTAAAATGAAGGTTGGGGGGTGGGGGTGGTGAGGCCAGGAGGGGATATCAGCTCTCTCATGTCCAATGTTCCAAGTGCACAGCCCTCCCCCAGGCCTCCTGGCTCCCTTCTCTGTCTCTGTCTCTGTCTCTCTTTCCTCTCTCCCTCCCTCTCTGCTCGGACATCCCTCCACACACAGGTGCGTACAAAAGAAGGCCTAATAATCCCTTGTAGGCAAGACCAGAGATCCCCCACTCCCACCCCCAATCAGGCAGCTGGTTTCCATTAGATGTCCCAAGCCCTATAAATATTCTCTTTTCTCACTTATCTCTTATTATTTTTCCTTTCCCTTTCTCATGTTCCCCTCCCTGCCTCTGGCTTCCCTCCTGGGAGGAGGCCTAAATTAAGAAGGGAAGACATGCCAAACTTTGCCTTAACCATCTTGTCATAGCCCAGGCCTCTGGCAGAGCAGAACCCAGAAATGATGGCTTCTTGTTTGTCCAGTTTGCTGCTCCACACACCAAAGGTTGAAATCCTGCCAGGAGAGCAGGAGGGTTGAGCTCCACGTGAGCTCGAGGATGCTGCCAGGGTCTGCAGCGTCTCTGTGCTCTCCACCGCACCGCTGGCTGAGCCTTTTTGAGTCCTCTCTGTCTTGTGCTTTGCACTGAGTGGTGGATGGTGTCTTGGGCACAGCTCTGGAGGGGGACATTCTGGGGTTCAGATCCCAGCCTCTTTGTACACAGGCAGCGTGACCTCAGGCAAATTACCTGACCTCCCTCATTTGTAAAATTGTGCTGATGACACCTACTTCAAAGGACTGCTAGGAGGATGAAAATGAAGTAACTAGTGGGAAAATATTTAGCTCAAGTCTGCACTTAGCAAACACTAGTTCTCTCCTCTTGCCCCTTCCAGTAGGATTGACTGTGGAAAAACCCACCCTCCTTTTTTACCTCCTCCTACACCTTCCAAGTAATTAACTGAACAATTAGAGAAGAATTAACCCCTAAATACCCAAGGTCTGAGTTGAGGAGTGTAAAATGTTTGCTTCTTGATAAATGTTTGCTCTCTAAGATAAAGAAAGAGACAGAGGAAGAGTGAATGTAAAAGGCTTAAACTAGAACAATGGTTACAATTGTGAGTACTTCTTACAAACCAGGCAGCAAGAAGCCGTGTCATTGTTGAGTCAGTGACCCCAGAGCAAAAGATCCT
Source organism: Balaenoptera borealis (assembly GCF_965194805.1). Taxonomy (NCBI): domain Eukaryota; kingdom Metazoa; phylum Chordata; class Mammalia; order Artiodactyla; family Balaenopteridae; genus Balaenoptera; species Balaenoptera borealis. The sequence continues at coordinate 59,808,337 of NC_138862.1, forward strand.
CCAGGGGTGGGTGGGAGGAAGTGGGGGAATCCAGGCACCTCATTCTAAGCCATGAATGCAGCCTTCAGGATCAGGCTGTTTCTGGGTCTGGATTCAAGCTCCAGTCCTTCCTAGCTGTTGAGCTTGAATGAGTTATTGATCTTTCTGTGCTTCGTTTCCTCTTCTGTGAAGGAGGATAATAATATAACTGACTTCATAGGATTGTTGCAAAGATCGAATGAGCTAAGATCGTTCACTGCCCTTCAAACCGTGCCTGGCAGAGTAAGTGTGCAGGAAATGTTAGCCATCGGTCCCATCCAGCAAATTAGCCCTGGTGTCTTACAGCTTTGCTCTTCCATCGTGGCCGTTCCCAAACAGACCCACCCACAGGGCACTGATCCAGCAGGGAGCTGCCCCTCCCACCTCTGCACACCCCTCAAAAGGAGTCCAGACACTTTGGTGGCTCTGGATATTCCAATCCTCACAGCAGAACAAACTCGGGAAGCTCCTTACCTGGCCTTCCCATGCGGGGATGCCTTTTAGGAGGGCGTGCACTGTGAGCTCGGGGATGCCTTTCCTTATCCTCAGCCATCCACGCCAACCAACTCCATGGCCTTCCTTAGACCACAGCCTCTGTCTGGGAGTGCAGCCATGACAGGCAGCAGAGACCAGTCCAAGCAGAGCCAAAGGTCTCCAGAGTGCTTCGGGGGGACAGTGGTGCTGGGTGTGCCCACTCTGTCTGTCTCTTGGGCTGAGGGTGAGTGGAGAATAATGCCCTCCCAGCTTAGAGTCAGGCATAGCACAGAATCCCAAGGCCTTAAATTCACGGGATTGAATCCCCTGTCTTCTGAACACAAATCAATCTAGATGGAAACTTGATAAGGTTGTTTGTTTGTTTGTTTTGGCTCACTTCTTTGCTCTATAAGTCAGCCTTCTCATACACTGGAGTCAGCTAGACCTGATTCTGTCACATCCTCACTGTGTGACCTTGGGCAAATTGCTTAACCTCTCTGAGCCTCCATTCATTAATCTATAAAATGGGACTAACAACTTTACCACCTTACAGATGTATTGCATCTTTCTTAACAGACTTTAGCCATGGCTACTCACCCTTACTACTATTATTTTGTCACTTTGCTATAGTTTAATTCTACTTCCTCTTATTCTGTCCTTAGTGCAGTCAGAAAAACAGGTGGTCACCATCATTCCTATGTATAACTACCTTCCAGAGACCTGAAAACAGTTAATAAATCACTCTTCAGCCTCTGATCTTCAGGCTAAGCAATGCCAATTTCTTTCATCTTCCTCTTAAGGTCCTACCTGAAAATCTTGAATGATTTCATTTTTACCTTATGGTCTATCTCTAAATTATTAACATCTCTGGTTTTTAGTGCCCAAACATGAATGTATAATTTTAATAAGGGCCTGATAAAAATGTTGCCCATAGTGAACATAAAGTTTAATTCATCTAATTCATGCTTAGCCTGGGTGCCCACTAGTACCCTATATAGAGAGTAATATATACGTGTATATATGTATATATACACATATATATAATATTTTTTGTATATAAATGTTAAACAATTCAAATATGAAATGGAGAAGAAAGGTCAGTGTTTGTTCCTTTAAGAAGGCAACCCCACAACTTACTTGTTAAACTTTGTCCCATTTGCTGGAGGAGGAAAAAAAGAAAGAACTACCAAGAGGGACTCTGAAGGAAATATTAAAGTGAGGAGAAAAGCTCTAAAGAAAAGAGACGCTTTCTGCCCCCTGAACCTTCCTTGCTCGATTCCGTTCTCCCACCGTGACAGTGCAGCTCATGTAAGTCTGTGCTCCACTAGGCCCCTGCCGAGTAGGGCTGGGGTAAGACAGGAAATCGCCACTCAGAAAATAAATGACCTGTCCCAGAGTCTTTTGTTAATGAGTCCAGGGCATAATAAATCAAGGTGACCCAGTCTCAAGAAACACAAGCCTGTTTAAAAACAAAAAAAAATCCCGAAACCCCCAAGCCCCAGAGGTGAAGAGGAGGAGAAAGGCGAGAGGGGACCGCAGGGAGTCCTTATAAATCACACCCGGATGAAACTAGTGCAGATGTTTTCCAGTTTCAGACCCACTCAAGAGGCAGAGAACAGACGTATGTGGATGTGAATGGAAGGGGCTATCCGTTTGGGAGGCGAGACAGGAGACAGCAGGCCTGGGGGACACAGCCCCTCCTCACACTTGGCATCCCCAGGGCTGTTAGGAGGTCTGCGAGCTCCTTCTTGGTGTCTTCTAGTTGTCCACTTGGCTTTTTCATCTCGTCCTGGGTCTCCCTCTAATCAGCATGGCCGGAGTGTTTGGAGTAAGTGGCCTGCCTAAATCCCCTTGGAGAAGATAAGCAAGAGCTTCTTGTGTCAGATGTGGCTCCCAGCTTCCTAGAGTGGCAGGCTCCTGTAAGAGAGGGGGCCCAGGTAAACCACGAACGGGTCTTAGCTTCCCAGGGGAACTGCAAGTTCTCTGAGGGTGAAATTTAACAGGACAGAAAGAATGTCACATTGGAAATAAATATTCCAGTATGTGCTAGAAAACCTGGAGCCTGTAGATCTCCCGTGAGCTGTAATGTGAGACCCTGTTATATGCAGAGGGCTTTCACCTAGAGCCATTAATAGCCTGGTAAGATAGATGTCACTGTCCCTACTTGACAAATGCAGAAACTGGGGCCAAAAGAGGCTAAGGAAAAACAACAAAAGGCATTTGTCATGCACTTTGCAGTTTGTAAAGGGTGTGTGGTAGGTGAAACAGGTTGTTCTTCCCTTGGCTACAGATGAGGAAACCTGTGATGAGAGGGGTGAAAAAAACCTCTCCAGGTCACGCAGCTAATGTGTGGAGGAACTCGGGTCCACACCCAAGCTTTCAAATCCGTCTATTGTCCTTTCTATTCAACACAGCTATTTGCCAGTGTCCCATGATGAACGTTATGCTATTAGGGAAAGGATGATGAAACAGGGAGACTAAACTTTGGCCGGGGTTCACGACTGTTCAGTGTTTAGAGGTAGCTGGAAGGTAGGTGAATGGACAAGATGAAACTGGCCAAAGATTTTTCTCATTCTCCTTGTTGTATAAAACCTGTCATCCGGTCATTTCCCTTCCTCTTTATAAGCATGGCCTCCTCTGGTCACTCTCTCCTACTTACCATTGTTTCAAAAGAAATGACATCACATCAACTGCTTCTTTTTAAAATTATTGCCATGCTGAATTCAATTCCAGTGACCATCATCACCACTACTAGTTTGTTTACTTCCTCTAAACTTCTTAATTGGGATTGTCATTTACCCTAGGAAAAACTGCAATCAGAGTGACTTGCCCGGGATCGCGCATTAGAATGGAGATCTTTCCCCCTAGCCTGGACTGCTTCCAAAACAAACACCAGTAGCCAGACGCCTTTTTCCATCTCAATTTTTTTTCCTATTGCCCCAGTTCTTCAGTGAGAGATGTCACTGTCTCCCTCCAGGGTTCTCCATAGACCTCCTATACCAGCTCTGCTTCTTTTTAAAATACGACAATGAGCATTATGCTCTAATCCAAATAAGAGTCCGAGTGTTGGTTCAACCAGACACAGTCGTCAGCCGCAAGAGGAAGATGCCACAGCAGGCCGCCTAAAACAAACCAAAATAAACCCATAGCTTTAAATTGGTCCAGGACCTAGATCTGCAGGACAGCAGGCACATCCATGAAAATTAGGACTATTCCAAGTATTTTAGGTAGAATAGCAGCCTTCTACCAAGGCAGAATACTGCTTAGGTTTCCTTTTCTTGTTTTTTGTTGGTTTTTGGTTTTTGGTTTTGTTGTTTTGGTTTGGTTTTTGGTTCTGCTCTATGAGTTCAAATCTTTCATACTCAGATGTTGACTCTCAGCTGGGTACCCAGAGCCAAGAACCCCAGGATGTGGGCATTTCCGTGAATACTGGCATATCAATTTTCTGTCATAAAAGACAGTCAGTCATTCAACACGTTATCTTGGATTCCTACTATGTACCAGGGACTGTGGTCGGTGGTGAAAAGTTTGAGACATGTTTTATAGTATCCTGGCCACTAACTATCTGGGAGACCTTGGGCAAGACCCTCCCCCTTTATGGATGGCAATTCCTGCCTCAGTTCATGGGAATCTGTGCTGGTGGAGCAGGCCTGGGAACAGCACCTAAGGAGAATAATAATGTCCTCTTAATTTACTTATGTAAAGAACTGGAAAAGGAGGTAGAAGTGGAGACTATGTTTTGCAAGGAAATCAAGCTTTGCCATATAAGGTGGGGCTGGTGGGGGGCAGGGAAGAATGGCTACTGAGTTTTAAAAATCCATTATATATGTTACAAAAAAATTCTCAAATACGAATATGTGTATCACTTTATGCTCTTTTCTGGTACATGTTTTATTTAGCTACAATCAGTTCTTGCATAATATCCTTTGTTTTATCTGTTATTTTGTATATACATTTTGTGTATCACAGAGTGTATGTTTTTCCCATTGCTTTTAGTAGATAAGAGCATTCCATCCTATCATACCTTAGGTTTCTTATTTACTCACAAATGGTGGGACATTTGGAATATATTGGTTTTTTCCTTTTATTAATAGCACTGGTATAACTTTCCCCCTAAATTATTTCCTTTGGACATTCACGAAAAAAATTAAATTTCTAGATCAATGATGTGATCTGTTTCCAAATACCTGATCCACTTATAATAGCATCAGCAGTTTATCAGCATTTTTGGTTTTCTATAACCCTTTGTACATTGCATATAATAATTTAAATTTCTTTTTGATAACCTAAAATTGTATGTTTCCACTAACTTCTATGAAATTGTTTATATTTTAATTTCTTTCACTATTACTGAGGCTGATCTGTTTTCTATGTGTTGAATAATTCTCCGTATTTCTTCCTATGTGAATAATGTATTCATGTCTTTTGACCTCAGGTACAATGATTTTTGAAAAACGTGTTAAGGCTTTTGTGGGCCAAATTCTTAAGCATTACTGATGTTGTGGATACCCAAATGTGGAAACATTCATCATTAGGAAAGTAGAGATTTTTGTCTGTTTTGTTCACTGAAGTATCCCAAGCACCTAAAATAATGTACACAGCAGGTGCACATTACATAAGTATTGAATAAGTGAATAAATATTTATAAGATACCCACTATGTATTGGGACAAATATGAGCATTCAATTTTGGCATGGAAAATGAGAAGAAAGTAAGGTCAGAATAGCTGGGAGTGGGAGAAGGGGTGTTTCTCACTTGAGAATTTTAAAAATTCACACAAGGTAGAGTGGCAAGGTAAGAAGCTACTGAGGAGTCCCCCTAGTTAATACCTTGACGTCGCCAAAACATGGCACAGGTATTTGTGTGTTTTGTCTGCTTCCCTCGTTACTATGTGCATTACAATGTCAAACCAGCTTCAGTGTTATCACAGTGTGAACCTAATTCAGGCAACACACATTTTCTCAGCTTTTACTGTAATATGCAGGCACTGAACTAGCCACAGGATACTAGTCCAAAGAGCAGAGTCCCTGTATGTGCATGCAACTGAATACTGTATATCAAGAAGAAGGAACAAATTACTGGTACAGACTACAATGTGTATAAAACTCAAAAACTTCATGCTAAGTGAAATTGAGATGCAAAACATATGTATTGTATGATTCCACTTACATGAAATTTCCAGAAAAGATAAATCTATCAAGATAGAAAGTAGATTAGTGGTTCCCTGGGGCTAGGGAATGGGGTGACTGCAAATGGGCACAAGGGGTCTCTTTGGGGTGGTAGAGTTGTTCTAGCACTAATAGATTGTGGTGATGATTGCACAACTCTGTACAATTACTGAAAAACCATTGAATTGTACACTGAAAATGAGTGGACTTTATGGGATTTTAATTATACCTCAATAAAGCTGTTTAAAAGAAAAGAGTGGCTACCATGACCTTTACCCTGTCAAAACAAAGCAAAACACAGTCTGCAGAGGAGGCAGGCAATTAGAGCACTGTCAGTTAAGGGCTGCCATGGAGGTGAGCCCTGGGGGCTCTGGGGGCACTTAGGCACCTAGCCCAATCCTGGCGCTCAAGGGAAGTTTCTCAGAGGAGATGATGTCTGCCTGGGAGAAACTGTTCCAGGCAGAGTAAATGGGAGTGGGAGAGCAGGAGAGGCGCCACACCAAGTCAGTGACAGCAGTATCCGTGTCATGGGAGGCAGTGCTGAGACCAATGCCCATCCTGTTTTGAGTTTAGCAGGTTTCAGAGGAAGGTAAACACTGGGAAAAGCTTTGCATATGAATGATAACTATCATCTACTAAGTACCTTGCCATGAGGCAAGAACTGTACATTCAGTAACAGCAACCCCACAAGGCAGGATTACAGATGAAGAAACAGGCAAAGAGAGGCTACTTGCTAGGAGTAGCTTCCCTAATACAAGCAGCAGAGCTGGACATACGCTTGGGTCTGAAGCCATGCTTTTCCCATTCTGCTATCTCCTTTACCACTATGCAGACACATGACTACTACCAGTGTGGAATCAATGACCTTTGCTGAGAAGGACGTAAGTTTTGCTGATTTACTCTAAAGAATTCATAAAACTCATCTGCAAAGAGTTTTGCAAATGCAGTTGGGCAGGGTCTCGGAGCCACAGCCTTTGTAATTTATCATCGTCCTTAGCACACTGCTCTGTATACAGCAGGCAGGCATTGAAAATGTGCTGTTCCCTATTTAGCTTCAGATGTGTGAGTAAAACCCAATAATCTTGGTTCACGATAAGTTAAAGAATGTTGACTTCCTAAAGAGCTAGAAAATTCTGAAAGGCCGCAGAAATCTAATCTGTAACACATAGCCGTAATCCAAAAATCCTCATTAAATGCCTTTCAATAATATTTTTAGATGATCACACAAAGAGCTTAAAATGGTAAGACCAAAACAGAAACATGATTTCTTTTAAAAATGTGTTTAATCTCTCTTTTAGATTATTTGAGAATTGCTCCTTTCCCTCAACTTTGGCCCAAGTGTATCTACCCCTTTTGGGAAATTGTGAGTCAGCTTGGGTGAGGCAAAGACACACATTCTTCTCTTGAAAGAATAGACTTGCATTCCTATGAGTAAAATAAATTAGGTTCAGTTTCTCTGTCCATTAATTATGTGGAATAAACAACCTTCCGCTGCTCAGAAAGAAGCCCAAGAGACCAGCACAAATTTCCTCCTCAGACTCAGGGGAAAGATCACTTGACCATCCAGGAAAACGCCTGTGGTCTGAGAGGACTCAGAGCATTGGAACAGGCAAGGTTCTGCCGCCAGATGTTTGTAAGAAAGACACTGATGGAGACAATCCCATGATACAATCCACAGAGGACTGCTGCGTTGCGGGGAGGGGCTGGAATTGCAGAAGAACAACAGAGTGAGGAGGAATTTGCGTCCATTTCTGCCCCTCAGGAACCTCCAATCCTCAACCCTGAAGACAGCCCATGGAGTCGAGGGAAGGTACTGCCCCCTGCCCCCCAAGCACTTACGTTACTTTATTTAGAGTCTTAAAAGATGCCAGGAACATCACTCCCGGGAAGGGGGGTGGGTAGGAGGAAGGTAATGCAGGGCCTCTGACATTCTGTAGTCAAATTGAACCGGCTGGGTTTGCAGAAGCGTGGAACATCACCAGTGCCAATCTACAGACAAGGAGAAGCACGGCTAATGAGAGGGAGGTTTCAGAGTTGGAAATGTATTTGTGTTTTTGGCCTTTACACACTTGTGACCAACACTACTGTTCATTATCCGCTTCTTCCATACTAAGAGAACCTTGCTTTTATTATGAGGTGCAACAGTGCTGTCAGTTAAACCCCTCAACTTCCCAGACTCCACTGTGGCCAGGGCAGGCCACGTGATCCAATTCTGGCCAATGAGATAATGAACAGAGCTCGCTGGAGTCAGGTATTGAGCAATTGCCACGCTTTGGCCTCTTGCTCTTTGCGCTGCACTTCGGACGCGAGTGTGGACGCCGGGACCGGCCTCCCTCCCTGAGAGAAGGACCGCAGAATGGCAGGCTGGCGAGCAGAAATGCTGAAGCAGCGCAGATATTTGATGATTCCCAGCAGACACTGCACTAACGCTGGCCTACCACCTGTGAGTCATATCTCGTTTAAGGCGCCGTTTGTTGGGTACGTCGTTGCCTGCAGCCAAACGTAACCCCTAACTGCTAGCAATTTGAAATGAGTTAGATTCAGCAGAGATCACCTATGATGTGCTAGGTTTGGGAATACGAGGATGAGAATGATAAAGCCCACTACCCTCAGAGAGTTCACGAACTAGTGCACTAGAGAAGATACATAAGCAAACTATTCTACTGTAGTCGATACCTTCTAAAGTGGAGGTTTGTTAAAAGTGTTCTGGGAACAGTCATCATTATTAATAAGGAAGCAAAATGTACTGGGGTAAACTGCGTGGCGTTATAAGTTATTCTCATCCCTTATAATACATATACGTATATAGGTAAATCCGATAAACTCACTGAATAGCCACAATTCATATTATTGATATTGCCTGTCAAATCATGAAGTCACAGTTATTTTATCCTCCCATAAGTACCACTTTACACTTGTTTATTTTCTCTGGTGGGGTCAGAGGCCCTCCATATTTCGTAGGTAAATTTCTCAAACCTTTGTCAACTCCTTATATACAAGAGAAACCCCAAGAAGTCCATGGAAAAATAAACTGAGTCTCAAAGAGCACCAGTGACAAAGGACAGTCTGGTCTGAAGCACACCCAGAAGTGAATGCCAAAGTGCGGTAGCGGCATTTCCACCCAGGGCACCTACTGCAGCAGAGGCTGCCCTGCCTTTCTCCCTAATTTGTGATTCTCTCGGGTGCATTCCTCTTTCCTTGTCTGCTTCCTGCCTCATTCCCCATCAGCCCTCCCTAGTCTTCTGGCTGGCATCTATTCCTCCCACTTTCTCACACGGTCCATCTCTCTCTCCCTTATCCAACCATGAGTTAAGAATAATAATTTTTTTAATGTTATTTGCTGCTTTTATTGAAGAGAATTTTATCCAAGATTTTAATTTTTTGAAGTTGATGATTAAATTAATTGATATTTCGCAAAAACAAAAATAAATTGCTTTAACATTTTTGAAGAGGTAATACATTCACATGTTTCAAAATTTAAGAATTTTGAAAGTATATATGTAAAATATCTCCCTCACATCTGCCACCTAGCTCTCTTGCTCAGGACAACCAACATTACCAGTTTTGTGTGTATCTTTGCATAACTATTTTATATACAGGTAAATATGTTCACCTATTTCCCCACTTTGTTCTACAAAAAGATGGCATATACTACATACCTCTTTTTTTTTCACTTAATATATATTAAAAATCTTTCAGGGACTTCCCTGGCGGTCCAGTGGTTAAGACTCCACGCTTCCAATTCAGGGGGCACGGGTTTGATCCCTGGTCGGGGAACTAAGATCCCACATGCTGTGGGGTGTGGCCAAAAAAAAAAAACATAAAAAAAAATCTTTCATAACAGCACATAAAAAAGCATTCTCATTCTTTTTTAAGCTGAAAATGTTTCTTTCCATAAATGTATCATAATTTAGCCCCCACTGATGGACATTTGTTTCCAACCTTTTATTATTTAAAATAATGATGCAATAAATAGCATTATATATGCATCATTTCACAGATGAGAGAGTATTTTAGGATAAATTCCAAGAAGGGAGTAAAATAGTATGAACGCTTGTGATTATGATAAATATTGCCAAATTTCTCTTCATAAAATATATTATTTTGTGCTTCTACTTACAGTGTATGGAAGTGCCTATTTCCCTAAACCCTCACCAACTCAGTTTATCAAACTTTTTGGACTTCATCAATTTGATAGGTGAAAAATGGTCTGTCAGTGTATTTTTAAGTAGTTTCTCTTATTATGAACGAGATTGTTCATCTTTCACACATTTCAGAGCTATTTGCATATTCTTTTCTATTAAATATCTGTTAATATCCTTTACCCTTTCTTCTACTGTGTTGGTAAGATTTTTTTATTGCTGTTTTCCAAGTTATTTATTCATGAGGGAAATTAACCGTTTGTGATATAAGATGCCTATTTTGCCCCAGTGTGGCACGTGTCTTTTGATTCTGCTTATCAAGGACTTTTACCCGGCAGTTCACATGTAGTCAAATTGATTAATCTTTTCACTTCTGATTTCTAGTTTTGTTTCATTCTTAGAAAGGCCTTCTGATGGAAGAGGAGTTTTTTATAATTACCTTCTTTTTTTTTTTTTTAAAGCTAAATCAGTCTCTTGTCAGCATTACAACCCAGGAATGTTTTTTTGTTAAGGACCTGAGAGCTATCTTCTTTTTTTTTTTTTTTTTTAAATAAATTTATTTATTTATTTTTGGCTGTGTTGGGTCTTCGTTTCTGTGCGAGGGCTTTCTCTAGTTGCGGCAAGTGGGGGCCACTCTTCATCGCGGTGCGCGGGCCTCTCACTGTCGCAGCCTCTCCCGTTGCGGAGCACTGGCTCCAGACGCACAGGCTCAGTAGTTGTGGCTCACGGGCCTAGTTGCTCCGTGGCATGTGGGATCTTCCCAGACCAGGGCTCGAACCCGTGTCCCCTGCATTGGCAGGCAGATTCTCAACCACTGTACCACCAAGGAAGCCCCTATAATTACCTTCTTGATTATACATTATATTGAATGTCAGTCAATAAGTTGTTTCTTATGTGACTAGTGCAGGTTAGAGAATGATCAGGAATCAAAGCAGATGGAGGATGGGGTGCAGGTGGTGAGAATCTGGGTTCAGATCCTCTCCACTCCTGGTTGTGTTGCTAGGTAAGAGGGCTTGGACTTATTCTGACATCCACTCCATCCATTTGTCTGCTGTAAGTGAATGAACGTGTCCACGAAAGCTCCATGGGCTAGGTGTATGTGAAAGTGAAAGGAGGATTCTAAGATGCTTTGATGACATGTGTGCATAAACATTTGAATTTCTTCACCTCTGCATATCATAGTGTCATGTCTTCTGCTGGACATGTAGATGCTTCCTGTCTGTATAATGTTGATATTGTTTTTCCTCGAAGATAAAGATTCTGGCATAGGAGTTATAGAAAAACTCATTACAGCTGAGAAAGATCCCCCAATACATTGCATTTCAGTGGAAGTTGAGGGAGGTGGGAGTGAGGGGTGGGAGTCGTTCAGTCACCACTCCTTGGTTGAGCAGGGCTTGAGAGGGAGTCAAGCTTAGACGTGTGTAATGAGGCACCTGTAACAAGCTAGAGCCATCCTGACTCTTCGTCTTCACCAGCCATAGCCTCCCAGCCGTATGGGTCCTAGCTCCCTCCTTCAGATGAAGCCAAAATCCCAGACAGGCACCTGAACAGGAAAAGCTGCCCTCCTGCAGGACTGGGAAGCCTCCGCCAGTTCCCAAGATGGCAGCATCTGAGTTTGCAGAAGCAACAGCCAACACCCCCCCACCGCCCCTGCGCAGTGTCCTTACAACCTCAGAGGAGCAGAGAAGCTGGCCACTTATGACCCCAAACTGGGCTCCAGAGCATCTTGACTTACTTCCAAGGAGCACCACTCAGGCTTTAAGGATTTGTCCTTTGGTTTTCTCATTTTTTTAGGGCATTTTGAGATCATGTCCTGCTTATACAAGGTTCTAAACTGAGAGGAGTGGTCAGAAGCTCTGCTGCCATTGGGTCACACATGGTGGGTCACTCTGAGGATATTGGCCTCATTCGTCAGGTGCTCCCAGGGCTTGGGCTATGGGGAGGTGAATGGTGGGGCTGCTTGGGGTCCAGCAGGACAGAGTGATGGGCAGCCACAGAGAGGAGAATTAGGAGATTTGGGTGCCAGGAGGCCAGGTCATCTCAAGTCAGTCTCATAGACTGTATCATGGACACAGAATCTTGGGGTAGAGTTAGAAGTGGGGGCTGAAGGATGGAGGAGGTTTGTTATAGTCATGGTAACAGCTCTGTGTGAGAGCCAAGATGGTAGAGGCCTGGAGATGCTCTTCTACTGCTGCCCTACACAGTCAGCAGCTGGATATATCTGATAAGGTCATTTAACATCTGGGGCATTAGTTAGCACACATGTGAGACACGGCTAGCCTCAGTGGTTTTAAGAGAGCCCCACCTGTTTCTGATGGGGTAGAAAGAAGAGAGGATTCATTTGAGTCAGGGGATTCAGAATCGATGAGGAAGAGGTTGTGTCCAATAGAAAGGCAGCTATATCCAAGGAAGTTCTACAGGCAGGTCTTTCCGTTGTCCCCTGAGTTGGGATTCAGGTGGTTTGAGGGCATTTTCCGTCTGAAACTATGGCAGTGACTTGAGACTTAAGTAAGAAAAAGAGATTGAGACATGAGAGAAAAGGCTCCAAGTTATGGACTGAAAGGTAATCAGCCAGCAGGAAAGGAAAGAGTGGGCATTTATTCATTCCACCACTGTTCACTAAACCTTGTGTGCTAGATACTGTTTAAGGTGCCAGGGATATAGCAGTGAACAAAACAAAATCCCTGCTCTCCTGGTACCTATATTCTAGTGGGGGTGACAGATGATATCTATCTATGTATTTTAATATATATTTCTGTAATTATGTATTTATATATACCTTCCCTCCATCACTTACCTGTCTATCCCCTTCCCTGGTTCTATTAGCACTTTTCCCTACTGTTAATAGATAAGTGATGGAGGGAGGATGCTATTCTAGATAGAATGGACATAGAATGCTTCGGTGGTAACGATGTGACATTTGAGCAGAACTGGAATGAAGTGAGAGGGAGCCATGTAGACAGAGGCAAGAGCATCCAAGGCAAAGGGCGCAGTAAGCCCAGAGGCAGGCGGGAGTGTGCTGGTGCCACAAGGAAACCCCTAGGGCTGGAAATAAGTGAGTGAGGGTGGCATCATAGGGGATAAGGTCACAGAGGTTAGAGGGGATGTCGTGGTACAGGCCACATGGGGCCTGGCAGAACATAACAAGGATTTAGGAATGTATTCTGAGTGCGGTAAGAGGCAGTTGTAGGATCACATACTCATCAGGTTACTGGGCCGCCTGGGAGACACTGTGCCCACATGTACGTGTGATTCTCCGGTGCTGTACTTGCCTCCTAGCCTGTGAAAGGTTGTGCCCCCCAAAGCCCCAGTTGCAGGGAAAACAGATGTGTATTTCAACCGCCGATTGTGTAGTTGTAGGCCGCAGAGAGGCCTGAAGCCGGGAGAAAGACATAAAGCGTGCAGGTCTCAGGCCACTTGAGCAAAGCCTTCCTCATCTGGATGATGGCAGATGCAGCCTTGCAGGTGGGGGTTAGCCTTGGCCTCCTACTTGAGTTGCATCTTGTGCTAGTAAGTGGCTGGTGCTCCAGTGTTCAGAAAACAGTGTCTGCTTCCTGCTCCCTGAATTCTTCCTCCTAACCTCTCCATAGACCAGGCCTCTGCTTAACAGAGCCTAGGAGGACACCTGCTACGTCCATCTTCTTCCGCCTGGGACAAAGGACTGGGCAGGCCTTTACAAGTTTCTTCCTTGCATAGGAAGTGAGATGTCCCCCTAAGTCCCCATACAGTTAAAGAATGGGCTTTGTCTAGAGAGTTTATAGATTCAGCCTGGAAAACCCCACCCTCCTCATTAGATTCAAATGCATTAGCAGATGCGCACAAGGCAGGAACCCAGGTTCCAGAAGCTGACTTCTTTCACAGGGGTCCTTCCTTGAAGTCTGAGAAAATGCAGGTGGTCTGGTCATTTGTACATTTTGTTCTGTGTTTGTGTGTGTGTGTGTTTGGTTTACAACACAAAGGTCTCTTTCTTGCTCATGCTGCATGTCCCGCGTGCATGGCTGTAGGCCCACACTGTCTTCATTCCAGAACCAAGGCTGAAGGTATAGTCCCTGCTGCAACAGGCTCACGATCGTCCTCAGGACCATTCCCAAACACTGATGGTTTGTGCAAAACAGGGTGCAACTTCTGTGCTTTCTTCGGCAAAAGAAGCCCATACTGTCTGCCCAGCATCACGTTCTTGCTCCCATCTCCCTATTTTGTTTTCATCATAAAGTTTTTGAACACACTGGCGTACATGCACGTGCGCACGCACACGCACACACATCATGATACTGTTGTTGAAGACTGCTGACCTAGAAAGATATTCACATGAAACAGTACGCTCAGTATAACCTAAGTATAGGTAATTATGCATAGCTATAACTGCCAGAGTAATGGCATTATGGGTGATTTTTATTTTCATCTTTTTTCTGTGCATTTTCAAATTTAAAACATATTTTAAAAAATCCGTATATCCCATCTACCTGGATACATAATAATATCAGAAAGTTACCGTCTCAACCTCAGTACTTCCTGTCTAACAACTCTCTACAAGGCAGGGCCTTGTAAGTCCCTCCAACAAATCCTCTTTTAAATAGAGCACTTGTGTGTGGTAAACATTGACGGACTGATCCCCTGACCTAGTGACCAACCTCCTTTTGTTAGGTGCCTGCACTCGGTTTAGAACCATTCACAGGCAAGGTCACAGAACTGAGAGAGATTTCAGAAATGATCCTGCCTGACTGCCTGCTCAGTGCACAGCTCTCCTTTCTACATGTCTGACTGGGGCCTGTCCAGTCTCTGCTTAGTCATATCACAGGGTAGGGAGACCAGCCATTGTTGGGTAATGGCCTTAGTTAAGAAGGTCCACCTTATAGAGAGGAGGGATCTATCCCCACAGAACACGCACCCTCAGATCCTAGCCCCATATTTATGGCACCTCATGGCTCTAAGAGCTCATCCCAAGGAAAATAAAAGGGGGTGTGAGATGAAGAACTGACATTTTCTGTTGTTTTTCGGTAGTTTTGTTTTTGTTTTGTTTTGACTTAAGAATCTCTTTTCGTTCATCTAAGTTTCTTTTCCATGCTGTCTGGCACCACTCAAAGATTTGCCTTGTTCTCTACTTCTCTCTTTTTATGTCTGAGGTTTCTTTCTCTCCCAGATGAAACATTTGTTTCTCCCCACTTCATCCTGGCCACCTTTCTTTGGAAACCATCCCTGCTCTTTTATTTTCTACCCTATAGGTAACTGGCTTTCTTTGACTTTTCCCCTCCTATTTCCCATCACCCTTTTTCTTTCTTCATCAGAACTTCTTATTCTCTCTTTCCCTTTTAGGGTCATATTGCAACAGTTAGAGACATTGTAATACCACCCCTCCAAACATGAATCAAAATAAAAGCAGTACCTAACTATAAAACAAATTTATGGGAGAACAAATTGTTTTTTTCAGATTTTGACAATAATGATTATTTCGATGCTTTTTTTGGGCATTTTTTAATTGTAAAAGACACACCACCCAAAATGTACCATTTTAAAATGTACAATTCACTGTCACTAAGTACATTCACAAAGTTGTACAACCATCACCACTATCTAGTTCCAGATCTTTTGCATCACCCCAAATGGAAACTCCATGCTCATTAAGCAAGCATTCCCCATTCTCCCCTCCCCCAAACCTACAGCAACAACTAAACTGCATTCTGTCACTATGGATTTGCCATTTGTAGATATTTTATATAAATGAAATGATACAATACGTGGCCTTTTGTGTCTGGCTTCTTTAACTTTGCATAATGTTTTCTAAGTTCATCATTGTTGTAGCATGCATCAGTACTTCATTTCTTTCTTATGGCTAGATAATATTCCACTATATGAATATACCACATTTTGTTTATCCATTCACTCATCAGTGGATGGATATTTGGGTGGTTTCCATCTTTCAGAGATTGTAAATAGTGCTGCTATGAACTTTTTCATACAAGTTTTTGTTTGAACACAAATGCTTTTTTGGAAGTATTAATTTTTTTTCTCCAAAACGCAGGCTTGTTTGTTTCTTGCTCGGGACAGGGGTGGGTGTGGCACTGCTTCGCTGATGCCCTAAGGAAGGTTCAGCTTGTCCACTGGTGATCTCCATCTGTTCCTTGTTCTTGTGCCTCTTGATCATCTATCTCCCCATTTTTCCCTTACCCTCTCTTCCCTGCACAAATTTGCATGTATGTGGACTCTCCCCCACTCAAACAATTTGGAATTCACATTGGCAAGTGGATTTCCTCCTCTTACACAGGTTTCTTTTATATATATATATATACAATGAATGTGTACAATTCAGAAAGCCCTTAGGCCTCAGTTCTTAGCTTAGCTTCCCCTAACAAGGCCCCCTCTCCAAGTCGATTCCAGGAAATCAGGCTCCCGGAGCTCAAGCCAGGAGAGGCCCTTCCTCGGGCCTGAGCTCATAAAGCCAAGGTGTGTCTGGGCCCCCAGCTCTGTCAGGCTTGGAACTTGAGCCTTCACTCGCTGGCTGCTGTCAGAGTTCAGTGCTCCCTGCCAAGCCCTTGGAAAGCTGGGGGCCAGAGAGAACAGAGAGGTGTCAGATTACTGCCTGCAGAAAGGAGGGGGCTGCCCTATCTGACACACACCCCCCCTCCCCTGGTGTACAGTGTCACCGTTACGTGTACAGCGGGGTGGGTGAGCAACCCCAGGCATCGTCAGCGTTCAGGATCGCATCACAAAATACAGTGCGATTATCTTGCCTCCTCTCAGAAGTACAGAGGCCCGCGCTCCCTTCCCCTTTGCCTCTCCCACCCCTTTTTCCTGGGTTTGCAGCTCTCCCCCTCCTCCACATCCCCTGCTTTCCCCCATCTGTTTTTCTGGTGATTTCCCCCAAAAAACCGCTCTAGTTCTCTCCTGTCCCTTTGATTCCCTCCCCCTCCTTTCATCCTCCAAACCTTTTCCATCCACTCCCTGTCTCCTTGCCTTTCTCGGTGTGCCTTTTGGATCTGTTTCCTTTGACGCTGGTCCCAGGCCTGCTGCCAAGTTTCAGACCCATTAGTGAGGTGCCTTGCTGACTGAAACACAAATCAAGGCTGATCCGGGTGCAATTAGCAGCTGCTCGCACCTCATCTGGAACGCATTAGCCAGCCCTGAGAGTGGAGGGAGGGAAACAGGAGGGAAATATGGACGCCAAACAGAGCAGATCTCCTATTTTGGAACAGGGATCCTGACCCAGTAGACGTATAATTGAAAATAAGATACAAGTAGACAAAGAGGCCCCCCATGAGAGGCACAGATGAGTGACCTGTTAACTGACCTTGGGTATCCTTCAGCATCTATGCAAGGGATACAGAATCCTCCACATTTGATTCAGGTGTAGAACTATCATCCAGGAAAAGGGGTGTCTGTTCCCTTTAATCCAGATATTTGAACACTCGTGCGATCCAGGAGTCCTCTGCTCTCTTGCTGCGTACTGTTATCTTAGTACTGCTTCTAGAAATCTAATGTGCATTAAGAATCACCTGGCATTGAGTTAAAAATGCAGATTCTGATTCACTAGCACTGGAGAGGGGCCTGGGATTCTGCATGTATAACAAGCTGGTGGATGGACCACACTTCAGGAGTCTAGGACAATTCAGCTCATGTAATGTTGGTCAAATACCCCTGCTAGAGGCTTCTCCCAGGACCCTGTCCTTCTCTTTGTTAGTACTCAGAATTACAATTAAGGATAAATGATGTAATTAGCTGTTTGATGCCTATCTTCCAAGTCAAGTGCAAGCTGTCCAAGGGCAAGGACCAGTCCTGTCTGGTTCACTTCTGTATCCCCAGTACTAGCCCAGGGTGTTACTTATAGCAGGTGGTCAATAAACATTTCACAAGTGAATTCTCATGAGTGAATGAACCAGCTCAGTCCTCAAGGCCCATCACAAGTCTCTCCTCTTTCAGAGAGCCTTCCTAGCCCAGCATTCCTTAACTGTACCTGCCTGGCGATAGTTGATAGTTTCCCATGTGTTTCAGCCCCTTAGCTAGATCATTAGCTACTTGAAACTGGGACTTGGTCTGCTGAGTTTCTGAACTTTTTTATGCCCTTCCTCCTCCATACACCATCCCCCCAGTACTGCCTTGCTCTAGTAGGCATTTAATGTCAGTTGATTGATTGAGAGACCCTAGGATGATGCCAAGTTCTATTTAGAACTCAATTATAATGCCCAAGGGTTGGCTGAATTTTGGCTTGGACCAAAGCCAAGGTTTCACATGCCCCAGTGGAAAAGTCTTTAATACTACCTAACACATCTGTGTGTGGGAAGGCTGAGACATTATGTGTGTACAAAATCAAGAGATTGTGAGGCTCCCAGAGCAGCTATAAATCAGGCCACTCTGGAGGGTTAACTGGTGCGCCTGCAGCCATTACCTCACTCCAGTTTCTCCACTGAAAACCATGGCTCACGGTGTAGGGCACACTTGCAGGAGTGAGGGCTGCTGTTCTTTTCCGGGATCAGGCAGACCATTTACCTTGGAAATACAGAAAACTGGCTCGCTGCTTTCTCCCATAGATGGGAGAACCTGGTTTTGTTTGGAATTCATCAAATGTCCTATTTTTCAAACATTCAGGGATTTGTGAAACCCAGTGTGCCTTTTGTCAAGCACTTTCCCCCCATAATCTTAAAACACCTGTGTATTGTAAGGGACATTTAATGCATATGCTTACTTACCCTTAAATCATCAAAATACTGTTATGCAAGATCTGTTTGATGTCTAAGAAACTTTATGAGCATTATTTGGAAGTTTAAAAACCTTGCTTTCAGCATAAAAAACAGGAAGGTGTGTTTTTCTTAAAACACATTGCCTTTAACACAAAAAGATGTGAGGGCCTTTCCAGAATCCTAATTTTGCAGGGCTTAAGGGGTTCAGAGCCAGCGCAGTCCAGGCTCACATCCCTGTCTCTTCAGTGAATCAAAGCGTAGCTGAAAGTCCCAGGCTTGGCAGACTCTGTGACCCTTCAGTACCCAATGGTGACAAAGCTTAATCTGTCTGGAGACTCCCAAGCATATTTTACAACCAGTACCCCAGATGCATGTTCCACGTGTAATCCTGCAAAATGCCTGGCTGTGGCCTGATTATCTTCTTAGGCAGATAAGACATAAATCCTAGGGTGTTAGAGACAACTTTTGAAGTTTGAAAGTACCTGGCAAAGAAAAACCACCAGAAATGCAGCTCAAAGATGTAGTTCTATGGGATGGATTTTCAATGATCTGATTATCTCAGGGCAGGGAATGAGGCAGGAAACGTAGGGTGTCCTGTTATCTCTTAAGGCTCTGCCCCAAATTGGCCCTGAAAACTGAGAGCCACCACTTTGGTCTCTGTGTTCTGGTTCACTTACAGGTGAAATGGTGAAATGGCTGGGGTGGGTGAGTTTCAAAGCAATGCTGATACACACACGCACACACACACACACACAATGTATATAAATGTCCCATATAAACACAATGAGTGAGCAATAGAGAAAGTATGCAGTGCACCTAACACAAAGAAGAAACTTAGTGAATAGTTGTTGAATGAGGAGTGACTGCACGTTGCTGAGAATAGGTAACAGGAAATCTGAATCCACAACCGTCAACTCTCAGATAATAGGCTCACCTGTTCCACCGTGGGGACATAGAAGTTTGGGGGTAACAGGAGAAAGGAAGATGGCCATTGGGCAGTTAGCAGTGGCCTAAGCAAGTGGTGAGAAGCAGAGGCATAAGGAGACCCATGTTCCCCAGGCCACCTGGCCTGCCTCTCCATCGTCCTTTCTCCTCTGCGACCTTGGAGCCCAGCCTAAAATGAGCAGAGCCATGCCTGGGGAATGAGTCCTCCAGAAATGATATTCAGCTTCCGAGTTAACCACTCAGCAGATAGCACTGAAGGCCTGCCACCTGTCAAGCATGGCCCAGCTGTCTCAGAGCCACAGTGGTGGCTAAGATGCACCCTCAGAGAGTTCACAGTCTGGCACAGGCGAGTGGCCAGCTTCCTTCTTGCCCGCCCGATATTCAAGGGAGTGTGAATGGAAATGACAGGACAGAAGGAGAGATAAGCAAGAGATGGAATCAACAGCACTGAGCCCTGAGCAGACGTGAGGGGCAAAGGACAAGGCAGCATTAAGGAAACCGTTGAAGGTTCAGGTCTCGGTGTCTCAGAGGATGGTGGTGATATTAGCAAAAATAGAGATTACAGAGGAGAAAAGCAGTTGAGAGGGAAGATGCCAGGGCCAATTTGGAACCTACCTGCTAAATCTGGTGAGACATCTCTGTAAAATGGCACTAAGGGAGGCCTTTATTCATCTGGGGAGAAAAAAAAAATGGCTGCCTAGAAAGTTCATACACACGCAGCAAAAAGGAGAGAAAAATGAGGTGAGAGAGCGTGAAAGCCCTTGCTGAAGGGGCTGCATTCTGGCCTGACATGAGATCAGCAGAAACAGGGGGCTCCCTTGGCCTGAGCACGCCTAGATCAGAACTAGCACACCGCTGTGTCTCACTTTTGATCACTCTAAGTGTTCTCAAAGTGAGAGGAACGAGTAATCTCACAGCCCCTAAAACTAGATCAGATGTGTGTGCTTCAGTGGGTAGTGGTGGCTCTACATATGGAAGATTGTATTCAGAAATGCCCGACTCCAGCACTTAGATTCCATGCACATGTGGAAGGAATTGAGGAGATAGCCAGACTTAAATACTCCACCCCCACAGTGTGGCGTCCTGATGCGTTTTGGAAACAGAAGAGCACCATGGTGGGAAAACCTCTGCGCAGTTAAATATGGACACCTTGAACAGGGGCTAAATTCTTTATGAGATTTCTGTGTCACTGAAGACTTGGCCAGTTTCCTCCTATGAAGAGAAATTATAGACTATCTCCTCTGGCTATCTAGAATGCTTTGGAAAATTTATTGTTATGAAGGGCTAAATGTTACAGAGAGAAAAGGGTTTACCCCTTTAAGTGCCAAAACTTTACTTCAGTGATTTTGAATGAAATCTTTTCCAAAGGCATATACCTTTCCTTTACTTCTTAAATACAAACTTAATTTCACTGGAGGAATGCCAATTACAAACTATGTTACAATAAGAGAAATACTAGACAATAAGTTCATTGAGAAGTGAATGCTGCAAAAACTACTAGTGAAATCCAAATGAGGTCTGTAGTCCATTTAGTGGCAATGTACTGGCATTAGTTTCTTCCCTTTGATCACGGACTAATGTAAAATGATATCATTGGGGGAAACTGGGAGAAGCATACATAGGAACTATTTTTGCAGCTTCTTGTGAGTCTAAAATCATTCAAAATAAGATTTTTTTAAAGTACCCTGAGATCAGGGACTCTTGTTTCAGTTATCAAGTAGATGAATAGAAGGAAGAAAGGAAGGAAAGAAGGAAGGGAGGGAGGACAGACAGGCAGACTTGGGACCTTTAGAGATCTAAAAAACTATATGGGAAAGAGTGTGGAGTATCAAAAATGTGGGAGCTTTAAATGCAGGCAGGCTCTGAGGTATACCCCCTTCCTAGCTTGGTGACAAATGTCTTATAAACTCTGTGAACCTCCACGTTTACCTTTGTAATATAGGGATAAAATACACACTACAGAGGATTGCTGTGAGGATTAAATAGAACAATATGCCCAGTACACCCAATAGAGTATCCATCACCCATTGGGTAGTCAATAAATGGCCCTATTCTAAATGTCCCTGAATAGTGTGTGGTTGTAATTCTTATGTCTTAATTCTGTAGTTCTGGTTTCTAATCATCAGAATTCAGCTCTCACACTTTGATGCTCTGCACCTGCTTCCCTGTTTAGTTTGCTGCTCCTCATCTGCTGTGAGCTTGATAGGATTCTATATGCAATATTAAATCTATATGCAATATTAAATTCTATATGCAATATTAAATTCTATATGCAAAAAATATTTGTGTTTCAGCCCACAGACACTAATTTTAGCTGCTCAGAGACCTTTGTCTTTTGACATACTATTTTTCAGTTGAGTTCTCCATGGATAAGTTTCTTCGATGAGTTCCAGTTAGATGAGACAATGACATTAATAAAAATAACAACAGCCATCATTTATCGATCATTAAAATGCTAACTGTATTGTGTTCGACATACATTATCTCATTTAATTCTCATAGCCCCTCTATGAGTTAACTGTTTTCATCTCTACCCTTAATCTCTGTAGATTAAGAATTTCATCCCTCGCCCAAGGTCCCAGAGCTAATTATCTGCAGACCTGGCTCCTATCACGGAGGATTCCAAAACAGTGTCCTTTCCCTTCACTGCGATTGAAAATATTTTTAAATGGCCCCCGTCCTTAGAGTGGGAGCTAGGTCCCTTTGATGAAGGAGGTAAAGAGGGGGTGAGAAGAAGAGGAAAGGAGGAAAAGAAAGTTGTAGTCAAGAGTCCAGTTCTTTTAAAATCTCAAGAAGGCAACAGTCCTGGAAACAGCATGATTTTATACTGTAGCTCCTTAATAAATGTTTGTTGAGTGTTTCAGAAGAAAACAGCGTTTCCCCAAGCTGCCTAAAGAAAGAAAACTGTCTTATAGAAGGTTTCTCCCTTCTGTATCCTGAGACCCTTCATCCCCTGTGCTGATTACCTCCTCATGCACGGCCGAGCCAGTCAGGAAACGCCTCCTGTCACAGAACCTGAAGCCCTAGGATTTGAATTACATAAATTCCCTGTACAGGCAATCTCTTAGGAATTGTCTACTTTGCATTTTGAAGAATTCCTGTGTTTGGTGACCAGACCTCTGAAGAAATGCTAATGATCTCGCCAGACGGTCCGGTCTGTAGGTGTTCATTGTTCACGTGCTTAGACTCAAAAGGGGAGCCCTGCAGATAGACACAAAAGAGGGAGAAGAGGGCAGAGCTGAGATGGAGGGAGAAAGTGCCTCTTCTATAAGGGAGCAGAGGCCAGAATCCAGCAAGGTTGCAGACGTAACCAGCTGTAAAGTCAGAGGAGTCTTTAAACAGAAAAGGTTCCTGGGCCTTGGCATATATTTCGCAACAGGTTGTGGTGTGAGGGATGTTTGGGACAACTGTAAACAGGAACTGCTGTGTCCTTATTAGGAATAATCACTTCTCCAGGCGGAGAAGCGGCTGTTGAGACTGTGCTCACAACCTCCTTCCTCCCTCCTGGCCCCAGCCTGTCCTCCCCGTTGCTGCTGTAGGAACCCAGTGACGCTGTACTCTATGGTTGCTCCTGGAGACTGCTGCTCAGCAGGACCCGAGAAAAGAAAAAGCCAGGGATTCCATCTGGCGGAGTCTACCTTGATCCCAGCTACTCACAAGAGCTGTTTATTCCCACCAACACTGAGCCTAGTGTAGCCGTCCTCCCTACCGGGTGGCCTTAAGAGCTGTCCAACAGGCCTGGCAAATTTTGTCAAAGCCAGACACTGGGCAGGACTTCAGGGGGTGGGTCTGGGTGCTCAGCAGCCTGGATTTGGAGAGGCCAGCACTCAACAGAAGGTAGGGGCTACGGTAAGAGTGGATTGGTGCTTCATCTTCCCTGTTGGGAAGAGCCGATGCATCTTCAGGTCTCAGTGCCAGAGGTCGTTGCCTAGGGGTCACTCTGAGCCAGTATCACCACTTTTTATCACAGAGGTGATTAAAAGTGTAGGCTGTGTCAACAAACAGTATACGTCAAAATTCTGGCTCTGCCTTTTTCTGGATGCATTTTTCTGAGGATGAAAGTAAGACTTGGCAAATAGCTGAATTAAGGGGAAACAGAGAGTCTTTTAGAAGTCTAGGTATAGGCCAAACTGCCCTGGAGGAGATGAAGGTTATTTATAAAAATTTGGAATTAGGTAGGCTAAGCAAATTTGAAGATGAATATAAAGTCAGTTCTCCACATTTTGAGTTTCAAGAGCTAATGAAATAATCAAATGAAGATGCTAGTAAGAAGGTAGAAAAACAGGAATGGAGTTTAGGAGACAAGTTAGAACTAGATTTTCTTCATCACTGGTTCATGCATGACCCTATCTTATTTTATTTAACCTTTACTAATACGATGAACACTGTGAAACTATAGCCCAACACAAGAACCAACCATTACCAGTAACCCACACCTACCCAATTGGTCATCCATATCCCATCCCTCCACCTCAGAGGAAACCATTATCCTGACTTCTGTGTCTATAATTCCTTTCCTTTGTTTTCTGTTTTATTACATATATCTAAAAAAGTAAATCTAATAAAGTAAATTGATGGATTTTTCTTGGTTTTCAACTTTATAAACAGGTTATACTATAATGTCTGTTGGAACTTTCTTTGGTCACTCAACATTATGTCACTGAGATTCATACCTGTTATGTGAAGCTGAATACTATTAGTTTTCACTACTGTATAATATTCCATTGGGTGAAAATATACTACTTATCTGTTGTCATTAAGTATATGAGTTGTTTCCAGTTTCTTTGCTATTCTGAGCAGTGAGCTATGAACAATTTTTCACATGTCTCCTGGTGCATCTGTGTAAGAGTTACTCTTGGGCTTAAACCCAAGTGTAAGTGGGATTGCTGGGTCATACAGCACACAAATGTTCAGCTCTTCAAGATAACACCAAACTGGTTTTCAAAGTAGTTGCGCCAGTGAGACAAAGATTTGAGAGATATTACCAGGGAGGTGACTATTAAAGCCATGGAAGCAGATGAGTTTGTCCTAGGAGACCATGTAAAGCAAGAAACAAAAGGGGGGATTGAGGTCTGATTCTTAGAAACATGTATGTTCATGTATGTACAGGAGGAAGCAGAGCCAGAAAAGAAAACAAATGGGTGGTCAGAGAGGAGAGAGCACAACCAGGAGAGGTAGAGTCAAGCATGCCAGAGGACAGGGGTGACCAACATCAGAGGATGCTGCAGAGATGATTTGAGAAGGATGAAGGTTGAGAAAAGGTCAGTGACCTTTAAGAAAGCTATTTTTGGCTTTGTGGACTGCTGAGTGTAGAAGCCATATTTCAAGGGATTTATGGGTGAGCGCTGGAGGTGGGGTGGTGGAGAGAAAGATTGTAATTATAAATACCATCGGGATAAGTTTGACAGTGAGTTGAGGAGTAGATATAGAAAGTTGGAGGAGATATCCTAGCTGGGATGTGATTTTTAAATTTTTTTTTAAGGATGGGGAAGACTTGATGTGCTTGTAGTTTCAGAAGTAGAAGCCAGTGGGAAGGAAGCATTTGAAGTAAGAGGTTCATTGTAGAGGAAGGTCTTCTAAGGAATGGGAGAGGATAGAATCTGATGCACAAGTTTGTTCTTGGCAACTCTGTTTCTCTGAAACAGAGAAGATAAAAGAACTTTAAATGGCATAAAAAATTATCGTTGCCATCACAGCAACTAACATTTATAGAGTACACTGTGCAAAAGATCCTGTACTAAGCACGTCACATATTATCTCATTTAATCATCTGAACAGACCTATGGCATGGGTACTTCTTATAATATCTATTATAATTTCCATTTTACAGAAGAGGAAACTGAGGCTTAGAGACATGACTAGACCAGGCTAGTTGTCTGAGGCCATGTTCTCTCAATCATTATGTGTAAGCTGAGAATTTGGAAGTAGAACAAGATTGTGCAAGATGGCAAAAGCTTAGGCCTGAGGCAATCAGAGATGTGAGAGGAATAAAAAAGGCTTGGATTAGGTACCCTTATGTGATAAGGAGTCAGGGGAAGAAGACAGGGAAGTGAACATGTTGGGCTTTTACTATGTTTCGGGCTAAGTGCTAGGCCCTTTGCATACATTGACTTATTTTAATGGGAACAAATTAAAAAGGTAACTAAGAAGTAGCAGGGCTCCTTGGCAATTGGAAAGCGTCCAGTGTAATGGAACTAAGCAGTCTGGGCTTTCTGTAAGTTGCACAAACGACAGGAGCAGGAATCTGAAGAAGACAGTGCAGTTGAGCAAGGGTTGGAGATACGTAAGTGGAAGCCTAGAGGTAAGGGTGTGGATGAGGCCAGAGAGGCCACTTGTTTGCTGACCATGGCCTCTCACAGGGGGAAAAAGGCAAATAAAGTCATGGATCAGATGAACTGAGCTGGGGAATATCAAGGGACTGAAGTTCACAGAGGGGATACAGAGGCAGCCCAGCATTGGCACGGGTGGGAGAGAGGTGGGAAGGTGAGAGGCTCAAGGACTTTCATGGTTTGAGATCTTAGAAGTCGAGCAGCTGAGCACTGAGAGGTCTGCAGTGTGGTCACGCAGGAGGGTGCTGAAGAGAAGAAGATACGGATGAAGGCCGCTGGGACTGAGAAACCAGAAGGCTGGGCTACGTATAGCGCTTTGTAGTTTATGTTGTTTTATAATCTTCATAACCCCCTGGGGGGTAGTTCTTTTTGTGCCTTAGAAAAATTCAAAAATTAAAAAAAAAAAAAATGTCTGTTACTAGAGACAGTACATAGATGACCAAACTTGGGCTCCCCCAATTTAGAAAAAGCAGTCCTGGGATGTGAACCAAGTCGTCTTCTCCAAGTTCCCCTTTTCCTCTTTAGTGCCTGTGACTCCCACTCACCATTCAAGAGTCAGTTCAAATGTCATCTCCAAGAAGTCTTCATCGCTCTTAACACTGAGTCAGGGGCCCTTCTTCTGGGATTTCATGACTCTCTCACCTTGTATCCCAATTGCTCACGTATTTGTCTCTCACTAGGCTAGAGGAAAGTGACTGTGTCTTTATTTCCAGTGCCTGGCATCACTTCTGGCCCAGAATGGGCTCAGTGAAAGTTTATGGAATGAATTAATATATTTGAAAACAATAGACTGGGCCCAGAGACATAGCAAGCCAAGAGACTCTTTCCAATATTTGGACTTACAGTCCCCATAAGTTTGGTTTGAGAAAAATGGTTCTCTATTAAAATAAGGTCAGTGTAATGGGGCTGGTAGAAGGGCAGCCAAGAGAAGCTGGGTTTGGGAGCCTGGGAAGGGGTGGGCTTATCTGGATAGGAATGAGTTCAGAAGAGAGGAGGAGAGACAACTAAAGCAGGACTGAGTGTACATTTGTCAAATTACTTAAGTTATTAATCAAAAGCCCCAGTTTCCTAAGAAGCCACCAGATAAAACCTTAGTGTATCCTGCCTCCATCACCCCGCCCCAACCCCAGAAGAAAGTAGAAGCCACCCACCACAGCTGTGCTTTATTCCTCATTCTTCACACCCACCTTCCCTCTCTCCCCCCTGCCTCCCCCGAACCTCCCAGCCCCCTCAGATGCCTTCAGTTTACACACACAGACCACGTCACTCCATCCCCAGATGCACACCATGCTTGCTCTCTCCTGGGCTGCTTCTCCTCCCCGGTTTCCCAGCCTGGGAGCGGAGAGAGCCTGTTTTCAGTTAAGCCTTTGGTCACACACAGATGCCTTTTCCATTACTCTTGTTTTTCCTCTTGGAGTGTAACATTTCCAATTAATTCTCCACCGGGGAGGAGGCCCTGTATTAACCACCTCCACGTGGGCGTGGGGGGCAGGGTCCCTGGAGGCCAGCCCTGGCCTGCCAACAGCTGACGCCTGGGCAGCCTGCAACAGGAGCTTTCTTCCCTTTGGTGGAGGGAAAGTGACCCTGTGGACACAGTTTGGGGGCATATCGCAGGTTTGCCCACCTCTGTAGCTAAGGTCTATAAAGGGGACCCTCTTCTAAGCTCCTTTCCTGACCCTCTGACAGCCTGAAAACACTAAATGAATCTTGTCTGCAAGAGGACATGGAGTTTGTCTTGCTCTGTTTTAAAACCTAGGGGAAGAGTTAGAAAATAAGGACCATAAGAGACCCATGAAAATCCAGAGGATCTCCTTGTGGAGCTCCACTTTTGTACATACCTCTATAGCATATAATTTCCCCCAGAAATTACAGCAGGGTGTAAGTGAAAATGTTAGGAGTCCCTTCTGTCCTCCAAGGAGAGTTTATATCCCTGCCCTTGTGATATAAGAAAATATACCAAGTTGCTTTGAACTGTGGACGCTGAGCAGTCGACTCTGCTCAATCACTAGTCCCCACGGATTAGCCTCACAAAGAGGAAATTCAAATTGGAGCTTCAAGAAAATGAAAGACTGGCATTTCATGGATCCTAAAGTTTGGGCAGAATTGTCAAAACTGCAAGTTCTTAACCTGTGAATGTCAGGTGTCGGCTGTGATGAGTCCTTCATGTGGTTTTTTGAACTCCAATAGGCCAGACATCGTGCTGGGAGCTTGGCAGCCACTGCGAAGTTTGCCAAGGTAGCTATCGCCATGATCTTGCGTTGCACAGGGCTGCTGTGGGCAAACTCCATCTGTGCAGAGGGCCCGGACTCCATCTCTTTGCCCATTTGGAGCTCCACCCAGGAATCCTTGATACTGGGTTTCACGGGCTGGAGATACATCTGACTGATTCTGGGTTTGGCAAAAGGGACTGAAGCAGTACCCCTTCTGCAGCAGGAAGAATAAAAGCCATGGGAATTGGGTTTGTGGGAAACAGCAGGAGGAGGCGAGGAATTTAGTCTGAAGGGAAGAACTGGACATTCCTGTCAGATTTGAGGCCCAGAGAGCTCTGACAAGCAAAGGACACATGCTGTTTATAATCTTAAATTGAGTAGGCTTGATTACACCTTGAAAGCTTTGTGGCCTCTCTCCCAGGCACCTGGGTCCAATTATCCAGGGCCCCACCTACCTAGAAGAAAAACTGCATCTGACTCTCCCAGACTGACTTCACTCTCACCAGACTCTCATCCTCTTTCTGACATGAATTGAAAGGAATGCAGGTGGTGGAGAGGACCATGGCTGTTGACATACACCCTCCAGAATTTCGTCACTCTTTCATGTGTTACAACTACCTTAAGTTTGATCATCAGCAACTTAATTCCTCTGCACAGGTTCTCTTGGTAACAGTGTCTCCACACTGAAATGCTTATTTTTTTTTCCAACTTTATTGAGGTGCAATTGACGTATAACTGTGTTTTAAGTTTAAGGTGTACAATGTGATGGTTTGATATTCATATATATGTGAAATGATTACCACAATCAGGTTAGTTAACACATTCGTCACCTCACATAGGTACACTTTTTGTGTGTGGCAAGGTCTTTTAAGATCTACTTTCTTAGCAACTTTCAAATATACTACAATACAGTATTATTAACTATAGCCACCATGCTATGTATATTAGATCCCCAGAACTTATTCTGCTTTTAACTGGAAGTTTGTACCCTTTGACCATTGTTACAGTGCTCCCCGCCCCACCCAGCAACCACCAAACTCTTCTGTTTCTATGAACTTAGTTTTTTATATTCTACATATAAGTGAGATCATACAGTATTTGTCTTTCTCTGACTTATTTCATTTTAGCATAATGTTTCAAGTTTCATTCAAATGGCAGGATTTCCTTCTTTTTTATGGCTGAATAATATTATGTCATATATATAAAACAGAATGTTATATATGTATATATATGTATCACATTTTCTTTATTCATTCTTCTATCAGTGGACGTGGGTTATTTCCATGCCTTGGCTATTGTAAATAATGCTGCTATGAACATGGGGGTGCAGATACATCTTTGAGATAGTAATTTCATTTCCTTTGGTTATATACCCAGGAGTGGGATTGCTGGATCATATGGTAATTCTATTTTTAATTTTTTGAGGAACCTCCATACTGTTCTCCATAGTGGCTGCACCAATTTACATTCCCAGCAACAGTGCAAGAGGGTTCCCTTTTCTCCACACCCTCCCCAGCATTTGTTAACTCTTGTCATTTTGATGATGGCCATTCTGACAGTTGAGGTGATAGCTCATCGTAGTTTTGATTTGCATTTTCCTGATGATTAGTGATGTTGGGGACCTTTTCATGTATCTGTTGGCCATTTGTATATCTTTTTTGGAAAAATGTCTGTTCAGGTCCTTTGCCCATTTTTAAATAAGATTATTTGGGGTTTTTTTTGCTATTGTGTTGTATGAATTCCTTATATATTTTGGATCTTAACCCCTCATCAGACATATGATTTGCAAATATTTTCTCCCATTCTGTAGGTTGCCTTTTCATTTTGTTGATAATTCTCTTTCCTGTGCGGAAGCATTTTAGTTTGATGTAGTCCCACTTGTTTATTTTTGCTTTTGTTGCTTGTGATTTTGGTGTCATATCCAAAAAATAATTGCCAAGATCGATGTCAAGGAGCTTTTCTATATGTTTTCTTACAGGAGTTTTATGGTTTCAGGTCTTACATTTAAGTCTTTTATCCATTTCTAGGTAATTTTTGTGAGTGGTGTAAAATAAGGGACCAGTTTGATGCTTTTGCATATCGATTATTTAAAGGATGTATCAGGTGACTTAAAATTATTAGGAAATGGAAAAATGGGTTGGGCAATATTCAGTGTATATTCAATGCATTCAGATCACAGGAATGAGTGCTTTGGAAAGAAAATAGAAAAAATATGGTCTTAGATGTCTAGGAGCAACCCTCCTAAATGGGTAGGCAGAATTCATCCACGTGGAATGGATAATTAGATACTTAAACATGGAGACTAGTGACGGAGGGGAGCTAGATCTTTTAATAAGGTAGTTAGGGAAAGCTTCTCTGAAATGATGCATTTGAGCAAAGACCTAAAGAATGAAAAAAAACAGCCTTATAAAGAACAGGTGAAAAAATTTTCCAGGGGGAAGAGTCAGAATATGCAAAGTCCCTGAGGCTGGAAAGAGTTTGTTCAAGGAACTGAACAGAGGCCACTATGACTAAAGCTAATTTTTAAAAAACATAATGAGATAATATTAAATATAAAATTTTATATACTGTGTTTTCATGTAATATAAAAATACATTTCCTATGTTATTACTTTTTTTCAAAAATATGGTTCTAATGACTTACAACATTCCGTTCAATAAATGTAATATAATTTGCATAACCATACCTTTCAAAAAATACTGTTTCCAACTTTTTGCTTTCACAAGTAGTGGGAGCACAGCTTTATACATAAATACATAAATATACATATGTACATAAATATTTGTCTGAATTTATTTTTCATTAGGAAAAATTGCCAGGAGTGGAACAACTTAGGTAAATAAACATTTTCAAACCAAGTTGCTCTCCAGAAAGTTGGTCTATATTACTCTTTCACCAGCAGTATATGGAGTCCATTCTAGAGTTAGTAATAATTTGAGCAGGATTTTAAATGTAAACTATTAAATAGAAATCCTTAATGTGGGAAACAATTAACTTTAAATTATTGAGAAATGTTAGTATAGAAGTTGCTTTGTAGTATGTAAACCCAAAATACACAGAAGAATCAGTATAAGAGGAAAGTATTATCTCAAATCAATATGTGGCTTTGGGGATATTGTTTATTTGGAAAAACATTAAATTATCTCCTTACCTCATACCATATACACTCCTGATGGATTAAGGAGGTAAACATTAAAAAAAAGGTAAACCACAAAATAACTTTAAGAAAATGTAGGTATATATTTATCATATAATAGGGAAGGAGAAACAAAAAAGAAAGTAAAAGATTGATGGATCTAACTACATATGGATTCAAAACTTCTATTTCAAAAGTACTGTCAATATAAATCCATCCTCTGAGAATAAAATAGGTACACTTAATAGGTTTCTTAATAGTAATAGCTAACATGCACTGAGTACTTGCCAGGC
The DNA here is from genome assembly GCF_965194805.1 of Balaenoptera borealis. Lineage (NCBI taxonomy): Eukaryota > Metazoa > Chordata > Mammalia > Artiodactyla > Balaenopteridae > Balaenoptera > Balaenoptera borealis. The sequence goes on from NC_138862.1 coordinate 59,839,724, forward strand.
ACTTGCTAAGTACTTTTTTTTTAAACATCTTTATTGGAGTATAATTGCTTTACAATGGTGTGTTAGTTTCTGCTTTATAACAAAGTGAATCAGCTATACATATACATACATCCCCGTATCTCCTCCCTCTTGCGTCTCCCTCCCCCCTCCCTATCCCACCCCTCTAGGTGGTCACAAAGCACCGAGCTAATACTTAATCTGCTTTTTATTATTTACTCCTTGTGAGGTGGATACTATTATGTACCATGAACCACTGGCTCCGAGGCACTGGAGTCACCAGCAGTCAATAGTAAGCTGAGCTGAACAGGGGTGGTCTTGGTCAAGCACCTGTCAACTTGCCCAGGACACTTACTGGCCCCGAGACTCTGCTCATCTGCTCCTCACCCTCCCTTGGTAGTTGTCGCCTGCCCGTCAATGGCAGCAGAATAGCACAGTGTGATCTCATTCATTTCGAGGCCAAAGACTGCTGTTTTGTGGACACTGGTCACCTCTGACTTTCTCCTCTACTGTCTAAGCCAACCCAGAAGAAGTCACCATAGAAATAGAAAATATTATTAGAGCTTGTATCACAGATCCAGGGATCGTCTCCACTGAGCTGAGACAGAAAATTAATATGTTTATCAAGAAAGATTACACTTGTCGGCAAAGAGTCTTTTTCAGGCTGTAAGGATAAACAGACAGAGTCGCCAGCTGCCCTCAGGGCTGGTCCCTGGGCAGGGTGCCTGCACAGGGCTGGTAGTATGTGCTCTGTCCACCTCAGCAGAAAACAGGCTGCGGACTTTATCCAACCTCCAATCCCGCCCCAGACAGGCCCCAGCTCTCAGCCACATCTTCCTCTGTGTATTTTTATTATAAGAAGATATTCAAGGGTGATTAAGGGAGTAGAAAGAAATGATTTGTCAGAAAAGATTTAAGAGGCTAAATATGTATGATATGGCTAAACAATGACTAACACTGGCCCCCTCAGCTCCTTGGGAACTCTGTTGGGCCAAGGCCTTGTTTAGGCTGGCGTATGGGCCAAGGATCAGAAGATGGCTCACCCTCAGGTGCCCTTCATCCATCAGTTACCTCTTCCCCATTTACTTATGGAAAGAGCACAGACCCAGACCTGCGTTCAAATCCTATGCTGTGTGGTCTTCAGCAAAATCCTTAACCTAAGAGTTAGTCCTAAATCTCAGTGTCATTATCTGTAAAACGAGGACCTAAACTAACACAGTGGTGCCAGGACTGGTCTGAAGATAGGGGCAATAAATAGGGTTCTGAGGCTGACTCCTTCAATCACCAGTGGGCCAAGAGGACACCATCGTAAGTGATGTGTGTGGCACAGATGGTCACACAGTTGCGGTCCTATCCCTGAGGGTTTCACAGGAGATAAAAATGTCTCCATGGAGGGTGATGCCACGGCAGGTGCAGTGAGTCAAGAATTTGAAAAACCACATGGGAAACAGTGTCTACAAAGAGAGTGGAGCCTCTGGTTACCGATAAGATGTATTGACTCCCTGCAGAGGGCTCATGAGAAACAGGGCCATCAGTAAGCAGCTAAGAGCTAAATGTACAAGCCAGAAGGCTTCTTTGGAAGCTGACAAAGATGCAGCTAAGAGTAGAATATGCAAACAACAAATCTCATAGTTAAAGTTGAAGAGCTCCAGAGATATTTGAGTGCTCAGCAAGGCAGGTCTGCTATGCTAAATTCAGGGGCCTTGTTGGAAAATACTAGGACCCTGAATCAGCATGGGATCAATAGGACAGATGCCCCTGAAGATTTTAACAAGCACCACTTCCTTAAACTTTCAGCGTTTGCAGAGTTGGCTCCCTCCTTGTTAGTCAGAGGTAACATTTCCCCTGTGCTGGAAGATGCTGCAGAGGTCCCTTGCCCAGAGGCCACACCCCCTCAAGAGCTGCCCCCAACTCCTCTTCTGGATGATAGGCTAATAACTAGGGTTAAATCCTAGTATAAGTAGGCTGGGGAGGTGCTGAGCTTGATAAAGAACGAACAAGACAAAGCAGATGGGCAGCCAACAAGGATGCTTCTCAGTATCTACAAAAAAAAGTCAAGAATGGAGGAGCAGGAGGCTGAGGGCAGTCGCAGATCATAAAATGTCATGATCTCTTCCTCAGTTCCCAGACCTGAGCCTGTTTTCATATCTGGAACCCACTGAGTCATGAGATGTGACATCATAGCAAGGTTATACTGTGATCATTCCCCTCATCTTTCCCCAAAGGGATCTATTTACCCCAGTGACTATATATTGCAATGCAGGGGATAATCAATTATTTTGAGGACTATTGGACACAGGGTCTGAGTAGACATCAATACCTAGAGACCCAAAGCATCATCATGCCCCCCACCCCATTAGAATAGGGGACTATGGGAACCAAGTAATAATGGAGTCCTGACTAAAGTCTGGCTCACAGTGGACCCATTGAGTCTGTGGATACACCAAGGGGTCATTTCCCCAGAGTCCAAGTATATAATTGGAAATGATATGCTTGCAGTTGGAGTAACCACCTCATGGGTCCTTAGCCTGCTGAGTAGAGTTGCTATAGTGGGGAAAGCCCAAATGGAAACCTCTTAAACCTCCCCCAACATCCTCCAATGCTGGGCCAAGATAGGAAATCAAAACCAATCTCATATCCTGGGGAGGGAGTGTGGCAGAGATTATTGCCGACTTTAAAGACCAAAGGACACAGAAGTGGTAGCCCCCATCATATCTTCATTTAATTCACCAGTCTGACCGCTGAAGAAACTGGATGGATCCTGAAGAATGACTGTAGACGACTGCAAGGACAACCAACTAGTAGCACTGACTGCAACTGCTGTGACAGACCTGGTATCAGTTTTAGAACAGATTAACGTGGCTGCAAGTACATGGCATGTGGCCATTAATCTGGTGAATGCATTCTTTTCAATCCCAATGAGAAAAGAGAACCAGAAACAGTCTGCATTCATGTGAAATGAACAGCAATATTTATTTACAATTTGCCTTAAAGCTATGTTAACTCCCCTGCATTTGTCATAATATAACCCAAAGAGATCTAGACGACCAGGCCATCCCGAAGAATATCACATCTTCCATGGATGACCACACTGATTAGGCAGGAAGAACAACAGGTGATTAGTTCACTGGAGGTCTTGTTAAAATGCATATGCTCCAGAAGATGGAAGATAAATCCTATGAAGATTCAAGGACCTACCACTTCTGGGAAGTTTTTAGGGATCCCAAAGTAAAAGACAATTTTTTTTTTTTTTTTTTTTTTTTTTTTTCACTAAGCACCCCCAGCACAAAGGAGGAGGCTGGCCGCCTGATAGGCCTCTCTGGATTCTTGAGGCAACACATTCCACTGTTTCAGTCTATATACTGGGGGACACAAAAAGGCTGCCTGCTCTGAGTGAGACACAGCAGAAAAGGGCTCCGTAGCAGGTCCAGGCTACAGTGGAAGCAGCCCTGCCTCTTGTGCCATGTGACCCAGAAGACTCTATAGTGTTGGTAGTGGGAAACCTTGCTATTATGACAGATGAGAAATTAGTTCACTATGTAACCCAACACTTCTTCTATTTTCAGTTTTTCTGTTTATTTCCATTATAGATTTAAATTACACTTTTATGCATAGTTCTGTCACCTGCAGGCTATATTTCTTGACTTCCCACTTTGAAAGTAAGGATATTAGCATCCTTTTTCCATTTTTCCATATCCCAACTTCCATCCTCTGTAACGTTTACATTGTCAAGTTGATAACATTTATATTCTGTTCTTCAATTGTAATTAAGTTTCCATTTTTCATCTGTAGATTGACCCTGAAAGTTCAAAATCAATAAACTATGTTAACATCATTATGGCTCTGTAATAATTATTCACTGCAATGCCAAGTGCCTCACAATGATTATATTTCCTTACTTTCTTAGTGTTTGATTCTTCCTGGAGTTTCTAATTGCCTTTGTGAGGTATTTCCCCCTCTTTTTTATTTGCCTTTGTTACAGCTGCATTTAACAAAACCCCTTCTTTTGATGCCACCTACTTGTTTTTCTGGAAGATATTTCTTCTAGACCCTTCTGCCCTCCTGCTCTGCTTTTTAGTCTGCTGCACAGCTGTTGTACTGGAACTACTGGAACTGCACTGATCTAGCTTGGATCTGTTTTTTTCTGGATACCATATATTTCTCTTCTCGCTTCCTCCCCTCCCTCCCTCACTCCCTTTTCCTCACTTCTTCTCTCCCACTTTTCTCTCTTTCTGTATATCCTCAAATAAGATGGTTGGACAGGGTATAGAATAAGTTTAAGTAAGTTTTCTCCTAATATGAAGACATTGTTCTCTGCATTCAGTCATTTCTGTTGAGAGATCTGATGCTGATCCTAGTCTCATTCTCCGTTTTTTTGTGTTCAGTTTTTGTTTCTTGGAAGTTTTTGGATCTTCTGTTTCACCTTGATGTTCTAAAATTTCACAACTAGGTGTCTAGGTGAGCATTTTGTTATTCACCATGCTGGGTACTCAGTGGGACCTTTAAATATGAGGACTCATGTCCTTCAGTTCTGTGAAATTCTCTTATTTATTTTATAATTTTATTTCCTTCATTTCCTCTGTTTCTTATTTTGATATTTCTATTAATCAGATATAAGAACAATTGGGGTGATATTTTCTGTCTCTTTTATCTTTATACATTTTTGTCTTTTAAATTTTATTTTCTAGGAAATTTTCTTTATATTTTACTTTCCAACTGAGAAGAGAAATTTACTATTGTTTTATTTTTCAGGTAGCCATAGTTTTAAGTGCTTTTAAATAGCATCCTTTTCTTGTTTTGCTTAGCTATTACAAATTATTGTATTCTCAGAGAGATTTGAGAAATCGTTCATAAAACAAGACTTGTAGGTCCTTTTTACAGTTCTGTTTTGTTTCTCTGAATTTTCTCCTACTTCCAGTCTTTTCATATGAGTTTCTCTTCATGTTTCTCCTTCATGTTATAAGATCTTTGGTTCCTCATTTATATTTAAATATAAAGCAACAGGCAGATACAGTTTGAGCTTTGTGTACACAAGTGAAGCAGATCAAAAGGGAGTATTTACTCCAGGGGTGATGGGACAGTTGACAGTACGTTTGCTTTGAGACACCTAAAGGCCAGAGGTGCCAACTTCCACAATAGTTCCCTTGGTTTTCCCCAAGGAGTTTGGTCTGTTTCTTTAGAGTAGACCCCCTCCTTTCTCCCATTTGGAGTTACATACCTGACTACCTGGCACTTTTGCAGGCAGTTGGTGGGGGTGTGTTGAAAGTTGACTGTTACATCTATCGAGTCTTGCCTTTTCTCCCTATATGTAGACCGCTTCCTCCTTGGCTGCAGCCGTCTCTGCATGTACATTGTCAGCCCTGTCTCCCCCGCGCCGCTCCATCAGTCACTGCTCTTTCTTCTACTTTTAGTCTTCCACCAATATGTTGAAGCCTCTTGTGCCCTTTTCCATCCTGGTTAAAGAGAATTGATAACTTTTTTATTATTCCTTTAGTATTATTGGATATATTTTGGGGAGTGAAGCCGTAAAGGTGTATGCTTAATCAACCACCTCGAACCAGAGATTTCTATCTTAATATTATTACTTTCTAAAGCCTCAATTATGATGTTATTACTACCTACAGCACACATCAATAGAAATTAATATCTCTCATATTCACCTATTCTTTTATTTAACCATTTTTTTAATTGAAGTATAGTTAATTTACAGTGTTGTGTTAGTTTCAGGTGTACAGCAAAATGATTCAGTTATACATATATATGTGTACATATATATATATATATATATATATATTCTTTTTCAGATTCTTTTCCACTATAGGTTATTACAAGATACTGAATACAGTTCCCTGTGCTACACAGTAGGTCCTTGTTGTTGATCTATTTTATATATAGTAGCGTGTATCTGTTAGTCCCAACCTCCTAATTTATCTCTCCCCCACCCGCCGCTATCTCCTGGGTAACCATAAGTTTGTTTACTATCTCTGTGAGTCTATTTCTGTTTTGTAAATAAGTTCATTTATATCATTTTTTTAGATTCCATATATAAGTGATATCATGTGATACTTGTCTTTCTCTGACTTACTTCACCTAGGATGATAATCTCTAGGTCCATCCATGTTGCTGCAAATGGCATTATTTTATTCTTTTTTATAGCTGGGTAATATTCCATTGTGTGTATATAATATATATATACACATATGTGTACACCACATCGTCTTCATCCATTCTTCTGTTGATGGACACTTAGGTTGCTTCCAGGTCTTGGCTATTGTAAATAGTGCTGCTATAAACATTGGGGTGCATGTATCTTTTCAAATTAGAGATTTCTCCAGATATATGCCCAGGAGTGGGATTGCAGGATCATATGGTAGCTCTATTTTTAGTTTTTTAAGGAACTTCCACAGTTCCATATGGAACTGATTTCCATAGTGGCATTCCCACCAGCATTGTAGGAGGGTTCCTTTTTCTCCATACCCTCTCCAGCGTTTATTATTTGTAAACTTTTTAATGATGGCCATTCTGACTGGTGTGAGGTGATACCTCATTGTATTGACAGTTTTGATTTGCATCAGTGTTGAGCATCTTTTCATGTGCCTGTTGGCCATCTCACCTGTACTTTCAATTCCCACTCCCACTATCCAGTTCTGACTCTCACTACATCTCACCTAGGTTATTACAATTAACTGACTAGTCCTCTAGCTTGAATCTCTACCTTCTTCCATAAACCATAACTCAAATCATGTCAGTTTCCTGCTCAAAAACCTGTAATGCTCCCTACTGACTGTAAAAGAAAACCTAACTTTGCCTAGCATTGAAAGTTCTCAATAATCTGTCCTCTGAGCAATTTTATCTCTGTCATTTATCAGATTACTTCTTCCTCCTAGAATGTCCCTACTTCCCATCTCTACATCTTGAAGTCTTCTCCCCCCCCCCCTTTATTCACACCACAGCTAATGTGCTACCTCCTTCTGGAAGACGTCATTGATTTGTTTACTCTCTCTCCATGCCTCTCCCAACTCTGAGGTCTTCCAGCCCACTGGCTGAGCCACTCTCAGAGCATCTGTCACCAAAGGCCTGTACGAGCTTCCGAGGGCAGAGACCTGTGTCATTCATGTCTCTACGACCAAGCAGAATGGCTGGCACATAATAAGAATTCAGGGATTATTTGTTCAAGCAAAATGACTGAATTTGCTTTTCTCTTTTTCTAAGAAGTAGCCACCTTCTAAGATTGCCATGCAGACCTCTGCCCACTGCATTTAGAGCTTGGCAGATGATAGTATTTGAATATTATTTGGTGAATGATTGGATGTTATAACTACCTTGTTTTTCCTTAGGGAAACGTGAAAGCCCTGCAATTTATCACCTTAGTATCGACCAGGTAAATCTAATTTATGCTAAAATAATAATGGAAAAGGGCTAAAATTCAGGCTCTCAGGACGTGGTGAGCATTTGAACTGAGGTTGTTTAGAAACACAGCCTTTATTATCTCAGAAGACCCCAACAGTCAGCCATTAGCCTGGCTGGGCCCCTGCCTACCTGGATAGTGGAGCTGGAGAGACCAGGAATCAAGGGGAGAGAGGGAGAGCCAGAGACAGACAGTACCAGTGGGACAATGTTTAAATAACCAGGCTGCAGCCCTATGAAACAAGGAAGGCGATGACTGTCCGAACAGCTAGTAGTGACTATCGTGGAGGTATTTAGGAAGGCAGTGGGTCTAGGGAATTGAGTAAGTCCAAGGGGACAAAACAGAAATGGAAACATGAATAAATACTGGGAATTATTTCAGTCTTTCTATTTCATCTACATGGAGTGTATCAATCATTATTTGTTTGGTTAATTAGGTCAACCTGGGTAAAAGTTTGTGCTGTTTAGTAGACCAAATTCACTAGGTAATAAATCAAGTGCTGTTTCTTGTCCTACATACCCACAAACTCTCTGAGCTGGGCAAATCCTTTCTAATTGGATGTACTTGGAGGGGAAATAGAAGCAGAACGCACTAGTATGTTTGTATGTTCATGCATACATGCATGTGCATATATGCACACCCCCTAGATATTGGATCAGACATGCTTTAAAGGGATCTTTTTTCCTATTATTCATCCTTCTCTTTACAGGCCAGAAGCAGGTTACCCAGGCTTCTTTACTAAGATGCCCTGTGGCATTCCTTCAGCAATCCAGGGCTATTTGAAAGTTTGTGGCCACTCACAATTTTAACCCAGGGGGCTTTTCAGGTAAAGAGCCAGAGAATTGAGCTGTTGGGGAAAAGTCTCTTGTGTAGGGTGCCAGGAGGGGAAGGAGACTTTCTAGTTTCTCTACTTTTCTCCCTTGGGTTTTCTAGGTATGATCCTGTTGTGGGCCCTGGGGACCTGGAGCCAGGAAAGGGGTTTAGCAAAGGTTCCCCGTCAGTGTTTCTCAGGGATTCTGACAGAGCCCATCAGAGCTGCCTTTTATCACTGCTGCACGCTTTAGTGAGTCTGTCATGGCTCTCAGACATCGTGTTCCCTGCTGGATTAATCCTGCCTGCATTCATACTGAGGATGTGGGCCACAGGGAGGGAGGGGGCGGGGGGAGGGAAAGAGGGGGAAGTGGAATGGGGAGAGGAGGGAAATAAGGTGGAAGAAGGAAAAGAAACTTTGAAAGTACCAAGTAAAAAACCTAGGAAGAAAAAGAAATTAATTTGCAAAATTAAGGGAAAAATATAGTTTGGACGAATTAAAGCTAAAAATCTGAAAAGAGAACAAGGGACCAAAAAAAAGGGGGTAGGCCCAAAGTCTCAGAATGTGAGGGACATTCAGTATGGGAGCAGAGAGGCTCAAGCTCCAGGCTAGTTCTGTCAGAGGTGGTTTATTATTTTATTTATTTATTTTTTTAAATAAATTTATTTATTTATTTATTTATTCATTTATTTATTTACTTTTGGCTGCGTTGGGTCTTTGTTGCTGTGCGGGGGCTACTCTTCATTGCGGTGCGCGGGTTTCTCATTGTGGTGGCTTCTCTTGTTGCGGAGCACAGGCTCTAGGTGCGCAGGCTTTGGTAGTTGTGGCATGTGGGCTCAGTAGTTGTGGCTCACAGGCTCTAGAGTGCAGGCTCAGTAGTTGTGGAGCACAGGCCTAGTTGACCGCGGCATGTGGGATCTTCCCAGACCAGGGCTCGAACCCGTATCCCCTGCACTGGCAGGCGGATTCTTAACCACTGTGCCACCAGGGAAGCCTGGTTTATTCTTCTAGAAGATTATAAAGCAGAGCGATCATTCACTGATTCACTCTCTTACTTGGAGCACATTAAGTTAGGGCCGATGATGTGTGGGCCCCATGCCAGCACACACTTGGAGAAGTTCTTATATACTCAGTTCTGCCATAGCTTACTTGAAGAACTACAGAAGGAGATTCGGTACACCAGAGCCTCAGTTTTACCCTCTGTAAAACGTATACCCAAATCAAACCTACTAGAAGAGCACTTTGGCATTCCCTCAGTGAAAGCGGTTTTCAAAAGAAAAGGACTTCTGGCTTGACACGCGATGAACTCCAGGTGTGAAAGTGCCTGTGCGTCTTGCTGCTAGAAAGCCCCTCCTCATCTGGGCTGGCGGACACTCCAGTCTCTTCCAGTGCTATGGTTATGGCCTCTCAACTGAGAGACTAGAGGACAGACATATGAGATCTCTGTCACTCTGAGTGAGCATCTTGAGGGCACAAACTAAGCCTAATTTATTTCTATTTCCCCTCTGCACATGAAACCTGATACTTAGTAAGTGCTCAGTTACTTTTGTTCATTGCTGGAGAGGGATCAGGAAAGGCATCAGAGAATCCATGAATATGAGCTAGGCCTTGTAGCATTAAATGTACAGGCTGCATTTGGCATACAGAGGTACTCAATAAAGGAAGCTTTCCTCAGTAAGTTTGTGGAGAGGAAAAGAAGAGTAAGGCAGAGGGACTGAGATATAAAATGCATGCCGAGTTCAAGGAACAGAGAGTTCGCACAAGTGTGGCTAGATAGGTGTCCCCCAACCTTTTGTGTTTGTAAGAATGGCTAGAGGAGCTAGTTTTGATCTGCAGAGTCCTGAGGTCTCTACACTCAGAAATTCGGATTCCGTAGCCCTGAGGGCCAGCGAGGATATCTGCATTTTAAGCAAACACTACCAGTTTATTTTCTTACAGGTAGTCTGCCAACCACACTTGGAGAGCACAGGCCTGGGGATGTGGGAAGTGGGGGCAGTGGGAGTGGCTTGAGCGTGTGGAAAGATGAAGCTGGCGTTGGTTGAGAAGAGTCTGGACTCTGTCCAGGAGGGGAGCCCTCCAGGGCTTCTAAGCAGGGGAGTGACAGGGCCTGATCCGTGATGGAAATCAACCGTTCTTACTAAAGCTCAGGGCATTTTCTCTTTGCTTCTGCTCCATTAGATATCATTGCTTCAAGGGCCCTGAACAAATAACGTTCCATTAAAGCTTCCAGGTTTTGTAGGACCCAGAGTTCCAGTTACCAGTGGAATGTGAAGTTCACAGGCCGTGTTCAGGCTTGCAAGGAGAGGATTAATTAGGTAAAAAGGCAGTTGCACGCATAAGTGGGTGCCCACACCCCAGTCTGGCCTGGTGTTTTGGTGCACTCATTCAGGCATACAATACTCTTTTCTGTTCTAAGCGCCACCTCTTGAAACAAGTTAAAAAGCGAGTTCCAAGTGAGATGCCCAAGTGCTGTGTTTTACACAGACTAATGATCAACAGCCTTCTGTTTTTATGGTCCTGGCAACCACACTGGGCTCGCACTGCTAAGGATGCCATAGAAAAGAATCCCGCGTCTCACATCTGACTACATAGCTAAGTGCAGAAAATTATGTTTTAGGTTGAAAACAAAAGTGATGGGTTTACTGAAATTATTGGTTTCTAAAACTTTGTGCCTGTGAGTTTTTTTTAACATTTAAAAAATGCCATATGTTTCACTGTGTTGGGACAGTGAAATTAAAATTAACATTTGTAAAGTACTTTACCCTTTGAAAAGTACTTTTACATGTTATGCCTCTATTGATTCTTAAAATAGTCTTGTGAGATAGGTATTATCATTATCCCCATTTTACAGATGAGAAAGCAAAGTGTAAGTCTTACTGATTTGTTTAAATCCATACAGCTGGAAATTGTGGCTCCAGAAGCCAATCTCAGGTCTTCTGATTCCAAGATCCATGATTTCACAGTTGCTGCAGGAACCCTGGCAGTCAGTGGGAATGCAGGTATGTCAGTTATCCCCCTCACACCTCAACATTCTCCTGTAGCTCAGCTTCACAGCTAGTTGCCTCAACATTTTTTTCATTTCAAATATCTTTGACAGAGAGGTGAGTGAGGTCATGAAAACTATGTCTAAGTTGATGGTCAACTAGACTGGAAACAAGATTGCTTTTAGAATGAAACTGTAAGGTTAACTCTAGTAGACAAGCGATATCCCAAATCACCTTATAGGTATTAATAGAATGGCTTCCAAACCTGTAAGATATTGTGACACATCTAAGAAATTATATGGCAGGCAGAAAGGGGAGTTGGTCATCATCCCAGAGACAAATGTGGCAAGACCCACTTGAGCTCAGCTTAGAGGAAGATGTGGCCCAGTGACTTGACCCATACAGGCCCAGTGGCATGGGCAGCTTTGCTGTGATAATAGATGCTTCTTAAAATTTGGACCAAAAACCCTAACCCGCTTGTGTTGTTTCCATGCTCACTGAAGTAACTCTGAGATTTAACTTCCCTACTTAAGTGTCCGTGGGGTCTGAGAGATACAAGTCCCCAGGCTCTCCAGGTGAGCCCCAACCTGGGCCCTGGCCAAGCACTCACTTGCCCTTTTGAAGCATCCAGAGCAAGTCCTGGAGGTGCCGTCCATAGCTCCAGAATAGGCCTTAACATTTGTGAAGGCCAGCACTAGTCCATGGCTGCTTGAATGGGCCTCCAGTTTTTAAATGAGCGACTTAAAGTGAGAAACTGATTTTTCCATTATGCTTCAAAAAAAAAAAAATTCCCACCTCCCATCTCTGTTGAGCCATTCTGAACTTGCTTCCATTCCTACAGTACATTTTGTTCACTCTTAGAGAACTTCAGACATGCCTTTCTCCCTTTTCTCTCTTGTCTCCATCTTGCTTTTTACCTGCATGATCCCCACTCATTTTTTCAACTTTGTATTTAAGTAACTTTACAGAAAAGTGCAAAGACAGTACAGTGAGTTCCCTTAGATCCTTCACCCAATTTCTCTATTATTACCATCCTTAACAACCAACTTCAATAATCAAAACTAAGCAACTAACATCATTACAATACTATAAACTATGGACTGTATAGATTTCATCAGTGTTTCCACTAATGTCCTTTTTCTGCTCCAGGAGTCGATCCAGGATCCCACATTGCGTTCAGTTGTCATGGATCCTGGGTCTTCTTAATCCTTAACAGTTCCTTAGTCTTTTCTTGACCTTAACACTTTTGAGGAGTATTGGTCAGTTATTTTATAGACTGTCCCTCAATTTTTACTTGTCTGATGTTTTCCATTTGGGGACAAGAATACCACAGAAGTGATATGTCCTTCTCAGTGTATCATACTGGGGATGCATAACATCAAAATATCTTACCACTAGTGATGTTAACATTAATCACTTGGTGGTACCTCCTGGGTTTCTTCACAGTAAAGGCAGGTTTTTTCATCTTTGTGACTAATAAATATACTGGGGGTGATATTTTGAGACTATGCAAACACGTTGTTTCTCTTCAAACTTTTGCTCACTAATTTTAGCATCCATCACTCATTCTTGGCCTGAAAAATTATTGCTGTGGTATTCTAATAAAGATTTTCTATTTCCCTAACTGCTTCTACATTTATTATTTGGAGTTCTTCTGTAAGGAAGAGCTGCCCCTTCTACCTCATTCATTCATTCATTCAATTATTTATTTATATCAGTATGGATTCATGGATATTTATTTTGTTCTATGAGTTATAATCCAATACAATGACTGTTTTGTTGCTGAAATTTTTCCAGCTTTGGCTGCAGGTTGGCCGCTTTGCCCTTTCAACACTACCCAGCCTTTTTCGGGTACTTCCTTGCTTCTCTAGCAGCATGAGATGCTCCTGTCTCAACTTGTACTTATCCCACCCCAGCCCTGGAATCAAACACTTTTCTAAGAATCCCTAATTCTTTAGATTGGAGAATGGGATGTAAATACCAAGACTTAGGTGGTGGGTGTGCTCACTGCTACTGGGATGTCACTGCCTCTAGCCCCTCTGAGCAGATAGAGCTAGGAAATCTATGGATGAATACTAGGAGCATACTAGGTATGTATTCACATCTATATTTATTTCTGTATCTCTCTCTCTCTCTCTCACTATATATATATGTGTGTGTGTGTGTATGTGTGTGTATATACATATATTATAGTACATATATGTATATTTTTAAACCATGAGTTCATACTGATACCTCTGACTCTCATCCAAAACCATAGATTTCATTCTAGCCTTCCCTTTTTCCTTATTTGTAACTTATTACTCTGACAGTAAAAAACCTGACTTTCATTATCTACAGTGTATTAAAGTATTTGTTCAACCCTAGTATATAAACAAAGTAGTTCCAGAATTGCTAATCCGTATCCCCATGAAAAATAAATTTACTAACTAGAATGCAGTATTTGTGTACAGTTCTTTTTGCCATTAGCTTTACAGTATCCAACCAAAATACTGATTCCCAAAGTAACTTAGTTCTTTTTTTCCCCACTCCATTATGGTCTGTTATTCATTTGCAATATAGTTAGGTTCAGTTGTTATAGTTTGTATTCCGCTTGGGGCTCTTCCTTCATCCTGGTTCATTTTTTTAAATTTATATATAGTAAAATTTTCTTTATGAAGAAGTATAGTTCTATGAGTTTTGACAACTGCATGTTATGCATTGTTAAGTTGTTTTCTATGTTCATAAAACTGAAATTTTTTTTCTAGCTTATATATCTAGGCATTTCCATTTATTTTTCAAACTGTCTTAGAACTTTATTGATTGGTCATTCATGAGGGAGAAAAGTTTCAGCATCTCTGTGTTTCACATCAGAAGGGCCCAAGTTGAGGAGCCAAACTGTGTCTGTATGCAGCCAGTGCTTCAAATTTGGTCAAATCATGATTTTCCATCACCTAAGGAACCCAGGTCTGCACAATCAGATTGGCTGTGCTGTCAATCTATATTGGCTCTTAAGACATGAAACAGCTGATGGGGGGAGGGTTTTGGGGACCAGGGTTGAGAGAGAAAGGAATATTACAGGCTGGCAGCTGCAGTGCTTCCTTTCTCCTTTTTTTCTTTTCCTTCCTTTCTTCAGATAACAACTACCCACTACCTACCATATTCCAGAAGTTGTGCAATGATGTTTAAGGCCCAGGACCCGGCTTCAAGAGTTTCACATCAAGTAAGGAAAATTGAAAATACACCACAGTGTGAATGGCATCCCCTGTGGTTGGGAAACATGATAGCCTGAAACAATTATTAAAATGGTGAGTAGGTGCTATGATAAGGGTAAACACCAAGTGATATGGGTACTTGGTTAACAGGCACCTCTCACATGCTGGGGAGGTGAGGTGGGCAAGGAGGGCCAGAGGAGTTAACAATTGAGCTCAGCTTTGCAGTAGGAGTTTGGTGCAGGAGTCAGTAAAGGTACTCCAAGCAAGGGCACCACATACACAAAGACCTAGAGAAATGAATGATCTAGAATGATCTAAGGAAGTTCTATATGGTGAGGGAGGAAATAGGGTCAGGAGTGGGAAATGGTAGGATCATATTGAGGAGATACTTGCTAGGGACTGTGTGAAAGGTTTTGTGTGCTTTGCTAAGGAGTTTGATTTCATCCCAAAAGTGCTGAGGTCACTGAACAATTTCAGGAGGAGAGACGGATATGGCATGATCAAATTTGCCATTTCTAAAGGTGTCTCCATCAGGAATGTGGAAAATGGACCAGTGATGGAGGCAGATGGGAAGTAGGGAGATTAATCAAGAGGCTTTTGCAATATGAGAAATGATGCAGGTCTGGATTAGGGCACTTGCAGAAGGGACTGAATGCAGGTAATGAATTCTGGGGAGACTTTGGATGTGGCACTGCAGGAGTTAGTGACTACTGAATGAAAATAGTGAAGAAAAAGGAGGCACCAAAGATGATTCCCAAGTTTTTCTGACAGCTAGATAGATCATGGTGTTACTCACTAAGGCAGTTTGATTTCAGACTAACATTTTTTTTGGTTTACATCAGACAGATATAAAAAAAAGAGAGAAAGAAGCAGATTTTTTTCTGCTAAATAAGTGGGGTTTTGCTAATATTACTCATATTCATTGAGGAGGAATCAAATAAGAAAGTTTCACTGCTCCATGCCATCATTCTTAGACCCCACTGTAGAATAAAGGAGATGATTCCGTCCCAAGGAAGAGTAGAAAGTTACAGTTTCAGGAAAGTTTGAGTTTGGTGTGTTCAGGCAACTTCATGGGAAGGTGGTCAGTGTGCTTACACAGAGCCTTGTACTCAGAAGGGCCTCTTGCTTGGTTTTAATCTCTGTGGCCACCATCTTGAAAGTCTGTCTTTGAATTTGTGTTTTGTAAATGAAGTTAGACTGGACAATGAAGCATACACCGGAGGCTTGGAGTCTCAGCTCACATGTGGTCCTGCCTCCCTCTTCCTCCCTGGGATAAGTTCTCAGCTGTGCATTCCTTTGAACCCTCGTGCCCTAGTTTCCCCCAGCCTTCCCCTCCCCATACCTGCTCCTCAGTTGCCTTCTGCCCCAGGTGGGGGCCTGAGCATAAATACGCGGAGGGTTGGGGTGCAGCATGTACCCACCCTGCATCTCAGAGAAGGGCAAAGCAGTGGCTGTCCCGACCCTAGGCTGGCAGGTCCACAGACTTTCAGCAGAAACCTGGACATGGGCCTCTAGCCCATCCCCTAGTGTGTCTTGGTGTAGAGATTACAACTCCTTGGGGGTCACCTTTCTGCTGTGGGTATGAAAAAGGGAGATTGACTCCCTGACTCCTGACTGGGACCCTCCCTGCATTTTCATTTTGCACTGAACTCTGCAAATAATATAGCCTACCCCGGGGTGTGTTGACCAATGGCAGAAAATGGTGGATGGAATTGTTCCAACTCATC
This sequence comes from Balaenoptera borealis, assembly GCF_965194805.1. Taxonomy (NCBI): domain Eukaryota; kingdom Metazoa; phylum Chordata; class Mammalia; order Artiodactyla; family Balaenopteridae; genus Balaenoptera; species Balaenoptera borealis. The sequence goes on from NC_138862.1 coordinate 59,855,845, forward strand.
ATGCATCCTCCAGAAACTAGGTCCTTTCTTGACCTGTCGGAGGAAGAACAAGACATTCAAGGAAGGGTCAAAGAGGGTGCAAAGCAGAGACCAGGTCAGGAATGAATCCCGTTGCCACAGACTTTTGGAAAAGACTCAAGCCCCTTCTTTTTGGGACCAGAGGGGCATGGTCCTGACTCTTACTGATTGTGGCCAGACTTTTAGGGGCTGGGCTGCACACACACAATAACCTACAAATCATTTTTAAAACATACAACTACTCACAAATGAGTATGCAAGTAAAAATGACAAAATCTGAATAAAGTTAATGATTGATATATCAAAGTCAGTTATTAAGATATTATATTACAGTTAGGCTAGATATTGTGTTCCAGTTAGGGGGAAATCTCTGTATTATTTCTTACAACCCATGTGAATCTAAAATTAACTCAAAATAAAAAGTAAAAAAAAATATGCCAATCATGTGCTATCATTTCAAACGTACCGTTAGCATCTAAACGCAAAATACTAAATAATAGCCATCCAACTTTATATTTAAGACAAATCAGTCTTTACGTGCTTTAGGCAAGAGCCTGGTTTTTTTTTTTTTTTTTTTTTTTTTTTTTTTTTAAATATCTCCCACCACCCTCTTTCCTGGTGCCTGGGATTCCTTCATTTCATGTGGATTTCTCTGAACTCAGAAGAGGTTTTGTTTTTTGTTTTTTGTTTTAATTTTATTTATTTATTTATTTATTTATGGCTGTGTTGGATCTTCGTTTCTGTGCAAGGGCTTTCTCCGTTTTTGCGGCAAGCGGGGGCCACTCTTCATCGCGGTGCGCGGGCCTCTCACTATCGCAGCCTCTCCTGTTGCGGAGCACAGGCTCCAGACGCGCAGGCTCAGTAATTGTGGCTCACGGGCCCATTTGCTCTGCGGCATGTGGGATCTTCCCGGACCAGGGCTCGAACCCATGTCCCCTGCACTGGCAGGCAGATTCTCAACCACTGCGCCACCAGGGAAGCCCAAGAGCCTGGTTTTTGATAACTATGATTTTGCCTCAGGTGCAGTACCAGTTATTGGTATCCTTTCAACAGTCCAGACTATATAGATCCATTAGGCTTCGACTGCTATGACAGAGATACTTGATTTTATTAATTCTTCGTTCAAGTATTTATATATGGGCACTCGTTTTGGGCCAGGTATCAGGCTAAGCACTGGAGGTACAAAGATGAAGCAGGGATCGCCTTTGTGCTTGAAGATATTCCAGTCAAGAGGAGAAGTCAGATGGACCCACAGTTACCACTACAATGCTCATGATAGATGCTGTAATAAAGGTAAGAAGAGGGGTCCATGGAGGACAAGTGGAATTGGGGAGGGGAGGTTCAGGCAAGTTTTCCTAGAGGAGGTAATGTTAGAGGAAAATCTTAAAGAGTAAGTAGGAGTTAGGTGAATACAAAAGAGGAGAAAAGACTTAAGTCAGAGAAGACGGAATTGGGCAGGCTTGGAAGCATGAGAAAGTGTGGTGCTTTGAGGAGGGGCAAGGAGATGCCGGAGTGCAAGATACAGGTAGGTGGGCCACGGGCGAGCCAGGCTGGAGAGGTGGGCTGGACCAGAGCGGGGAGTACTTGTCCCCTTATACCAAGGGAGCTGGGAGCCACTCATAAACCTTAAGTAAGGTAGTGACATGACTGATCCTGTCTTCACCTCTCCTGGATAAATAAGGACAAGGCTTATGGATTTTTTTTTTTTTTTAAGGAATAAGAGAATCAGTGGGCTGTATGATTCATTTTCTTAGTCCTTCCTTATCCCAGGCAGAGGTTCATAGGTAAGGTGCTTCTCAAATTGGGCCCACCAAGCCTCAAATGATTCCATTTCCTAGTTGATGAATCCAACCAGTAGAAGGCAAAGAAGATGAATCTGGGTTCTGAATCTGAGTTGGAGAGGTAGTGGGGAGGCTCATACAACATCACCAGCCCAGTAACTCTGTCTTCCTCTCAACTCCCCTTTCTTCCTCATGACCTCTGCCCTGAGGGCTACTCCCCAAAACCCAAAGAAGTGGGGTGGAGGGAGTTAAGGTGGGGCACAGCTGGTTTTCTGTTGCTGTGACCAAAAGTCCTAGTAAATCCCTGGTAAGTCATGAAAGAGAAAGCAAATAATATATTGAGAGCAAAACAAGCCAGCACACTACCTGTCTCTAAGCTTGCCATGGCAGCTTTGGCATTTGATTCTGCTCTGCTCAGTCCCCGGAACATTGATTCCCCTCCGTGGAAGCATCTCATCGCTAAATACCCTTCCAGGATGTGTGAGAAACTCCTTCCCTCTTAAGTGGCTGACTGAACAAATTTAACGGAGGCTGTTACCCACTGAGTTCGGTATCAAAGCTCTGAGGTCAAGTTCTCCTGGAGTTTTTGCTTTTATCTGGAGTCTCTCGCCTCCTGCCCTCCACTGCCGTCAGCCTCACAATATCAGACCGATGGAGTCTGGGCAGCTCCAGGATCCACGTTTCTCAGCCTAACACACGAGGAGGGCAGGGGGAGAAAGGATGGAGGGAGTTGACGAATGTAGGGGTTTCATTCGGGACTAAATGGGGCCTGTGCTTGCATCAGAGGATCTTATATCATGGAAAAATGGAGTCTCTTAGAACTCAGTGTCAATAGACAGATTCCATTTGTCTGAGACTTAAGGAGTGCACAAAATCAAGCATGCAGTATGGGTCATGGAAATGGCCTTGGATTACTCTAGTTTCCATTTCTCTGTCCTAGCTTTACCTCTGACTCAAACTTTTACTAATATAACTACCACTTATAGAGTACCCACCAAGGGTTATATTAAATATATATGTAAAATAATGGTCAAGACATTGGAACTGACCAATCAGAATAAGTGCTAGCTGTAAACAACTGATATAGTTGTACCAGATGACCCACTAAGAGTCATATACTGAGAGAGATGCTTCATATATATTATTTTGAATTTTCACAGATAAAGAAAGTGGGATTCAGAGTATCCAGGCTCATACAGCTTAAGACTGGATCCAAATCCAGATTGGTCCCACAATCTTGCTTTTTTATGTCATCCTCCCCCTAGGGTACTTTGTCTGTTGGCAGCCTCAAGGGAATCTGGAGAATGATTCCTTAAAGTCAAAGAACACACGGCCAGTAGGAACACCTGAGCTGGCAGCGCTGGACGACAGAAGTCAGTCCCAGCCAGCTCAACTTGAATGGGGAGTAGATGGCATTGTACCAGGCTCACCTGTAATCCTGCCTCAACCTGCAATTTAGGGTTTAATTACACACTGTCTTGCATTGTTTACTAATTGTTGCAGAGGTCAATCTTATACTTTTATTCATCATTCTTCATTCAGTCATCAAATATTTTGGAGCAACTGGGCACATTCCTTCTCGGGCAGCCCTTGTGATAAACAGCATGGAGAGGTAGGCCAACTCAGATAACTAGTTAATGGCCCACTAAAGAGCAAATGAGGGCTAATTTGATTTTTTATTTTTTTTCTTTTTGGCTGTGCCATGTGCCTCGTGGGATCTTAGTTCCCCAATCAGGGATCGAACCCATGCCTCCTGCAGTGGAAGCGCAGAGTCCTAACCTCTGGACCACCAGGGAATTCCCTAATTTTCCTAATAATAAATTAATGAATTAAGTTTTGCATTTATTTTGAAAATGTTTTCAGATATTGCTTTAATAAATAAAAAGTGTACATTCAACAGCTAGAATTTGAAACTAGGAAGTTGGACGCACAAATATTTTATTTCTAGCACCTCTGATCAAGATAAAAAGTCTTTATTCGAACATTAGCTTTGGGAATAAGAATGTATACGAAAGCCAGTTTTCCTATTATTGTTAGTACTGTGAATTTTAATGTCTAGTCTTCAATCTAGATATCTTAACTCATACATCAGAACAGCATTCTCTTAAGGTATACAATCCTTGGACTCTTCTATTAATTACAGTTAGTAAGTCACCTTAGCGCTTTGAATGTATTTGGATGTCCTATTAAAAAAACAGTCATTTGGAAGCCCACAAAAGATTCCTTAATGGCCTGACAAAATTCAAGCATCTTCTTAATATGCCTTTCTTACTCCACTAAGAAGCCTGTAACTCATGAAACAGCTGCAGGGAAACCATAGGTTGCACTTGAAAAACCCCAGGTTTCAGAATTAGTACCACCACTTAGTTGCTAGGGATCTTAGGCAAGTTACTTGAGTTTCCATATCTGCAAAATGGAGATAATGAACCCTACGGGAAAGGGTTGCTGTGGGGATTTGAGATCACAGGTACACACAGAATCCAGCACAGAGGCTGTGAGCAGTAAGTTCTCAATAAATGTTAGTTTATTTCTCAGGGGGTTGTTGGGAAAGTTCAATAAGATCATAAATATAACTGAGCTCACACAGTAAGAAATTACTGTTCCACCCTTCCCACTTGAGCATTGTCTCCACTGTAGTGAATATTAGGCAGTTGTTTTCTTTATCTGTGTAGTCATCCAAACTGGACAATTCAATCAAGTCTCCACTTGGAGCCTTGTATTTGATGATCTCATTGTTGTGGAGATCTGAGAGATGAAAATATATATTGGAGCCACGACAGGACAGTTTTGCAACAGCAGCCAAAAGCCCTTAAAACGTTCTGTCCGTTGATCCAAAACTTCTACTCATAGGAATTCACCTTTAGGAAATAATCAGAATTATAAATAAAGATTTATGACAAGATGTTTAGTCAACTGTGATGCATGATCATAATAAAAATAGAAATAATCTAAATACATGACAATAGGAGAATGGTTGAATAAATAACAACCTCTCTGAATAGCATACAGCTGTTTAAGTTGAACTTTGGAGAAGATTTAATGACATGGGGAAAATAATCACATTTCAATGTTAAATTTAAAAAGTAGGATCACAACTTGTGTATACAGTGAACACAATTTTACAAAATATGAAAGTACCAGATGAATCAGTGAAGAAACTGAGCCCTAAGTTACCAAATGCATAAGAAAAAAATACAAAATATTGAATAAAGGTATCCATTTATGCTGCCCTTTTAAACATCTTCCAGTTCTGATCAATTAAAATCATATACTCAGTGAAGATGAACTATGGATTTGTATGATGAGAAACAAAAACGAGAAGAATGACTAGAAAAAACACTCTGTTAACATTGTTACCCGTGGGTAGTGGGATTAAGGTAATTACCCCCTTCTTTGTGCTTTTCCGTATTTTTTAAATTTTCTTCAATGAACATATTTTATAATGAGGAAAACAGATTTATATTAAAACAGAGGGGAGATTATCAAGTCCCTATTTCTCTTTGCCTACGTGTTAGTAATTTTCTCAGCACAGTTCTTTCCAGATATCCTTCACCACCAAGGTGCTCCCTGTCTGTATGATGCAAATGGAGTGTCTACAACACACTAAGGAGGGAGCACCCTCTCTTCAAGCCACTCACTGTGATTCCTTCCAGTTCACTCTGCACAGTTTAGTGATATGCAACTTATATCCCTGCCTACCCACCCCCAACATAATAAATGTGACGATCACTTCCATACTAAATGCTTCTTTCTTGATAGAGGCCCGGATAGCCCCCAAGGAAGCAAAACGCCAGAGGGAATCACCATGAACAAAGTGGAGAGTAGCAGAGAGCATCTGATCACAAGCCCACACTCTGTTCTGAGATGGCTGGGCGGTTAGAGTCGGGTAGGGATAGGAAAACTAATAAAGGGGGGAAGGGAGAATTAGGCAAGGAACTTGCTCCAGGCAAAGGGAGAGAGTTCAGAGATACAATGTTCTTACAGGGGTAATAATAATAAACACAATTATGTTAACACAAAGAGCCATAAAAACAATAAACACATGTGAGTTGCCAACAGTGTGCTTGGTGCTGCGGCAGAATTAAGCCCTCTCAGTTCGGCTGTGATCTGCATTCTGTCTGAACTCTGTGGGAAAGATGAGCAGCCACACGAGCAGCCTGGGATGGAGGGAAGTACAGGCCATGGGGTCTTTCTCCTGGCCAAATAATGTTGGTAAGGACTTCAACCTGCTTTGTTTTCTGTTGTGCTCTGACTGGTTGACTCAGGGTTCAGGGGACACCCAAAGGCCAGAATGGAGGGAATCAAGAGTCCTAGGAGAAAGTCTTTGGAAGAAGACAATGGGAAGGGGTAAGAGACATCTTTGAGATGTTGATCAATGAATAGTATATAAAAGAATATAGAAGAATCAACATGAGAGTTTCATGCATAGTTTCCTCATTGGTATCCCACATTATCAGTGAGAGTGGTACTCGGAGTCATCTTTGAAAAACAGGCAGGTCAGTACTCTGCTGGGGCTCTGGGGAGAGGGAGTGTTTTCACTGCAGTGGAAGGCTGCTGGGCCATTCCCTTAGGAAATTAAGAGTTCTGTACCCAGGATGGGCCCCAGGCCTGTACTCCTGAGTTGTGCCCTAGAGGAGGACAGTAAGAAGGTGGAAGCTGATACGGGCATCGAGTGGAGAGAAAAATAGGCCTTGGAGAATGTTAGGGGGAGAATGTTGGAGATTAAGAGGAGGAAAGTGAGGAGGGAGGGAACTGGAGAAGAAAGGAGCGGAAAGAATACAAGTGCATAGTTCAAAGAAGGAGTTTACAGTCTTTTTCACCTTGTTGAAGATGGATCACCCCCTTTATCCACTTTCCCCTGGGGACAGACCCAAGAATCCAGGCACGTGGAGCTGAACGTTCCAGATACATCAATAAAGAAACTGGCTCATGCCTGGATTTCCAAAAGCATGAGAAAAAAAAAGTACAACATACTGATTAAGAGATGTTTGTGTTGCCCTTTTAAACATCTTTGGATTCAGGTTCAATTAAAATCATATACTTGGTGTAAAGTATGCATTTTTACTGATGAGAAACTGAAGAAAACAAAGTTGAGGCCCCAAAAGTTCAGGTGACCTTCTCAGAGCCACATGGTAGCTTGCTGCCTCCCAGGGCGGCTCTCCTGCCATAAAGGAGGCAGCACCTTCCTTCTCCCCACTCCCCGCCTGCCCGTCAGCTTTCAGAACGGTTCCTTCCCACTTTGGCACAAACTCCAGCGAACCCCTGCCTTCACCCTTCTGGGTCTCGGTCTCCTCAGCCTCAATAGAAGGGTGTGGACTGGATGACCCGTCACTGTGTCTCATCGCTTACAGATTAAGAAGGAGACCCATTTGCCACCAACTCCGTACGTGCTTGACTTCTCAGTACCGTGGAAAAGTAGTTTTTAAAACGTGGCCCTGGTCACACAGCATCAGCACCACCTGAGAACTTACTAAAAATGCAAATTCTCGGCCCTACCTCAGACCCTACCGAAGCCGAAACTCTGCGCGTGGGGCTCAGCAGCCTGTGTTTCAAGAAGCCTGCAGGGGGTTCTGATGCAGGCTCAAGTTTGAGAACCGCTACTCTGAATGCTTTTTTGCCCAACACTAAAGGGAGGGCTTCACACGCACACGCGCACAAGGACGTAACTAACTTTTCTCTGTGGCCGCTACCCCCACCTCGCCTCCCCCCACCCCCCCATCCTTTTCCTCGCTCTTCCATCCTGGGATGATGAATGGAGGTCAGGGCAGGGCGCTGTCAACGGAGGAGGACGCGGCGAACCCTCCCTTCCCCGACCCACCGGGTGGGTCGCGGGGGAGGTAGCACTGCGGCTGTGGTTTCCTTATAAATTTCTCGACAGCCGCTGCCCCATTTTGGCGGGGGGTAGGGGCGCGTTTAACAACAGAGTTTACTTTTAATGATTTATCCAATCATTTGTTTGCAGAATGAAGGAGACCATTAAGAAGGGGGGCGGTGTCAGAAAAAGACTTGGGGAGAAGAGACTGGGCAAGAGAAGGGAAGGATAGCATAGGAGAGCAAGGGTCTGAGGTGAAGCTAAAGAGAATTGGGGGTTCCGGGGAGCCCGTAGGTGTGGGAGAAAGGCGGAGGACTTTGCTTTTGGTACCGGAAAGAAAGTGAAGTTGGGGGAGAGCACGGGACTCAGGCGCAACAGAAAGAAAAATGGGTATTAGGAGAAAAACTGAGTTTGGGGGGACTGGTTTTTTTTTTTTTTTTTCCAGCTTCCTTTCCAAGACTTTCTTTGCTCCACTTTGCTCCTCCCCCTCCTCCCCGCCTCCTCTCCCCCCCTCCCCCTCCTCCTCCTCGCGCGGTAATGGGAGGCTCCTAGGCAGAAGCAAAAGAAGGAATTGTTTGCGAGTTCAGTCATCCAAAAAAGCTTCTTCCATATGGAGGGACCGGGTGCGCAGGGCGCGGCGTCCCCTGCCTTGTCCTCCCGCTGCTGCCGCCGCGGCCCCCGCTTCCTGCCGCAGGGACCCTGAGCCCCGGCCCGCCGGTGTCAGCCGCCGCGAGCGCACACGCACACTCACACTTACACACACGCGCACACACACTCACACTCACGCCCGCCGCAGCCGCACGCGCCCACACGTGCCCTCCCTCCCCGGCCCGCAGCTTCTCGGTCCGGGGCTCCTTTGTTGCTCCCGCGGCCGCCGCTCTCCCGTTTTGTGTGTCCCTGGGTGTCACTGAGCGGGTTGTGTGTCCGTGCGGCACCGGGTTGTGTGGCTCTCTCCGCGCCCACCGCGCCCCCGGGCCCCGGCTCACCCTTCCCAGGAGCCGGCTGCACCAGAGGTGAGTCACGTCGCTGAAGTTTGTTTTCTTTTCATAAAAAGTTGTGTTTATTTGTTGGTTTGGGGAGGGGAGGGGAGGGGGCGGGAGGCGGCCGCAGGCCGGGCGATACCGAGGAAGCGCCGGCGGGTGGCTGGTGGGGACGCGCCGGCGGCGGGAGCGGGTCCCAGCGCTCGGCCCGCGGGCTCCGGCGGGGGGCTGCGGCCGAGGCGGGCGGCGGGGTGCCGGTTTGCCGCCTCCGGGCCCGGGGGCGCCGCATCTCGTTCCGTGCGGGTGCGGTCTGGACGGTCGTTCCCGGAAGCTTCCCGGTGGAAGAAGGGCCCGGACAGCCTCCCAAACTTCCCCGGAGATTGACACCGGTCTCCGGCTCCCAGCGCGGGGCTCTGGGGAGAAACCCACATGGGGTCGGCAAATAACACAGCACCACCGCACACCCATTTGGCCTCTTAGGGGGTGAGGGTTTACCGTCTCGGCGTTTAAAAATAATAATAATAAATAAATTTTAAAAATTAAAAAAAATATATACTAAACCGAAATGAGGGACCGAACGGACCGGGAGCAAAACAGTCCCAGAAAAGCATCCCCCGCTAGAGGGGTGGAAGGGCCGAGGCTGAAGTGAGGGTGTCCAGAGGTGTCTGTGGGTTTGGGGCAGCGTCGGGAGGAAGTGTGTGTGTGTGTGTGTGTTCGCGGGCACAACGTCCTCCTGGGGTTGTTCTCTTGGGGGTTTTTGTTGGTGTAACTGTGAGAGGTTGGGAAATGATCCTTTGGAACAAGTGGGAAGGGGCTGTGGAGAAGGGCAAGGAACCCAGGAAGAATTTTCTGCTGGATTTTTGAAGGCTCTGCTTAACTTTCAGGGTGCCCAGTGTTAGTTTGACCTTCCAGATGGTAGGAGAATTTTGAGGGCTGGAGGTGCAGGCAGACCTGGTGGAGTTTAAGGAGCCCTAGGGATTTGTTTGCTTAGTTTTGTTTTGGGGATGGGGTTGCAGTGGCAGGGTTACTTGAAAGGTTGTTGTGTGCCTCCAGAGATGTGGCAGTAGAGCTAAGAATACCCAAACCACACACCAACGATCCTAAACAGGCACTTTCTGGGCGTGGTGGGGTGTTCTGCCTCTCCCCCGTCCCTTCTCAGCAAGTTCAAATGGGTTTGCATAAGTTTTTGACCCAGAGTTGCCTCTTTGAATGGACTGAGTGAAAAGTATGTTTTGGTTTCAGGCCCTTGTGCCACCTCCAAGTGCCTTGTACCCAGCTCACATTTGTCACCTAGATCTTTGTTACCCAGAACTTTGCAAACACTGGCCATTGAATGAATGAAATTTTCAAAATTCTTGAACGCACAAACATTTCTGATTTATTCCACAACTGGGCCCTAAGCAGGCAGCCTAGCCCTGCGATGGTTTTTCATCCCTTTGGTTACAATCAATAAATCAATCTCCCTTTTCTCAAGGGCAGCATGACAGTATTTAAACAGTCTCCTTGGACTAAGGTGGGGACTGATGCCCCCATACATCTGTCCAACCTGTTTTCTGAACTTAAAGTGAATCTGAGGCAAGAGTTTGGCCATTTTGAGGTATAACAGGTTTCCCAGGAACATTTCTGAGGTCTTATAATTGGTACTTTTTAATGGTTTCATAATTGAAATCCAGAAGGTTCCCATGGTAATCTTGAAGCACCTTGGGGTCAGTGGGACAGAGGCAGGGTGAAAACAGAAGTGGAGTTATGATTTTCCTGCAGGATGAGTTTTTGGAGCGAGTGTATGGAAAATGAAAGAAGTAAGAGTTGCCGCTTTGCTGACATTGCCTGCCCGCAACTATTGCTTAAAGTTTGGCGCTTCAGGAGGCCGGAGGCTGTCTACACCTATGAAATCTGAGGATTGAGATGTCAGACACTGTCTCATTCATCCTCTGTCAAGAGATCTCAGAAGAGGAACACTGCAAGAAACAGCTTCTCAGGAGAAATTGCCCAAGCCACAGCATTGGCTTTACTGAGGAGAGGAAGTTGATAGAGTCCAGGATAGTTGGTTCCTTGATCACAGTTGGGATGGGGGGGTGGGGGGTGGGATAGAGGGAACCCTGCTTAGCTGTGATTAGTTGGCCAACTTGAATAAGAGGGTGATTTTTGTTCCTTTAGATCCTCGAAATGGGTCCAGAGATTTTCCTTTCTTTGAAATGCTCTTTCAAATGTTTGGGCTCCTAGCTCTCTTCAGCAACTTATCTGTGGTTTCCATACCCTAAGAAGGAGTAGGAGATTTTACTCATGAGATAATTCAGTTGACTTCCCCAGGGATCCCCAGGGTATAAGCAAGGATGGTGAGAAGTGAAGCTGGTGGTCACAATATTCCATGGGACCCTAGGGTTCTGAGTTCAGATTTCGACAAAGTCACCAGTATGGTTAATGAATAAGGGTTTTCCTTTCTGTGTCTTTTTTTAAAAATTATTTATTTATTTATTTATTTATTTATGGCTGTGTTGGGTCTTCGTTTCTGTGCGAGGGCTTTCTCTAGTTGCGGCGAGCGGGGGCCACTCTTCATCGCAGTGCGCGGGCCTCTCACTATCACGGCCTCTCTTGTTGCGGAGCTCCAGACGCGCAGGCTCAGCAATTGTGGCTCACGGGCTTAGTTGCTCCGCGGCATGTGGGATCTTCCCAGATCAGGGCTCGAACCCGTGTCCCCTGCATTGGCAGGCAGATTCTCAACCACTGTGCCACCAGGGGAGCCCCTTTCTGTGTCTTTTAAACAAGCGGATAGAAGCTGAAGAGGACCCAAGTGCACCAGATAATTGCTTCCAGTACTTTCTGTACTCTGAGTAAGAGAGTATTAACCTGGCACCAGAAGATATTGTACATTGGGAGTTTGCTTTCTTTCATCCAAACTCCAAGCCTTCTTGCTATCTGTCAAAATAAGGAGGAGGGGGGATGGAAATTGGGGAGGGAGAGAAAAGAAAGTGATTTGTTACATTTTTTAAAGTGTATTTACTTTAACCTATGGAACTTATTGTCATCTCCATACTTCAATTCAGCAAAAGTTTATAGCACACCAGACCCCAGACTGGGAGCTTTTTTGTCCCAAGAAAATAAGCTTTCTTAGTCAAAGGATGGTTCTCCAAACGACCCTCCCCTCCTAATTTTTATTTTTTGCACAAGCATCTAGTAATAATAAAAAAAAAATGTGTTTTAAAGTTACCCACATTATACTGGTATACATACCAGTATACTGGTATACTGGTATACATAATGTATACATTATGTGGTATACATTATACCACATACCCACACTATAACTGTTTTTATTCATCCATGTGCATACATACTTTTCACATAGCTCCGATAAAAGTAAAGACTCTTGTAGTCAGACAGCCCTGAAGCAGCTCTACACTTTTGACCAAAGACTCATACGGAGCAGGTATATCCAACCACTTTGCTCTTGCTGGGAACAGCCTAAATGCTGAGAGTGCTGCCACATGGAGCCTTTACATGTAATATTTTCATCATTTATGAGGCTGAATCAAAGATTTGGGGCTGGAGGGTGGGATGGAAGAGGGTGTTTGTTTTTAATCTAGAAATCCATGTTTACAAAAAGCCTTCCTAAATAGGGCTCTTGCCTCCTTGGAGCCCTCAGGGTTGGAAATGGGTAAAGAAGGGGTGGTGGGATCAGGGAGTAAGACTTAAAGGATCCACCTCAAGTGACACTGCCCTGAGGATTAGGAAACTTGGGTTGGACCCCTGGCTCTGCCTGTGGACTCCATTCACACTGACTCAATCCACTGAGCTAATCCATCACTAAATCTCCATTACCACTGAGTTAGCTCCTTCCCCAAGCTTGCCCAGTCTCTCCTGCCCTTCCTTTTATTATTCCGCCATCCTACCATCTTTTCCATTTCTGCCACCACCATGCTTCTTCATGCCTTTGACAATTGCTGACACATGGCTGGACTCCCCACTGTCTACCCATCACCCCCCTACCCTCACCCCCCCGCCAACACCCATCGTCCATCAGTCCCATAAAGTCATCACCCAGTCTAAGCTTACAATCTAAATTTCTTAGCCCTCTCACATGTGGCTCTGTCTCATCTCATGATAGTATTACCTTGATAGGACCCTTCTGCTCCAGCTGGACCCATCTATTAGCCGACCCTTGATTTTGGAGGGGATTCACTCCTTGTGCTGCCTTACCAGCCCCAGCCCCTTCCCTGTTAACCCACTTTACTTCATATGAGGGCTGCTGATAATGTGTTCTTAACAGATATTTGGTGAATATTGGTGAAAATGGACCACTGGATGCAAAGGTAATGGTTTTGTAAGAGCAACAGACTGTTTTCAATGTAATCATTGTCCTTCATCTATTTTTCAGTTCATTTCTAGCAAGGGGCCAGGTAACTGGAGATTTAAGGAAGCCTATGGTTTAGAAAAACTGCTTTTTCTCTGTTTTCTTATTTGTAAAATGGACTAATAAGGAATTACTCTGGTTTATAGCAATGCACCTTATAAAAAGCAAATACTTTCAAAGTGTTTATTTATTTTGTTTGAGACACTTTCTTTTTCCTCAGGCCCAGAACAAGCTTCCTGCAACCCATGACCCATGAAGTCTTGTCAACATTCACACCATCTGAGGGTATCAGCAATGAAGTAGAAGAAGCAGGTGAGGTTTTCTGCCCATAGTCTAATATCTCTAGCCTATTGGGTCAGTCATATTTTCATGTTTTATGTTTCCACTTGAAGATAAGAGTGTTTCCCATCCTTCAGTATTGGAAGGGTCCATTTTTGAGTGGAATCTGAACTAGACAAGCTGGTTCTAGTTCAGCTCGGATACTGTTATAGTCAGAGCCTGTGGTGGCCTCTTTCCCCTGGCGTGACCATGTCACCCCCCTTTCCCTGTGGCAAATTCTGTTCAACATGTTGGTTATAAACCATTTACTGTGGATTTGGAGCCCAAGACTGCTGTGGAAAAGTCCTGCTTAGGTTTGGATGAGGAAAGTCCTGTGTTTATGTGTCTACCAATGGTATTACAGCAAATGCCTTCTCATCTGATGTACTGGGCGGTGTTTATCTCACAAAACCCAGAGGGATTCCGTGTCATACCATCTTCTGAAATAAAGTTAGGAAATAGTTTCTCTTTTCCTAATGGTGAATTTGGCCTTATCTTCAAAGAAGGCCTTTGATGTTTGGGACAGGGTTATTGGGCAGTAAGAGGAAATCGTAGGAGAAAGATCAGAGCCAATGATACACAGTCAACTTAACTTGGTTGCCAGAGAAAACGTTGAGGAAAGTCTCAACTAGTTCTCCTAGTTAGTAACAGGAAAGTACATATTATGGGTTGAATAAAAAATCATCCAAAAGGAGCTGAGCAGCAGAAAATATGGAAAAGAAATGTTTTTTCTTCTCCAAAATGAGTTTGGACAGCATTGGACAAGATGAGGGTGATGACTCGTGTAGGTTGGAGCCTTCATCCTTTCAACAAGCTTTTATTCAGCGCTCCCTGTGTGCTCAATATCGATACCAGAGCCCACGCCTTCCAGAATTCCATGACTGAGGGGAAGGGACATGCAGGGCACGGCAATGCAAACTGCAGTGTGAAAGTGCTTGGACTGGGTCATGAAGAAAGGCTCCTGGAAGGAGGAGAGCCTGAGAGCCTCTCAGGCTAAGTCCTAGAGGCAGAGATGGGGCTGGCAGGACTGAAACGTTCTTTTACCTCTGCCCGTATGTTGTTCATTATTTTCTCCCTGCAAACTTCCTTTTCCTCAGCGGATAATAGACTGAAGTATTCTTAAGACAGGAGATTTCAAGTTCAGAGTGTTTTTTTAAAATTTTAGTAAAGTTAAAAACTGGAATCTCTGCATTAAATACAGAAACTCAGAAATGCGAGCCTTCGACAAGTTTCTAAAAGCAGTTACTGAGTAGCTTTCAGGGGAAAAAGGAGAAATTTGTGATCTTCTTTTCTTTCTCAGCCAGGTCAGATTTTAGCTAAGAATGCTAGAAACACATGCCTGAATTCAGCTTTTCACTTTTAAATTCCGTTTGCCCTTTGTTCTGCTGTCTGGGGTAGGTTTGCTTGGCTCTGAAATTATTCCCAGAGTAACAAGTGAGAAGACGTTTATTTTAGGGGCAAATAAAAGTTGTTGGGCTCTCCAGTTGCCCAGGAACCTCCTTGGCTGCTAAGAGGTGGCTGTCACACAGGATGGGAGCTACAGGTAAGAGGAGAAGGGAGTGTAGAACTGGTTGGCCTTGGAGGCTGGGCTGGAATTGGACTCTTGAAGAGAGCACTCCGCACCTCTCCCGGCCTGCCAATATTTTTCCAGAATAGTCCCAGCCAAGTGCCTTTACTAGTCTGAACTTACCTAACGTTGCAGTCCCAGCAGGTTTATTAGGTATGGGTCACAGTTAATTGGAGAGGAAAATTGGGGGGTTCTGGATTTCTTACTTTTCTGTGAAAGCAGAGGCTGCTCTTAATTGCTTCACAAAGCATCTCCCCCCGCCGCCCCCTCCTGACTTGGCTGTCTGCTTTTCTGCCTGATGACTGTCATCCCACAGAGGTGTTTACGGTACCTTGTCCTTTTTTACGTACTTGCACCCATGTGAGGGGATTTCATCATGCAGTCAGCACAGTACCCACTTGTGCCAGTGAGACCACATAAAGTGATGGAAATTCACGGCTGTTTACTTGTGTCATTATGAATGGATGTTTTGTAGTGAACAAGTTACATAAAAATCTGCTGTGTTATAGCCAAGGGTTAGAGTCTAATGGCTCTTGCAATGTACAGGCCTTCCAAACAATCACCTGCAGCCCCTTCTGGACAGCGCTGGGGGTCTGGCCATCGTGAAGGCCGCGTCGGCTCCAGGTGAAAGGCCCGCAGTCAGGTGCCTGTCGTTCTCTAGCCTTCTGTTGCAGAGATGGAGGCTGGGTCGTCAGGCCCGGCTTTCGCCTGCCTGCACGGTGGCAGCTTGCCAGCGCGTTTCACTGGGTGGTCTTCAACAATGGGAGGGGTGGGGAGCTCAGCTCTCCTCACCAAAGGGGAACAGGAAGGTTGGCAACCAACCCCGTCACTGAAACACCACAAAGGTCCCGAGTGTGCGTGAAAAGGACAGAACAGGTTGCTGAAAGCAGTATTGTGATGGAGTTCATTTTTGTTCCCCTGATTTTACAAACCAAGCCTTACATGTATGTGGTGATTCTCCCTCAAGAGGGTGAGCACACGTGAGCAGCAGGTGCCCTCCGTCACGGGCATTCCCGCGCCCTTCATTCCCTTACCCTCTCAGGGAGTCAGCTGTGGACCCGAAGGGCAGGCCGAGAAGGCCGAGACCAGCAGATCCCAGTGCCAAAGAGGCAGCCCCACCTGCCTCCGTCGTCCTTCTGATGACGGGGAGAACGAGAGCTGCCATTTAGCGAGACCTACTGTGTGCCAGACCCTGTGCTAAGCCCTGTGAGCACTGTCCCTGCAACCCCCCAGCAGTCCTGTGAAGATGGGCAGCATGATCCTATTCGGCAGGTAAGAGAGCTGAAGCCTAAATAATCATAGGGACTTGTTCTGGTCTCACAGCTGGTAAGTGGCAGAGCCAAGATTTCATGGCAGGGCTGCTGACTCCAAAACTTGGGCTTTGAGAAAAAAAAAGTATCCAGACAATCTCTCCTCTCAGTCTCTCTAAGTAGAGCCCCCTTAGCTTGGGAGAACTGTTTCTTTTGCAACTAACAGAGTGCAAGGGGCAGGTGGCGGCCTGTATGAGACTTGCTTTAAGAGACGTGAATTGAAAACTGGGGCCACAACCGGAAGGTTTTGACTGGTTCCACAGCAGCAGCCTGAGGGAAGCCGGGTCCTGAGGCCCAGCTGATGTCCGACCTCGTGGGCAGTGCTGAAAGCTGCCTCTGTCTTGGGTCTCCTCTTGGAACGTGTCTCCTGGCTTTTGCTCCCCCTGGGACATCATCTGAACTGGCTGTCTGAGTCTCTGCTTCCACTACAGGTGCCAGCTGAATCCATATGCGCCTTGGGTCTCTGCAAGTCTGATCAAGGTCCTCTGAGCCTCGGCAGGGTGAGGGGGGAGAAGGTGTTCTGCCCAGCAGGTACTTTTCCTGGTTAGGAGAAGTGGCAGCTTGTGCAGAAAAATACCCTGGGGAAGGAAGTAGCAACTTTGACAGACAGGTAACTGACAGGAGATGGTACCTTCCAGGCAAATACAGGGCAGCCAGCAGAAAGAATGCTACAGGCCGTTACCTGCAGAGCAAAACCGACTCTCCCAGCTGGCTTCAGAGAGTGGGGAGATTTGGCTGCCATGAGCATGTAGTTGCCCTCAGTTCCTTGTTTTTCTTTAACAAACGTGGAAAACCTGAAGCCAGGATGTTCTGGCTTTGCGTGTGTGTGTCGGGGGATGTGGGGTACAGGATACCTGGGTTTAAGATATAATTATGTGGCCAGCTAGTTGGGTAGCCCAGAGGAAATCATGGGAACTCTCTGAGCCTCTCTCCCCCCATCCTCGCAAGCTGCCTTCTCAGGGCACTATGAGGATGCAGAGAAACGGCACAAGGGAACACTTTTGATGCAGAAGGTTCCTGCTCACCTCAAAAGCCTCTGGCATCTGTGCTCACCCAAGATGAGCTGGGAGATAAGACATTTGAGGGAACTGGCCAGAGGTCAGAGTCTGGGCACAAGGGCTGCATCTGCTTCTGTGGTTGTGTTTGTCTTCTAAGAGCAGAGGCCTGAACTGAAGGCAGTTAGGTCCTGTTGCCAGAGAAGCTGCTTCTCCCTCTCTTGTGGGAAGAGACAGTGAAGGCCTCAGGGTCTGGCAGGACTTGAGAGAAGAAAAGCTCTCGTGGCAAGAGGATCCTGGTTCGCACTCTTCCTGAGAGAGGAAGGAACAGAGGAGTCTGAGGAGAGTTGGGGTGACCCCATCTGAGAGAGCAGAGGTTTGGAGTGAATCTTATTAGAAAAAGGGGGAAGTGCTGGAGAAAGACGGTTGTTGCAGGAGGGAGCCATGTTTCTGGGGCCACTTCCAGGTGGGAGATAGTGAGGCATCCTGATGAAGGGCGGGCTTTGGAACCAGACAGGCCTGGATTTGAACATAGCTTTGCCAGGTGGTAGGCATATGACCCTGGGCTAGTCACCTCCACTCTGAAACCCTAGTGTCTTAAAGTTGTTGCAAAGAGAAAGCAAGATACTGCATATAAAGCGCACAAAATGCATTGTGAACATTCAGGAGAAGGTGGCCGTTAATAGGAAAGGAAAGGAAAGAAAAACAGACTGGAAGGAGAGTTATCGATGGATTGGGCAGCTGGAAAGATGAGTAGGTGGAAGGCTGCACTGATGGAACCCCCCACTGGCTCAAGGCTCTATAGAGATGAGGGAATGAGAAGATGGGGAAAGAGAGGAACCCACAGTGGGGCAAGGTTGTGCCCCAGGTGCCCCTGTAGGTACCAATCTTTAGGCCTGGTCACTGAGAAGACAGCTCCCACCCAGCCTTCTCCTCTGCTTCTTCCCTGATTCAGCATATTCCATTCTACTGGTTAGGCCCCCAACCTGAGAGTCACCTTGGACTCTGTTCTTTCTCTCATACTCCACTTGAAGTTGGCAAATGATGTTGGCTTTATTTTTAAGATGTAGTCAGAATCCTGCAACTTCTCACCATCCTTGTCTTCCAGCGACATTTCTTACCTGGTCTATTGCAGTAGCTTCCTAAGTGTTCTCCCTGCCTCCACCCAACCCTGACCTCCCTGCCCACAGTCTGTTCTTCATGGAGAAGTCAGTGTCAGCTTCCAAAAGAGGAGCCAGGCGAGGTCAGTTCTCTGCTCAAAACTGTCCATGGTTTGCTTTCATGCAGAGAAAATGCCACACACTGTCAGTGCCCTCACCTCCCCTATTCGCTCCACAGGCCTCAGTGGCCCCCTTGCTGCTCCTCCGCCGAAGCAGAACAGCGTCTCTTCCGGGGCTTTGCCTGCTGCCTGGAAGGTGCTTCCCCGATAGCTGCACAGCCCCTCCCTCACTTCATTCAGGTGTCTGCTTCGTGGCACCCTCACTGGACTGCCCTTTATTAAATCACACTCCCACCATCATTCTCTCTTCCTTCAACCTAATCTGTTCTTTCTCAACGTTACACCTCCTGACGTGTCTCTACTTGTTCATCTCCTTATTGCCTGCTTATCCTCTAGAAGGAAAGATCCACGGGATCAGGGACTTCATTTTGCTTCTCACCACCTCCCCAGTGCCTGGAGTAGACTCTGGGATATAATTGGTACTCAGTTTTTCTTTTTACTAGTCTACAGGTCTTTCCTGAATCTCAAGATGAGTATAATAAGAGTTTCAAACAGAATGAAATAATTACCTAAGGATTTATATAAGAAAACTGCATTCTGGGTATATGTATATATGTATATGGGGGGAATGTGGGAGAGAGGGGTAGGGAATTCTAGTACTATTAGGGTGTCTGTTTTAGAAACGCTGGAAAGCAGTGTGCTAGGCCGCAGTGGAAGTAGCTCAGCTCCTCTGTCTTCCTCAAGGTGACTGACTTCAGGAATGTCCGTGGATGTGCCACTGTGCCACTGTTCCATCTGTAAGGGGAGGGTGAGAATGGGTGCCTCTCTGGCCCTTCTGCGTCACTCAAGAGGAGCTTACTGAGTGTGGACTTTGTGTCCAGCACTGTGCTAGGCCAGGCTGGGAGCTGCAGAGAAGCCCAGGGCATCCTCACTCCATCAAAAGTTTATAGTCTAGTTGTTCATCTGGAATTTCCTAAGTGTGCCTGGACCATCCACTGTACTGCTCCCTTCTGTTTGCACAGTTGAATGGGAGTTCTGTTGCATCTGAGGAACACGGGATGAATTTGAGACTAGTTCAGTTCCCCACCTATGGGGGCCTGGTGGAGTCAGGCCCCATGGTAGGCACACAGGTGACAGAAATTGTCTCTGTGGTTGGAGAGTTGACAGCCTGAAATACAAGGAATAGGAGGTTTGGATGTCTGCCCAGAGGGGGATAGATCTGACTTCAAATTGCATCTCAGTCATTTCTAGCTTGGTTCTAAATTTAGAAGCTAAGGAAGAGTAAAAATAGGGGCAAATATCCCAAGAGGTCTTGTGCTGACAACAAACGTGCCTGAGATATTACACTACCAAGATCCCCGGACCCAACGTCTACAGCATCTCAGGGAGCTGGGGAATAGTCCAGACCTCCTCCTCCAGGTTTTTTTTAACTTAGAAAGAAATTAATAGGCTTTTTTTAAAAAGCAGTTTTAGGTTTATAGAAAAAAATTAAGTGAAAATTACAGGGAGTTACCTCATACCCCTCAACCCCTACCAATTTCCCGAATTACTAACATCTTACGTTGGTGTAATGCGTTTGTTAGAACTGATGAGTCAATGTTGACACATCGTTATTAATTAAAGTCCATAGTTTACATTACGACTTATTTTTTGCATTATACAGCCTGTGGTTTTGACAAATGCGTAATGATACATATCCACCACTGTTATAGTATCAGACAGAATAATAGTTTCACTGCCTAAAAATCCCCTGTGCTCCACCTATTGGGCCCTCCTTCCTTCCCTCTCCCAATCCCTGGCAACCACTGCTCTTTTTACAGTCTTTGCAATTTTGTCTTTTCCAGAATGTCATGTAGTTGGAATCATACAGTATATACAGTCTTTCCAGGTTGGCTTCTTTCACTTAGCAACCTCCTCCAGTTTTAAACATGGCCTTCCCCACGCCATGCCCCCTCACACCATACAGCCAGCTGGGGTGCAAGGCGCTGACAACGGAGGAGCCCACAGCCAGCGCTGAGACCCACCTGCCCAGAGCCCACGGGTCTGCAGTGCTGCCCCCTGTGTCATCATCCACTGGACACGCCTGGCGCTGGTGCTACTGGAGTTCAGCCCAGACTGGTAAACTGTCAGTTGCTGCCTGTGTTTTGGTTCCGCATCTGGAAGTATCGGCTGTGCAGACCTTCTGTTGCACTCTTAAGTAGAGAGATAGGAGGAGCACTGGGCCGTTTGCCTTCCTCCTCGCTAGTGTGGTTTACTTGCTCCGGAGCTTTGGACGAGCGGCGGGGAAGTGAGCCACCCAGGCAGACAGGGCAGGCAGCGCTCCTTCACGCCGCATCCGGCGGCGGCCACAGCTCCCTCAGCCGCTGAAGTTGCTGTCTCAGCCCCAGTGGTGTCTGTGCTGAGCCCTGGGAGGCACTGAGCTTCAGGGCTTGTTTTGTGGTCATTAAGCAGGAAGACTGATCAGACGCAAAGAGAGTGAGAACGTTTTCCCTGCCAAGAAGTGCTTCTTTCTTCAGTCAGCCTCACAAACGAGGATTCCTTGGGGGGGGTGGGGGGGAGGGGGTGGCAGGAACCCCAGTATTCAGTGCCCTCACCAGTCATTAAACAGTGAGGCTCTCGGGGGATGAGGGATAATGATGGATTTTATAACTAGAGCAGGAGGAGCTCCTCCAACCCGGCTCCAACTCTGGACCACAGTTAGAGGAAAGGGAAGTGCGTGTGAATGGGGGTCACGTGGGCCATCTGGTTGAAGCAGGCTGAAACGTCCCAGGGCTGAGAGGAAAGGGGTGTACTAGGTGAAGAGGGTTCCAGCCCTGGGGAGCAGGGACTGAGACTTAGACCCCAGCTTCTGTTGCTTCTGTGTGCAATAAGCGAAGAGCTGAGGCCAGCTGGCACCTCCTCACTTCCAAGGACACCAGGCAGGTGCCTCAGAGTTCAGTGAGAAGGAGAAAGAAGACACGGCCTCCTTGGGAAGTCAGCTCTCAGACGGTAGAAACTCCATGCCAGCGATCCCAGTCCTTACCACCTCGTCCTCTGGTCTGCTCTCTGCCTAGCCCACCCTCCCGTCTGTATCCTGTTCAGGGACTTGCCGCGAGCTCTCGGGCTGCCATCCAGTGGTTCTTCCTACATGTCCCCTGCGTAAGAGGAGACTAATAGTACTTGTCCCAGGTGTGTCACCAAGACTGTGAGCACTCATGCAGTGGAGTGTTTAATGCTCCATAAACTCTTCAGAGAAGTACTGTCTACAGGCAAGCCGTCCTTGCTTTTGTCGTTAATTATGGAATCAGGGTGGTGTGCCCTGCACCCTCTTGTCTTCCTGCGTCTCGCTCCAGCATCTGGAAGGCTGTGACTGATTATTGGCCGTCAACACATGGGAGGCCTTGGCCCTTGTCACAGTTTGCCTGCGGAGGCTGAGGATAGAGAACTGCTGAACGTGGGAGGGTGAGACCCATGTTCCCTGCCAAATCCAGCCTTCATCCCTGAGTCACCTCCTCACATGCTGTCCCCCCAGGAGGTCCTGTGGGAGAATCCCAGACCGGCTTCCGTAGGTGCAGCCAAGCAGTGTGTGTCAAGGAGCAGGGGCCACGTTTGCTAAACCAAAAGATAAATACATGATCTGACGAAGCATTTAGATGGGACTTTTTTTCCCTGATTTTGGGGGGAAAAAAATCTCAGAAATGCTGAGTTTATAAATATCTTGTGATGTGTTAAAAAATAACCCTTTAGTACGAGGAATGGCATTCTGTCCAGTTGGGGGCCAGGCCAGGACCTCCCAGCGGCGTGGTCGCCTGTTAGGGCAGGTTGTGCAGGGAAACACGGTGTGGCCTTGCCACACGTGTGAAGCTCCAGCGATGTTGGTGGAAGGAAGTCTCCAGGGCAGTCTGGGTTTTCTCTAGCACTTTCTCTACAGAACAATCCGTGGGAAACCAGGGCAGGGTCCCAATTTTACCCACCACTGCCCGACTCCCCTCTCTAGAAAAAGCCTCCATGGCCGTGGAACAGGGAGGCTCCTGAACAACTAAGTTCTACAGCTTTCAAAGTCAGGAGGTAGGGGCTTCCCTGGTGGTGCAGTGGTTGAGAATCTGCCTGCTAATGCAGGGGACACGGGTTCGAGCCCTGGTCTGGGAAGATCCCACATGCCACGGAGCCACTAGGCCCGTGAGCCACAACTACTGAGCCTGCGCGTCTGGAGCCTGTGCTCCGCAACAAGAGAGGCCGCGATAGTGAAGAGGCCCGCGCACCACGATGAAGAGTGGCCCCCGCTTGCCACAGCTAGAGAAAGCCCTCGCACAGAAACGAAGACCCAACACAGCCAAAAATAAATAAATAAATAAATAAATAAAATTTAAAAATGGGCCATGGATCTAAATTTAAGAGCAAAAACTATAAAACTTAAAAAAAAAAGTCAGGAGGTGAAGAGGACCAGCCTGCCCCGTTGTGATGGAGTGTTAGGCAGCAGAACTCATTCTCCCTACACAAGGACACTAACCAAAGTGCCAGCGCTAACGCCCTTGGCCTAGATGGGGGACAGGCAGCAAGGCCTTGTTTCTCTGAACCTCAGCCAGAATGAGGTGTGTTACCCTTCCCCGGGCAGGGGGTTCTGACCTGTCTCCCACCCTCTGAAAATCATGATGCCCGCTGCAGCCAGCCTCCCTTCAGTCACTGAGCTTCCACACTGAGCTGTTTCTGGTTATCCAAAGACCCAGCAATAAACCTTGCCTAGAGCAGTGCTGTTCATGCCTCTTCAGGCATTTTCCACGTGGCCCCAAAGACATGTTTGTAACCATTAAAGAGTGGCCTTTCAGTTGATCAGCCAACAGATTATTGAGCACCATGCGTGCTGCCCTCAAGACACTTATAACTTAGATTCTGAATATTTCCCAAATCCAAGCAAGAGGTCATTTCACGTTGAGCTGCGTTATCTGCCTTCTCTCATTGGAAGAGCCCTTGGCTCAGGGGAGGTGCTAGATGTCACCATTATTATCATCATGATTATTATTACTTTGGCTTTTGAGATAAGCTGCTGATTTATAAGTCCTTCCCAAGAGCCCATATTCTCGGAGAGTTTGGCTATTTAAAGAGCTGTGTCACTTAGGTATGTTTGGGAATTTTATAGGCAGAGAAATGGAGGTCCAGAGAAAAGTGATGGTCTTTCACTTGGACCTTGAAGCCTGTGCACTTGGTTGGTTCTGCCATCAGGGAAAAGCCCGCCAACGTTGCGGACCTGTCATTGGTGAGATATGCTCAGGGTTCTGGGGAAGGCCCATCCAGGACAGGGAACCCAGAAAGGAAGCAGAGGGCATGGGGGGCAGCCAACGGGGTCCAGGTTCCCAAGCCAGAGCACCAAGGAGATAGGCTCCTCAGGGCCTCTTCTGTCTGCGGCCAGCAGTACCCTTTCAGGGGTGGGGCTGCCTCTTTGGCCCAACACTAGGGAGCCTTTAAAGGTTGAAGAGAGGTATACTGCCCTCCGTTACCAGAACCTGGGCGCTCGTGGAAACCTGCCGGACAGTGCTATTTGGCTTAACTGAGGTGACATGGGGGGCAATGGGGGGCGGAGGGGCGGGCGTCCTGGAAGTTGGTGCAGGACTGAGAAGGTTTGGGATGATCTTGTTCTAGTCATCCTATTGAAAAAGCAAGTTTCATTATTATTTAAAAACTCAAATACACAAAAGCAGAAAGAAGAGTATCATGAACCCCAGGTACCCATCACCCAGATTCAACAATTATCAAGACAAAAGAGTTTTTTAAAATACTACTTTGTTTTCATTACTCTGCTCTGTGTGCAGATAGGACAAGGATGAACGCCACAAGGGTACTTTTTCCAAAAGAAGTGTGTGATCCAGTCTTCCCATGCCTTCCTAACAGAGGCATGGAAAAGAAAGAACCCCAGCCCAGGGCCCTCGGGTTTGATTCTCAGTTGCTCCACGGTGCTCTGAGATGTTTCTGTGTGTCTCCTTTACCAGGTGCTGAGCTCTTAGAGAAAGCTTGAACTTTATCTTTGGATCCACAGAGCTTCATATTGAATGAGTGTTCAATAAGTGTTTATAGACTTGTAAGGCAAAGGATTGTATGAGTCAGAACGGACAGGTGTAAGTGATGTGAGTACTTAGTTCACCATTTGGGGAGGAAAAGGGGCAGCTGATGGGGTTTAGAGTTGAGTAAGGGGCCATTATCTGAACTCTGGGGGATCCTGAATGGGTGAAAGGTTAGGCGTGATCGTTCTGCAATGCAGGGGCTTCTGGTTTGGCCGAGAAGGAAGAAGTCAGCGGCAGGAGATGACAGGAGACAGCTGGAACAGAGCTGCTCTCTGCCTGGCCCCCAGATTCAGGTGTCTGCAGACCCGGGTATGGGGGGACAGGGCTCTAAGAACAGAGGCTCCAGCTCCAGACCCATTTTTCTGGGTGGCCACAAGCAGTCCGCAAGCCGCCTGTGCCATCAGGGCCCGCGTGTCATTCCAAGCACTGTTTTTATTCATGTTGGAGTTGGCAAGGAACGGGCTTCTCCAAGTGTGAGGACCAGAGTCTGCTTCCAGCCTGTGGAGTGCCGGGCAGCTGGGCTGCTCTGTGGCCCCCTGGGCAGCGTTTGGGGTGGTATGAAATGGGTGTTGGAGGAACAGGAGGGGAGATGCTGCAAACACCGGCTCAGGTCTGACCCTGGGTGTAGCCAGCAGGGGCCTCAGGGCTACACAGACCCCAGGGAAGTCTCCAGGCCCCGACTTTGATCAGCGACCTGCCCCTCCCTTCCCCGCCTGGTCTTTTTCAGTTTAAACTTCGAGCTCTGTCCTGGCATACATGCGTGATGTGTGTGTGAGTGTTTTAATTTTTATCCTTGGCAGAAGTTAAGACACAAAATGGATTTGGAAGGAGATGAAACCATCTCCTTGGTATACGCTGGGTAGTGGCAGCTTCATTCCTGGAGGGGGAGGGCCGCAGGTGGGGAGGGGCTGGGCGGGACCCAAGTCTCTAAGGTTGGGGTGAGGCGCTGCTTCCACCCCCGGCAGGGACCAAACTGAAAATCCACTTCTTGGGGAAGGGAAGGCCGGAAGCTAGAGGCTGCGCTGTTAACCCTTTGGGATGCCAAAAAGCCAGTTCCAGGGGAGCCAAAGCCCAGTGGTGCAATCCGGTGTTAAGTGGATGTGGGACCCCTGGACAGCCAACACCTGTTCTACTTCCTGGTGGTCTGTGAGCCCCTGAGACTGTTCTCAATTTGTTAAGGGAATCACTGACAGCTCTTCAGGTTTTCATGTGCAAACTCTAAAATGTGCATATGCTTGGAAAACTTCCTCTCCTGCTAACCTCTCTGCCCCCAGAAGTGGTGGTGGCCCCAGCAGGGGTGACTGTGGCCCAGGGACCTGTTTAAGTGTCACCTTTGCTACTCTGGAAGCCGTCTCGGCCCCCAAAGTAGGTGCTGTTTGCAATGGTGGTCTCTTCTGGGGTTTTTATTTCTGTGTGAAGAGGTGAAAACTAGGAATCTGAAAGTCCAGAAAATATCTGGGGATATCTGAGAGAAACTTTGAGAAAATGTTTTGTTCGTCAAAGTGTATTAAGATATTCAATTTGTGGAATAAAAGAAAATAGCTTTAAAAATGGCAAGAATTTCACTAAAAACAATAGAGCAGGGAACATCTTGATACAAAACTCGCAATTCCAACCATGGCATCCAGTGCAACCGAGGCATTTCTGGCAGACCTTCTCTGTCAAAATGACCCACGAATCCATGGCGGAGACTCCCAGGGGTTCTCAACCCTGGCTGCACATTACAGTCTCCAGGAAAGGGTTTTGAAAATGCTGATACCTGGGCCCCACTTCCACAGGCTCTAAGTGAATTTGCCTGAGGTGCTGCCCAGGTGTTGATGTGTCTTAGTGTCCCTGGATGATCCATGCAGCCTGCTTTGGGAACCTCCAATCTTAGGCTTATGTAAGAACAGAAGGAAGATGAGAGAGGTCAGATTAAGAAATGGAAGAATTTTATTGTCTCTCACTACATGCTGGTGCATATTACATGGATCCAGACTCAGAGGGCCGCGGCCAACTTGTGGATGGGATTGAGGCGCTCACTCAGGGCTGACTCCCGCTGGGGAGGGGGACTGAACATCCTCATGAGTTGGCTACAGAGCGCATTGTGGGACCTGACGAACCAGTCCCTCCCGAAACATGGTGGCTGGTGCATGACTCCAACCCAGGCTGATTTTGGTTTTTTCAGCCTTCCTCAGTTTCCTTTTTCGGTTTGTCTGCTTGAATCTACCAAGGACACCAGGACCAGCAGGCAGGGGAAGGAGGTAACCCTGGCTTTGAATCCTTAACTTGAGCAAGGTGTTTAACCTCTCTAAGCCTCAATTGCTACATCTGTAAAATGGGGATGACAATACTACCTCCTTCACAGAGTTACTTAGAGGTTAGACAAGATAATACGTGCACATCATCTCACACATAGTAACTCAACAAATGGTCACATACTCTCTTTTATGCTAAGATGGAATATTTCTTCCAACTCTAAATATTTGCCTTAATCTCATATTGCAACAAAACCTAGTGTGTTACATTCACTAAATCTGAATGACTTTTAATTACATTTACAAATCAGTTAAGTTAGGAAATCAGTGATTTAGCAGGAAAAAAAAGCAGTCTTTAAATGTTAATATGCCCAACATCGTAATTTCAGCAAACGAAGTGCTTGGTGGATATTTTATACAATTTACTAAACAAAGTAATTTCAGATTAGTAAAGGTTGCTAAAAGAATATTAAATATGTTTTCATTTTTTCCAAAATACTCGTCCACATTGTGTGGATGCAACAGAATCCTGGAATTAGGGGAGGGGTTCTTTACAAGCCAAAAGAGTTGACTGTTGGATATAGACACAGGAAACACTTTAGATGTGATCATGGAGCAAAGACCAATATGTTATAGCCCAAGGAGTTATTAGGAAATGAGGCTCCTGGGCCTATGGGAAGATAAAATTTCAGTGATGACATGATAATATTTGGGGATAGTTTTTTTTTTAATTTACCTTTTTAATTACAAAAATAACTACACACTCACTTGGAATATTTCTGAAGTGTTTAGTATAAAAAGTGCAGATTTCCTGCTCTTCACCATAACTGATGTGAACATTTAAGTGTCTCCTGACCTTATCCTGTGACAATCCAAATAACTGTACACCACATATTCACATGTAATTTTTTAAAATTACAAACATGGGATGCTGTTTTACAAGTTGTTTCTGGGATATTCTCCAGGAACCTCTTAGGCCAACATTTCCCAAAGTGTATTTGATGAAATTCTCCTCACTAATGGTACTCTGAGAAAAAAGAGTAGTGTGGTCAAGTCAGCCCAGGCCTGTGGTCAAATAAGTCCAGGCCTGTGGTTGAGTGAGTTCAGCGTTCAGTGCATACTCTACCCACCTTTTGGTGATTCACAATACGTAACAGCCCATTAAAGGCTCTGAAAAGGCCTGCACTAAAGAAACCTAATTTGCTTTTCTTAACAGAGCATTTCCCTACATTCTTTTTGCTAGCACATTTTAACAAGCGATAGATTTTTAGAAGCGCTGTTTTAGGCATTCCTCACTAACCTCCCCTCCACCTACCCCAGCTCCTCCATCTGCAACCTTGTGGGGTAGGCAGGAAGAAAACAAGCTCATCTATTCATTTAATTAACAAATACTTACCGTGCTCCTAGAGATAGATGCTGGGGCTACAGTAATGAGCAAGATAACAGGCCCTCTACCCTGGGAGGCTCCAGCTCAGCGAAGGTATTCGTCACACAGGATGGGTTGCACCTGGGCCGGCAGAACATCAGCAGGGATCCTCTACAGCTGTGGAGCCTGGGGTAGCGGCTGGAATTATCCCTACCCCCTCCGCCCCACACCCTTCCTCACGCCTCCAATTCCCCACACTTCGCTCTGCTATAAATAGTGGTGCCTGACCCAGCTGGCGGGACTTCATGTGTTTGTTTTCTCTGCGTGTGCCAGCCCTGCACGGAGGCCACTGGGCTTCCCAAGTTGGGGAGGGCTGACAGGAGTTGGGGTCGGAGGCTTCCAGCAGAAGGTGGGGACAGACGGACAGACTGGAGCATGCTTCAGGTTTCCAAATTGGTATTTATTTTAAGTTTTAGATGGTTTAAAAGAGCTTTCTAAGTGAGGAAGATTGGGGGTGGGTCGGGGACTGAATGTGTATATTTGGGGGTCAGAGAGGTGGAGAAAGTCGGTTTGCATGAGGTCAGATAGGAAAAAAGTAAACTGTCATGATTCTAAAGCATACTTCCCAGCTGGAGCTGGAGAGCTGGAGTTGTTTGCTGTGTGAGCACATGTGCACACGTGCGCCCGTGTGTGTGTGTGTGTCTGTGTGTTGTTTGTCTGTCTTAGAGGTGGTGCATGTACAAGCCCAGAGCAGGATGTCTGGAAAGTCTGGGTGGAGGTGTCTGGCCCCTGAGATATTTACCTATTCTTAAACCTCTTTTGTTGAAATATTAGGGATAAATCTGTAACAAGGATCAGACTAACGAAAGCACTTCTACAAGTAACCCTAAAGGAAGTGACTCAAATTGAGTAAGTTGCTGTCATTTATTGAACAACTGCTTTGAACCAGTCATTGTTCTAGATAATTTGCTGATGTGATCTGTTTCTCCTTCAACATGCTTGTGTGAGAGATTTTATTGTCCTGCGTCAAAGTGGTTCCCCCTAAATGTCCGGGTGAGGGTTTCTTGCTTGCAGGAAAGTCTGGGAGAGACGCTGTCTGTGTCACAGTGCAGTCAGGTCAGACGCCAGCTAAAGAGAGGCAGCTTCTGATGCCGTCTTGGCCCTGACTTAGCAGTTCAGCCATTTTGCCCCATGGCTTAGCTTTTCATTTAAGTGCTTCAGATTTCCTGCCAGCCTGCAAGAGCCTGTTAAGGGTTGGGGGTGTGTGTGTGTGTGTCTGTGTGTTAGGGGTTGAGGTGTGAGTGTGTCCGCGAGTTGGAGTTGGGGCTGGTTCAGCCCAGCATTTGCGTGAATCGGCCCCAGGAGTGGACAGGTCAAGAAGTGGCAGCCTGACCCTCATTCACGCTGGGTCACAGAACCGGAGACCGGTTTTGAGCCCTGGGGAGGGTATGGGTATGGGCCTGGTGCCATTGGTTGCTTAGTCATCATGAGGAAGGGGCACAGAAAATGACTGCAGGTGACAGCTTAATTGGAATTGGTGGTAATTATGTTGCCTAACAGAGTAAATCAGTCTTTTCAACCCCCAAACTTGCTAAAGGCCCAGCTTCCCCTCCTAAGAAAAAGCTCCCTCTTGACTATGTGACTACAGTTCTCTCTCCTCTCTGCCATGACCTTTCACTTTTGTGTTTTGGGTTGTAATTCGTTCACTCAACGGGTGTTTGCTGAATACCTCGAACCGTGTTATACACTCAAGATGCCCCTGTAATAAGATCACCGCCATTCCTGATCCCTGAGCGTTTGGTCCAGCGGTCAGGCAGACCATAAATAATTAGTGTGATGGTGCTTCCACGGGGGAAGTGCAGGCCTCCAGGGGACAAGAGCTGGTGGCCCAACTGCTGCCTGACGTAGAGTAGGTGCTGGGAGCTTGCCTAGCGAAGGGAAGCGAGTTTCCTTGGGCGCCTGCTTCTCCTCACACTCTCCCCCGTCTCCTCCTTGGCAAGCCTGCCCTCACCCACGCCATGCTCCGGCGCTGTGAAGGGAAGCCCTGTGTCCTGCTTGTCTTCTCCCCTGCATAAGAACCCCAGTGGGCTCCCCAGAGGCAGGGCGATAGGGACGGAGATCTCAGACACCCGTGCGCCACCCTCCCCTGCTCAAGCTCTGCTTTGCATCAGAAGCAGCCCTGGGGGTTCACCGGCTCCAAACTCCAAGGACCAAATAGAGTCAGGCCTGGAAGAGATCCTGGAGGTAGGTCTTTACAGCTTAGCAGACATTCACTGAGTTATCTATTATGTGTCCAGGAGAGACTTGTATATAAATAAGGTACAACACAGCGTGAGAAGTGACAGCGACAAAGCTGAGGCTTCAGTCCTCATAGGCTTCCATTAGCTCTAAGCCTTTTACCTACCTTAAGTGATGTACTTTGATGACTCTCCCGGGACTCTAGTAGGAATGAATGTGGATGATGGGAAGGAGGCTTCTTTTAGGACTTGTGAGGAGGGCTAAGTTGGAGGACTGACCTTCTGCGCTGAGCAGGGCCTGAGTGTACAAGTGTGAGTGTGTGTGCGTGTGCTCGAATGTATGCCACATTTCTTTCATCATGCCTCTGATGCCTTTGCTAGTGGTTCTGGTTCTTTGCCTGTACTTTGTAAAATCCAGTCTATCTTTGATCTTTTCCTGAGACCATGCTGCATTTGGTATGAATGATAGAAAGATGGTGTCAAGCGAAGGTTGACTAGGTCCCAGGTTCTTTAAGGATGGGAAACTGCCTACTTTTCTCTCTGTCCCCTCCACCCTCCATTCAGTGTGTGGCACCTAGTGGGTGCTAAGTGTGGTTTTGCTGAACTGACCTGAATTCTGCCCTGAGCCCACTCAGGGACTTGTACC
Organism: Balaenoptera borealis; assembly: GCF_965194805.1. Lineage (NCBI taxonomy): Eukaryota > Metazoa > Chordata > Mammalia > Artiodactyla > Balaenopteridae > Balaenoptera > Balaenoptera borealis. The sequence goes on from NC_138862.1 coordinate 59,886,717, forward strand.
TCTCATCAGGAGTGACTTTGGGGTTGCCAGCTGTTTTATCTGCTCCGCTCACCGTGGTCACTAAGCAGAATACCCTTGTCTGTCCTACTCTTCTTCTGGCAAGGTTTGTGTTCATGCATGGCTCACTTGTCCAAAATTCTTTGTCCTAAGAGATAGGACTTAAGCTGTTAAGGTCTGCCTTAAGTGCTGTTCAGGTCCTGGGACTGGTTTGCCTATGTACTGTGTTTGTGCTGTCTACCTACACTCTAATTAATTCCTTTCACGTTGGATCTCTCATCAGCTTTGTGCACCAGAAGCCTTGGAAGTGAATGCTCCTGTTTCCTCTCCGGTCACTGTTACCATTTTACTTTGTTGTTTACCTGCGTGGCTATAGCCCTGGCCATAGACTGTAATTAGAAACAGGTAGGTGTAAAAAGAGCAGGTGGTCTGTTGTGGCTTTGTGAGCTCACAGGTGTGCTCGGAGGTGAGCTCCATACTGGGGCTGGGAGTGGGGGGGTGGGTCAGAGAGGGATTGGGGGTGTGTTTTCCTTTCTATAAACACTTCTCCATAACTTCATGTCCAGATGACCTACTGTCTGACAGGGATCTTTCCCCTTTCTCTCCAAACAAGTAGAGACACTACGGAGAAATTATCATCATTATCATCATCAAGAGAGTGCAGAGAGAGGGCATAAACAGGGTGGGATGGTGGGAGAGGTTATTAGCTTAAGTGATATAAATGTTGACTAGTGTTGGGTGGAGATTGAGAGGCTAGCAATTGTCTTGCCACAGACTTGGGAACACTATAGTACCGCCCAGGGATCTCCTGTCCCACTGGGCTTTTGTGAGGTTCTGTAAAACACTGTGTAGAATGTAGGTGTTACTGCTTTTTTTCGACAAAGAATGTTTCTTGAACTTCTGATGCATGTGTTGTAGGGCAGCAAAATCAGGCCATTGCTTAATTGTGTCCAGCTTAAGAGGAACAATGAGCAAAGAGAGGATAGCACATCTGTCTGGAGTTGTTCAAATGCAACATGTCCTTAAGTCTTAAAGGACATTAATCTCAAAGCCTACCAGTGTCACAGTATGAAATTAGACCTCCAGTGAATGGCTTTCGGTAGAAAAGTTCCACAACACCTGTCCCCCCTCACTGCTATGTGCCAGGCTGCCTTCACACGTAATCTCCTTAACTCTTATTAGCAGCTCAGCAAAGGGGGGGGTATTATCATTCGCATTTTCACAGAGAGTAAACTGAGGGTCAAAGACTAATTTACCCAAAGTCAACTTGAACCAAAGGCAGAAGTGGCAGAGCTCTTATCCAAACCCAAGGCTCATGGTATTTCAGTACCTGATCTTGCAGAGTTTCAATGTTGTCACTTAGAGAAGCTATGTCTATAATACAAATTTGAGATGAGCCCTAAAATCCTTATGTGGTAAAGCATCATGAAGTGTTTTAGTAACCTCCTTCCCCATCTGTAAAGGGGACAGTAACACTCCCTGGGCTGTGACGATGAAAAGTGGACCATGTGTGTCCAGCCCCAGCGCTGGGCTCGGCACAGAGTAGGCGCTTGGCATATTTAGTGCTCTCATCCCTACTCCTCTCCCCGTGCTCTCTCTTCAGGCCTGAACTTGTCCTCTTTCTCACTTACAGCTTTCTTCTTTCTCCTTCTCCCATCCCTCTCTGCCTGCCTCCTTCCACCCTGGCCTCAAGCTCAGGGCCATGCTGTCGCTGGCTAGATGATAGCCAATCACGGTATCATCCTAGATGAGGTTCCCTGCAGTTCAGTGGCTGCAGGAAGCCTGAAGTCTCGAGCTTATTTGGGTGTTTGTTTTGGGAGAAGAGACAAGAAGGAAAACAAAGAAGGTTCTTGAATGAAACCTCAAGCCATAGGAGTATCTGCAGAGGCACTGACTTCTGTCAGGTAGCTTGGCCTTCCCCAAGGGCTGCCAACTCATCTAAGGGCCATTTGGGTTTGAAAAATAAAGGCCACAGTTAAAGTCATTTCCCCCTAGAAAAACCCTTTGGTTCCACCACTGGTAAGTGTGTCTGTGTGCGTTCCTCTTATAGGTCCATGGGTCAGAGTAACATTCCTTCTCAATCCCAAATTTCTAATCCAGATAGACCCTTCAGTTCAGCAGACATTGACTTTTCTAGGTGCTAGGGTTACTGAGATGAAGTGGACGCCTCCTTGCCTTCAGGAAGTATAGAGTCTGGGAAAAGAGGCATATTACAGACAGGCATAAATCATCATGGAAATGTTGCAGTAGGTGTGCACAGCGCTGTGGAAAGTGGGGTGAGGAATAAGCACTGGAGGCATTATACAGTGATGCTGGAGGTAAGTTTCAAAGGATAATAAAGGGAGAAGCAGAAGATGGTTCTGGGAGAAGGAAGGTGTGAAAAAGCAGCTTGCCCAGGGCTTAGGGCTCGTGGGAGGAAGACAAGGGGAAGGTTGGCTGCAGCCAGTTAATACAGAGCCTGGAAGGTTGTGTGAAGAAGTTTGAACCTTATTTAATCAAACTTGTTTGGGGAACTATCAAAGATGCGTCTATTAGCGCTTTTGCTTGTTTGTTTTTAACTGACCTCAAAAGGGGAAAAAAAATCATTCCTAATTCCTTCACATTTTCAAATCAGCTCTTTTTATTTGCTTCCTGTTTCCTTCCAGGCCTTACCCAACTGTTTACATGCTTTTTATGAAATGAGATCTGCTTTTTTCCTTAATATCCTTTAACCATTTTTCATGTTGCTGTTTGTTCTTTCTAATTATTACTTTTAATGGCTGCATAATAGTCCATTGATTTTTCTGCCATAACTTAAAGCAGTGTGGTAGAGTGAAAAGAGCCAAGGTTTTTAGCGTCAGCCAGACCTCGTTCAAATCCTGACTCTGTGGTTTACCATCTGTGTGATGTTGGACAAAATATTTAATCACTCTGAGCTTTAATTTCTTCATTTATAAAACGGGTTGGTCGTACACCTACCTTACAGGGCCATTGTGAGAATTATATCAAATTAGGCAAATTATGGATTCTGGCCTGTAGGTAAGGCATTGCTCAGTGAATGGTAGCTGCTCATTTGTCATCTTTACTGTTCGGTTGAGCTTGATATTCTAGAAATAAGGTGAGTGACAACGTGGAGGCTTATTAGGTGGGCAGATGAGAATCAGGGAGCCAGTTTGAAGGCCCTTGACATACACCGTCTGATAACAGTAGCCACTAACACATGTGGCTATTGAGCGCCTGAAATGTGGCTAGTCTGCGCCAGGATGTGTAGTAAATAGAAAATACACACTAGATTTAGGAGACGTAGTATAAAACAAAATATAAAACTTTATTAATGATTTTTATATCGAGTATATGTTGAAATGATAGTATTTTGGGATATATTGTGTTAAAAAAGATATTATTAAAATGATTTCCACTTGATTTTTCAGTGTGACTACTAGAAAATTGTAAACACTGTATGTGGCTTGCATTGTGTTTCTCTGGTTGCTCCTGCCAGAGTTAGTCCACGCAACCAGATACCGGGGTGGAGAATCAGAGGGGGCCAGGCGACAAGGATGAGTCCCAGGTTGGGCAGCTGAGTGGGTGGTGAATCTTTACATAGTTTTAGGGAAGACCGGGCAAGAGTAGATGGGTTTGAGTCTGTGTTTGTAGAAGCAGGTCATTAGTGGGTGTCCTCTGAGCTGTGAAATGAAAAGCAGGTATTTGGTCTGGACCAGAGAAGCTGTCCCTGCTTTCCTTCAGAGCTGCCATTCTGGCTGTCACCACATCACACACATCCGTGGTGAGATGACTGACCGAAGTGCTCACTGCCGGGGGGGCTGGGAAGAGCTTGGCTGCTCTGCTGAGCTCCCAGCATGCTCCAGCACTGGTTTGTCCCGGAGCCCCAGGTGTTCCCACTTGCTCCTTCGCGGTCTCCCCCCAGGTCACCCCACGCACTTCTCGGTAACACACACAATATGTGGGGTCAGAACGACCGGGACTAGGACGCAATACAAACACAGAAGTTGGAGGGGAAGCCTGCTCTGCAGGGAGTGTAAGTGTCCAGAGTCCTGTCAGGCCCTGGTCGGTTGTGTGTCTTCACCTACCCTGGTTTGGGGTCTTCAGACCTTTGTGGTTCCCTGATAGATGTAAATGGATATGACGCTGAGATAGACTTCTGGGTAGCATTTCAGGTACCCAAATGCTATTTTGGTTTTAGAACTAGGAATTGAAATTGTACCTGGCTCTCGAAATATCCACTGTAGCCTTTCCTGAAGGGTTGCTGGGATGTAGGGCCTTAAAATCAGGATAAAAGCAAAGAAAAATTATGAGCACTTTTATATTCTCTCCTACAGTCTTGCCCGCCCCCACCCCTCCCCTCCCGCCTCGGGGGTTGAGTTTAGGAAACCACAGGTTCAAGATGCATTTCAGTCGGGTAAGAGCAAGGAAAGTAGAATAGAGCAAGCTTGGAGGACAAAAAACAAACCACAGCAAGCACCAGAATCTGCCTCGGTTTGAGCAGTTGTATCTGACCTAGCCTGCCTGACTCTGGCACTGGGCGAGGCATGTAACAAAAGGCCCGTGTAATAGGCGCTAGCATCTCTCTGGCAGGGGCATTCCTAGCAAAGGTGCAGCAGCATTTTGCTTCTGTTTAAGCCATTGTCACCCACCAGAACCCTGATTGTAGTTGTCAGTTGGGTAAAGAGTTTCAAGTTCTCGGTCAGCAATAGTACAACTATAGGAGCGTGTACATGGTTCATTCCTTCAGCAACCATTTACTGAGATCTTCCTGTGTACCAGACCATGGGATTAAAGTTTCAACTGTAGGAGAGTATGTGAAAGTTTTTATAGTTTTTCTTCGTTTTTATTTTCTGTCTTGATTTTAAACTTGTGATTTTTTTTTTTTTTACAGTCACAGAACAAAAAACTATGTTTCACAACTTACAAAACTGATTATTCTTTAGGAATTCTATCATAGCTTGGTTACCAATTTTATTTTTTCTAAGAAGTTGGGAGAAATGTACTCTGTTCCCTCCCCACATCTCTCCCCTCCTTCCCTTTTTGGCCCTGGGGAAAGATCACCTCTGACCTCAGGGAGCCCTAAGTCTCACTTCCATCATATATATTCATGACAAGGCTTCATCTGCTCAGTGGGAGACAACCCACTCCATCAACTCAGAGAAACCCCATATGCCCTTAGTTTGGCTGTGGCAGAGCAGCCCGAGGAGAAAGAGGGCCCCAGCTTGGCAGGCTGGTGGGTCCTCTGTCCCTACTGGGATTTATTTCTAAAGTAGTTTCATCTCATTGCAAAACCTGTGACTTTTTCCATGCAACTGTGGAGAGCTAGGAATTGACCACAGGCCTGACACCTCCGGGAGGTAGGTGTTGCTGGCTTGAATGCCCTTCAACTGACTGGAGTGGGTGTTGGGGGTAGGTAGGTAGGGGTTGGGATATCTAGGCATAGAAGGCTGAATAGCTCTGAAGGCTTGTGTGCGCCAAGGCCCCAATGGGCCTGCCCACCCACCACACCGTCTCTCCACACGTGCACGGACCACGCACACCTGCGGCACCACGTGCCCTGGCCCCTGCGCAGATGCTGTGCTGCTCTCCCCACTCTGCTGCCCAAGAAGCTCCCACTCCTCACCTCTCCCCACCAACCCCAGGCCCCCATCTCAGCATCACCTCACCTTCCTCACTCCTTACCCCACAGCCCTGCCTTTCTGCCAGCCCAGACTTCTCCAGATTAGAGCTCTCTAGGGACCTGGTCCTTTTAAAAAGAAGTAAAGAAAAGAGAGGAAAAACAGAAAGAAAGAAGGAAACAGAAGAATGAAACTGGACCGAAGAGGCAGTGGTGCCTCGAGCTATCTCACTGCATTACAATGAATATGGACTCTATTAAGCTCCGTTCTGCCTGTTAGTGTTTCCCTGGGCAACACAGCCCCCATATGGCAGGCATGCAGCAGATTAGGGGAGGCCCCTGGGCCTCATTGAAGGCGGGGGGCTTGACTGGCAGTTGAACCTCCCCCCCACCTCCCCCTACTCCTCACACTTGACACTGCCTGTGTTTATCTAAAGCAAGGAGGGGGGGCCATTTGGAAGGTTTTTGTGCTGTTCTGAGAGAAGGGAGAGGAGAGGGGAGGGGGTTGCGGAGGAAGGCGGTAGAGGCGGGGTGGGAAGGGGCAGGGAAGGGGGGAAGGCCTCATAAATATGCAAGAGGAGCGGTGAATGGGGAGAGAGAAATAAAGCAGATGGAATTCGTGTTAAAGAACAGCACAATCACCCTGTTTTGAGCCCTCCAAAGACAAAAAAAAAGAAAAGGGAATGGCCTTCTAGGAGTGTAGAAGCTGCGTTTATCCAATTAGCAGGGTTGTCAAGTTGAATTTATATGGAATAGGGGTGGGGGGAATTGAGAAGCGAGTGTAGAAGAAAGGAAGTGGTTTTTCTTTTCTCTCTTTTTGCCAGTTTAGCAACAAGGTTTGTGGGGGGTTTTCTCACCTTTCTCTCTTTAAAGGTAGATTTAAAAAAAAAAAAAAATCTCTTTAAGGAGATGAGGCCATTTTCAGGAAGAGGTATATATGACAAAGAAATAAGACTCCCTAGTAACTTTTTCCTCAAGTGGTGGAGGTGGGAGAGGATTAGATTTGTCTAGTGGGCAAATCAAGAGACCAGACCTTCTCTTTACTCGAAGGCAGAGGGGGCTTCTCTCTGGGGGGATTCCTCCCCAGAGCTAAGATGCTGTGTCCAGACTCTTCCTTTCCCCTTGCCTGGATGGTAAAGGGGTCTACCAACCTGAGAAGAAATAAGCTCTGTCCATGTTGTTAAGCAGCTTGTTATAAATGTGGGGTTCAGTGTGAATTAGCCCAGGTTTAGCTAATCTCCCCAGAATGCCTCTTTGCTTATATATTCCCTTCTCAAACCACCAGTAGTTCCCCTCTGTCTATGGTGTTAATTTCAGACTCTTTTTCCTAGTCTTCCACGGCATGACCCAGTCTCAATTTCCTCCCTTGTCTCTTTTCATTCCTCTAGAATGGTCTCCAAACTGGGGGCTCCAAAGGGGAAATATAAGATATTCCACTGGGGCACTGGAAGAAAATATTAGAGATTCTCTTATGGTTTATTTCTATCTACAAAAGGAATAGGAAAGAAATTCAGCTTTTCTAATATTTAATACTGGGATTGACAGTCTTTAGTGTGTATGTCGGGCAATGACGTGTTGCAACAGAGAGATCTGTATTTCTCGGAGGCCTTGACAGTGGGGACCTCACTCGCTTGATCATTCATTCCCCAGTTTTCTTGTTCTCTGTTAAGTGGATTTGTAGATTATATTATTTAGTTTTAACTAAATTAACTCTCACAAAAGGACAAGTAGCTTAAAAAGATTGCTGCGAAGAAATTGGGTTGAAGAGTGTGCTGATAATCTGGCACATGCAAACAGGATGAAAACAGCAGAGCTGACCCTTTTCAAGTCACATTAGGAGGTAGAAACAATAATAATGGAATCACATCTGATGAGAAGTGAACAAATTAATTAACATTCAAGCAGGCCATTTGAAAGAGATTACATCCATGTCATTAGTGATGAATCCAATCCTGAATAGGCTTTCCGCCTTAAGGTATTAGCTTCATGATATTATAAAACAATTGTGATTAACAAGTCATTAAAATGTGATTACACTTCTACCTACTCTTAAATTTTAGTTTGGTAGTATGTGCATTTAATTTATAAATAAATATGCATGTATTAGGATATTCTGGGAGATTTGCCCAGAATATTTTTCTCATGAGAGAGCAAAATCAGAAAGGTTAGGTAGGAGACCACTTTCAAGATAAGCATCTGCTTGAGGTAGCACCCTCCAAACAGAACTTTCCCACCAGGTCAGCATCACCCTCTGTAGTGCCCTCCGGCTCTTACACGTGCACGTATTCCAGAAGACCCAGTTTCAAAACCACTTACCCAGAAAAACCTTTCCTGAAGGCCTGAAATTGAAAATGCTCTCCTCCCTCTGCTCTAATTTTCCACTTCCCATTTGTGACTAAATTGATATCCATTAAGATTCTAGAGTAAAGAATGCTGAAGTTGTTAGATGAGAGTAATTTCAAAACCTCAGTGGTCTTACGCAACAAAGATTTATTTCTTCTCCTGTCATAGATTGTGCTGTCTTCTTCCATCTCGTAACTATGCCTTGTGAAACATGGGATGTGGCCCACTGGCAGTGGGAGGAGGGAGAAGCAGCCCCCCAATTCTCTTAACTGTCTTGGTCTGGAAGTGACCCAGAACATGTTCACTTACATGTCATTGGCCAGCACTTGTCACCTGGACGTAAGCCAACTGCAGAGCAGGCTGGGAAGTGGGAAGCTTATGGATATTTGCCGAGCACTGGCTGACTTACGTTCCAAGCTTTGTTTTAAGCTTCTCAGGACAGAATCCATCTTCTAGTACAGTGCCTTGCGTACTGTCTTCTGTATGGTAGATCACAGTGATATTTTTTTCTTCCCAATAATAATAATGATAATAAAATCACAATACACATAGTCTTTTGTTTTTTGGGGTTTTTTTTCATTTTATTTATTTTTGGCTGCGTTGGGTCTTCACTGCTGCATGTGGGCTTTCTCTAGTTGCTGCAAGCGGGGGCTACTCTTTGTTGCGGTGCGCGTGCTTCTCATTGCGATGGCTTCTCTTGTTGCGGAGCACGGGCTCTAGGCACGCGGGCTTCAGTAGTTGTGGCACGTGGGCTCAGTAGTTGTGGCTCATGGGCTCTAGAACACAGGCTCAGTAGTTGTGGCACACAGGTTTAGTTGCTCCGTGGCATATGGGATCTTCCTGGACCAGGAATCGAACCCTTGTCCCCTGCATTGGCAAGCGGATTCTTAACCACTGAGCCACCAGGGAGGTCCCCTACACATAGTTTTTTAATAGAAAACATACACAAACTTTGGATAAGGAATAAGCTAGAAATATATTTAGAGGCTGGCTAGAGCATGGCTCATACTTAAGACCATCAAACCATTGTTATTCTCCCCTGTGTGATGTCAGAGTGGTCTGGGTAGATGTTCCAGATATTAGTCTTGAACTATATTGCCTAATGTGGTAACCACTAGCCCTATTGGCTAACTTAAAATTAAAACTTCAACTCCTTAGTTATATTAGCCACACTTTAAGTATTTAATTGCCACAAGTGCTAGTGGCTACCTAGCATCTTGGACAATGCAAATATAGAACATTTTCATCATTGCAGAAAATTCTATCAAAGACATTCAAGTAAAGAACAGTAAGAGATTCTTCTAGATTAGGATCTAAATGGTAAAAGAATGAAAGTGACCACACAGAAAGCTACTGTTATAGATAATGATCCAGTTGACATTTTTATGCCTGAGGAAGTAAATTTAAGAACATTCTAAATTTAGTTCTAAAAGCAGTTTTAAGCAGTTGGTTAATATGACCCAGAAACAATCTTCTGGGAGACAGTGTCAGGGTAGTGGAAAGAGCACCAGACTAAGAGTCAGGAGACCTGACTTGTAGTCCTGGATCCCTCTTAACTGGGAGACCTTCTGCAAATCACTCAGCCTCTCTGCACCTTGCTTTCCTCATTTATAATACTAGGTACCTGTTAGGTGTTATCCAAAGCTATTAATTTTTCTGAGGTCCCTCCTGATTTAAAATGTTTCCCTTTAAGTCTGGGAGTAAAAACTTTTTACATTAAAAAAAAAAACAATGCCCTTTCTTAAATCCTTCTCCTAGATCTGTCTGAACTCACATATTCAGCTGAGAATTAAATTCACTTGTTTGCCCAAGATTTCCCCCAATGTCAGTCCTCTGTGCAGGAGTACCACCCTCTTTCTTGAGGCCAGAGGGCTGCCAGCCCTCACCCTCCAGTCACTTGGCATCACCTTCTCGGGGCAAAACTTCTCTCTACCTTGGAAAAGGCCAGTCTTACTCCACAGAATTGGGAACACGTGAAAAACATGTAACTGGGGGTCAGAAATATTCCTTTTTTCATCTAGCCAGCCCCTCTCAACCAATGGAACAAGAATTTTGTCAGATCTCATTCTTGCCACTGGAAGAATGTTTTTAAGAAAGACTCTCTGTGCCACCTGCTAGATCACGTGCTCTTCTGTGTAGCTCATCTTGTTAGTGGTCATAGGACATCCACAGGGTGTGTTGGGCATTTTAGACCATGGAGGCTTCTGTCTCAGAGAGCTGTAGTGGCCTGGGTGATCAGGGGATGAGATGTGGCCTCGGGTGCCCTTGCCTCCCTCTCGCTCCTGCCAGCCCGCCAGCCCTCTCGGGAGAAGGTGGAGCTGGCCTCCTCCTGCTGATGATCGACTCTCAGTTGTTTGTAATTTTCTCTCGCAAAATAAATACTCTAAGGCTGTAATTTCTAGTGCTTGGTCTCAACCTTAGACGTGTATTCTGCTGCTGTTGTTTTTGGAAAGTTTTAAAAATGTCTGCTTGGAGATTGTTTCAGTGGGAACATGTATGTCAGCAGTTCAACTTCTCAGATGCATTTTCTTTTATTTTTTGTGTCCAAGTAACCCTTAAAAATAGAAAGTACCTAGGCCTCAATGAGGAATTCATGTCAAGAATTCGTTTTCCCTTCTCTCTGCTTTTGATTTTATTTTTCTTGATCTCTTTTTCTGAGAATATGCAGAAAAAATAAGAAGGATCTAGACATACCTTGCATTGCCAAGAAAAATATCAGGCCTTACTGTTGCCTTCACCCAATTTTGAAACTGTACCTTGTTCATTTCACAGTGGGAGGTACTCCAATTAAGCCCTACTTGCCTTTTTTTTTTATTATTAGAAAAGTGTTCTCAGAAACCTGCATTTTTGGAACTATTTTTCTAGACCAAGCTCACTAGGTAACTTGCTCCAGGAAGCAGCTCAGTTTCCCCAGCTGCTAAAGAAGATGCATCATAGCTACGGTGATCCCCCCACCTCTGTATTTTTGTCACGGTTCTGCTTTGCCGTGACGGAGACCCCATGTGTCCTGCTTTGGGCTCACTGAGTGGTACCTGCTTACAACTCTGTTGTGGGAGTTCATGAGTTAACTCCTTTCTCCCCCTTTGGACACCTGCTTCCTCACTCCCTCTCCCTCCTCAGCTACATTTTTTTCTCCTTTAAAAGCGGGATGGTGGCTGGCAGCAGTAGTGGGGTCTGTTTCCATTTTGTACCTTATAAATTACCCAGGGTGCAGAAGTAACGGGAACTGTTTGGCTGGTCCTCGTTAAGCAGGAGGGGGTCTGGGCTGAGTTTCCTCAGTAAAACCTTTGTTGACTTTACAAGCCAAACACCTCGGTAACCACCCTGTGCTGGGATAAGAAGCAGCCTTTCTGTCCCTCTTTGTCTGCTTGTCTTCTTTCTGCCCTTTATTACTTTGTATTCATTCTGTCTCCCTGCTGCCTCCTCCCTTTCCTTCCTTCTTCCTTTCTTGGGGCAGGCGAAGAGCAGGTGTGGGCAATCTCCTCGAGGAGTTGGGGAAAGAGGAACACATCATGAGCAAGCAAGTTCCCTAAAATCCTATAACTGGTCATTCATGCAGTGTTCTAGATAAATACATTATTTCATTGGGGGAAAGTAGAGAACTGAAGCTAGTATCTGGATGATCGAGGGGACGCCAAAGGCTTGCTTTTTGGTGTTTGTCTGTAACTATATTAATGAACTTTTCCTTAATGAACAGTGATTAAGAAACCACTGTTAAAATTCCTCATTGTTCTACCTCACCCTATTCCAACTCTGTTCGTCAAGCACCCACTTGGTGCAGAGGGCTGGTAGAAAAAAAACCATGAAAAGGCTACTATTGTGGTTAAAAGCACACAATTTTGGAATGAGCCCAACCTGGGTTTCATTCCAGGCCTACAGTTATATGACCTTGGGCTTGTTACTTACCCTCTGGAACTCAGTTTCCTCACCTGTAAAATGGGGATAATAGTCCCCACCATGTAGAGTTGTTCTGAAGATTAAAAGAATACCTTGTGCAAAGAGCTTAACAAGATACCTATCGTGGTAACAGGCATGCCCTCCCTCCCACCACGGCTGCCCTCCCCCGCCATACTCACATCCTTTGCAGCTTCCCTTAATTTCACTTTGTTAATAACACGACCCTTTGATTTCCTGGATTGTCTGGAAAAGAGCAAAAGCTCTGTCTACCCCAAGAGGTAAAAACTTGTCAGGAAGAGCTTAAAATTTTTCTTTCAAACCTCTTTTAGAAAATGTCCCCTTGTTCTTCCCCAGAAGAGTGGAGGTCCTCTGATGTCGAAGACACGCGGCAAAGGGAAGGATTAAAAATCAAGGGGAAAGGACTCTGCCCTAGAAACCGTTCCGAACATCAGTGTGGGGCTGGGCCCTAGATCTGGTTTGGAGGGGTGCTTGTTTGGCAAAGCAGTGTAGCCCTCTTAACTCTCTAAGTAGCTAGGTGAAAAGCCGGAGGAGCTTGGAGAAGGGAGAGGTTGAGGCAAATCTCAAGCACCCCCTAGCACAGAGCAAGAGCCTCGAAGCCCAGCCTTCAGTCCTCTGTGAAAGGAGCCATGGGTGTTGAGAGGCCCAAGACCGGCTCTTACAACAGACTGTACAAGTAGCCAGAACTCCAGAGACTGGAGGGCGTAACGCAGCTGTCAGCTGGGCAGCTTAACTACCTCCTATGATTTTTCAGTGATGACTGTAAGTTTTTGAAAGAGTTGCTGGTTTAGATAAACCGGTCCAAAAGTGTTAGCATTTTGAGTATATGTCACCCTCCTGGAAATATACTATTAATATTGCCGCATTTGCACGATTCAGGAATATGCATCCACTGTCTAGATCATTGTGACGCTGCCTTCAGTCACCTGACTCTCACTCTACTGTCTCCCTGCCTAGCAGGATGTTGGCACACCTTCCTCATTGGTCTCATGTTCTATAGGTACAGCAGTGAAAACACAGAGGCAAGATCTTGGTTTCGGCTGTGACAGAAGCGTGTGTACATTTGCCTTTTTGTGATTTTGATGAATCTTTTAAACACCATAGCTTAAAAGAGGCATAAAGAAATGATACTGTGGAAGGGCAGAATTAAAGTTCTAGGCAGGCAATAAGAGGGTGGCTGATAGCCGAGATATGTCATCAAGCAGCTGGAGGAGCAGTACAGTCTAGACCCCCAAGGAAATGTTCTGGGTGGAGATGCAACACAGCAAGCCGTCAAGAGTACAGATTTTGTATTTTCTAATTTCCTTTGTGATTTCTCCTTTGATACATAAGTTATTTAGAAATGTGTTAACTCCCAGTATTTGGGGCTTTCCTAGATATCTTGTTTTGTTGGTTTCTAATTTAATTCCATTGTGTTCAGATAACATACTCTGTAAAATTTCAGTCTTTTGAAATTTTATGGCCCAATATTTGGTCTGCATTTGTGAACATCCCATATGCACTTGAAAAGAATACTGTTGTTGGCTCTAATGATTAATGAATGTCAATTAGATCAGGAAGGTAGACATTGTTATTCAGATCTTCTATATCCCTACAATTTTTCGTCTAACTGTTCTATCAGTTATTACGAGGGGAGTGTAACAATTGCCACTATGATTATAAAACTGCCTAATTTCCACTTTAATTCTGTCACTTTTTAAAAATGTATTAGGCACATGCACATTTATGATTATACACTTAAGATCTGTGTGTTTCACTATGTGAAAATTTTATGTCACTAAAACTTAAAATAATCTGATTAGTACTCAGGGCCAAAAAGAATGCATATAAAGGAGAGCCTCTGGAAAAAAAAATGATTTGGCAGAAGACCAAAATAAAAATGAATTGTCTATTTAAAAAAAAAAAAAAAAGTACAGATTTTGTAGAGATGGAAAATACCGGAATTTCAGCACCAGGGGGTGAAGAGAAGAAGAGGGGCCTTGGCTGAGTGTGACTTTTGTCTGTGTTTGTGTCTGGAGTTGCAGAGGTTAGACAAGCTGAGGAGGGTTGGTAGGTTCCAGGAAATCAAAGAATGTTGACAAGGATGTAGGTGAAGGGCTGGGGTGAGTCAAAACAGGAGATCTTTCATGAGCCCCTGAGACTTTAGGATTCATTAATTGTAACATCCCCTAAACGAGGGATGCAGCACGCATTCAGTATACTGTGACAGCACTGTGCACAGTAGTCTAAACTAGCAGCGTGATGCGCCACGTAGCCCTGGGCACCTAGCCTCCTGCAAGCAAATGGTAAAGATAACTGCATCCTTTCCAGCATCTGTGCTGGCTACTCACTGCCCTGAGCCTGGCACATGGCTGCCAGTCTCCGCCTCTCCATGTCCTGGGCTCTCCTGTCCTTGTTGCTATGGGTGCACTGGGCAAGGCTCTGGCCTTCTTACCATGACATCACCTTCTAGCTCAAAGGGGCAACTTAGAAGCAGCTTATGTTAGATGAGAAATGGCATGAGAGTGTTCTTTAGTCTTCCAACAGCCGGTCAGGTCAAGACTTTGAATGTTACCACCTGTGTGATGGAAGCAGGGGGCATGGGGACAAAGCCAGGCCCCATGGCTACCACAGGGGCGCCCCAGGCATTCTTACCATGGCTGTTTCTCTCTCTTTTTCACAACAGAGTGTAGCAGGGGATTGCGGTGCCTCTTTGAGTGACTCCTTTGGCTTATGGGACGTTGACACACCATGCCGCGTGGGATGATGAAAACGCAGAGAGGAAAGAGGCCCAAGGTCACACTTGCTTGCCTCCTCTTGGCCATGGCGGGCTGCTTCGCGAACCTGAGTGAGTGTTTTCCTTGCCTTCTCAGTGGCCCTTCTGGGAAGAACACTTTGCCCCTAGTGTCAGAGGGAAGCATCAAGCATTCTACGAGGACCCTCTATAAAAGGCCTCCTTCCTCCTGGAATTCAAAGAGCATTTCCTTCCCACTGACCTTCAGGGACACGCTCAATAATACAAGATGAGAAATGATCTCAGTAACCTCATATTGGTTGTATTTTGGTATTTGAATCATTTGAAACTTATACTAGAGGAGGAGTAACGATAATGGCTGAACTCCCTTTTATTGAGCACTTACTATATGGCATTACAGCAGGCAGTTTACCTGCGTTGTTTGTCAGCTTCCCAGCGATGCTGTGAGACAAATATTATTAGTCCCATTTTACAGATAAGAAACTGAGACCCCAAAAGGCTAAAGTTCCCTGGCTCAGAAGCAGTGGCACTGGGATTCAGACGCAGGTCCTGTTCAGATCCAAAGCCTGAGCTCTTGCCTTCACACCACACTGCCACTCCAGTCTACTTTCTGGGGAAAAGGCCAGGTTGGGGAAATGGACCCAAGGTCAGCAGAGTTCTTCAGAGAAAGGTCAACTCCTCTCTGGGTTGCTCAACTCTGAAAGGCTGCCTGGGTGCTGTGCTTCTTAGCAGGTCACGCCGTTGGTTTCTTGGGGGTGTCAGTTCATCGCTGCCTCCCTGTTCTTCCTCCAGACGAGGTCCCTCAGGTCACTGTCCAGCCTTCTTCCACCGTCCAGAAGCTCGGAGGAACCGTGATCCTGGGCTGCGTGGTGGAGCCCCCCTGGATGAACACCACCTGGCGCCTGAACGGGAAGGAACTGAATGGCTCGGATGATGCCCGGGGCGTCCTCATCACCCGCGGGACCCTCGTCATCACTGCCCTCAGCAACCACACTGTGGGACGGTACCAGTGTGTGGCCCGGATGCCTGCAGGGGCTGTGGCCAGCGTGCCAGCCACCGTGACACTAGCTAGTGAGTACTGCTCCTCTGCCCCCTCCCATTCTCTCTCTGTGCCCCACCCCAATCAAACCCCCTGTCATCAGTCCCACCATAAAAGGGGCCTTGCCAGCTGACGTTTCCAGTCAGAGAGTGGCAGCTGCCCCGTAATCTCCAGTGGCTGGGGACCTTTGTGCTCTCTGAGCAGAGGCGATGTCTGGAGTGAGCGTGTAGAAAGAAGGGAACTTGACATGGTTGAACTGTTTCTGTGGGCCCCGGAGCTGGGCCGCGCCGGGCCTTTCTACTTGGTCGCCCTGTGGTCTTCGATGTCGTTGTGCCCCCGCCCCCCATCCTCGCAGCAGTTGCAGTCGGAGCGTGTACAGGGCCACGTGTGGTCCGAACAGAGCCCGCCCATTCCCCCTTGGCCTCCTGCCTCTGTGCGGGGCAGGCATAGTCTAAATTCCTGAAACAGAGATAGTGGAACACAATGAAAAGGAAACTGTGGGACAGAGGGTAGAGAGGAAGAAATGAGGCGACAGTTTGGTCCAAGGAGGATACCGGGAGAAGACTTCATGCTGCTCTTATAGATAATTACCACTTGGATACACTGTTGTGCCCAAGCTCAATACACACATTACCTGATTTTCTACCCATGGTACATATGGGAAATGAGACTTGACTGGTTAAATAAACTTCCAAAGGCTTATTTTGGAAGCACAGCCGCAACACCTGCTCTTATATGTGGAGTCTAGAGCCAGGACATTCACTTGGCCCTTGAACAATTCAGGGTGAGGGTCGCCGACCCTCTGGGCACTCGAGAATTGGCATATAACTCATAAGGGGTCCTCTGCATCCGCAGGTCCAACCAACCTCGGGTCATGCAGTGCCATAGTATTTACTGTGGGGGAAAAGATCCCCAGCCACGTGGACCCACGCAGTTCAAACCTATGTTGTTCAAGGTCAACAGTATTAAGAATTACCTCCCCTTCCTGGTGGCTGAAGCCTAGGAAACAGGGGATCTTGTTGAGAGTTCCATGGTGTTTGGGCTTAACCTTTGAGAAGGTCTCCTGAGCTTGTCCCCTCACGACTTAGCTGAGCCTCCTTATCCCGGACAGCCCTGCTTCCACGTCACCATCGTTATCACCTCCTGGACCATGTGGTTCCAGGAGGTTGGTGTTCCTTATGTTACGGGTCACACCTAAGGCAGCCAGCTTCTAAGATGCTCCTTAAGCGTCGGCTGGGGTCCCTGAGGTGTGAGGTGTGAGTCCTGGGGAGAAAGTGGTGAGAGATGGGGGAGTAGCAAAGCAGGGGAGAAAGGACCCCGCCCTGCCCTCTGGTTTCCAGATCCCTAGAGGGACTTCGCTCCCGTGGGAGAATAGAGAATAGAACGAGGCTGGCAACGGTATTCCTGTTTCCTGGGGAACCAGTCTAGCAGCCCTGCCCTCTTCTCAGAGGAGGCCGGAAGACAGGGTGGGTCCCTAGCTACCTCCCTAGGGGAGGAGGCCAAGCCTGGGCTGCATCTTGGAGCCACTTTGCCTTTGTGGCCACAGCAGCACTCACTGAATCTGAGTGCCAGGCCTCTGGGTTAGGGTTAGGGTTCGGGTTCAATGAGGCAGGCAGGCCCTGGGCCACCTGCTGGGCCCTCCCCCCAGGTGTGCTGGTGGGCTGGGGGAGGGTGCTGGGAGAGCTGGGGGAGGAGGGTGACAGGGGTCATCTCATCATAACAAGAAGGGCTGGGCCAGAGCTACACTTCTTACCATCACAATTCTCTCGTATATTTTTAAATTATAATTAAATTGACACTCTAGAAAGTTTAGAATATATGGAACATAATGTCTCCCCACCATCCTCGTACAACCACCATCATCATTTTGGAGTATACCCTTCTGGTCTTCATCCCTACCTATATTTTTACACTACTGAATATACAGTTTCTGTCCTTATTCTCTCCCCTTTGGCATCGTATGGCAAGCATTCTCCATTGGCCATATGACCGTATTTACGTTTTCTTTTTTATTGAGTATAAAATGCATCCAGTAAAGTACACAAAATGCTCGAATGTTAAGTGAACAGCCCAACGTGTTTTTCGCGTGTACATACCGTGTAAGCACCGCTCCGGCACGCTCCTGGTTAATCTGTCCCCCATCCCCACCAGAGCAGGAGCACCATTGCTCACGGCCCTAGAACATCCCAGAGTGGCTCTATCACAGTGTCCTGAACGCTCTTCCTAGTGCTGGGCAATCAGGTCCTTGCCAGTTGTTCATTCTTACAAATAAGAGGTGCCTTTTAGCCACCTCTGTGCCTTTAGCAGCGCCGCTCCTCCAGGAGGTTTGCTCACCTGCAAATGGTCAGCCCTCGTCTGTGAAGACTTGGGAGACTCCCTAACTTGGCCTAATCACAAGCCAGGCTGAACCTCTCGTTGTTTGGAGAACGGGAGAGCTGGAGAGTAGAAGATTTATTTTGGAGCCCTCTTTCTACTTCAAGGTGAATCTGTGTGAGGAGAGACAATTTATAGCCTTTATTTTTAAAAAATTCCTGGCCCCTTCTTTCTCTGGTGCTCAAAGGGATCTGCAGTTGGCAGTGAGGACAAAGGGAATGTTTAGTTGCAACCCAAGAAGGCACAGTGAGAGAAGAGGGGGCTTGTGCAGAAGCTGAGGCGAGTCTTGTTTGAAAACCAAGAGCTATTGGCGTGTCATTTAGGCATGAATCAGAAGAGAAATGTTTGGCCCTGACCAGAAGATGGATGGAGAAGTGCTGGAAATGGGCAGAGCGCGCTTGGAGGGTCTGTGTCCTGGGGAGAGGGAGTTGGTGGGCTGGAACTACAGCCTCC
Organism: Balaenoptera borealis; assembly: GCF_965194805.1. Taxonomy (NCBI): domain Eukaryota; kingdom Metazoa; phylum Chordata; class Mammalia; order Artiodactyla; family Balaenopteridae; genus Balaenoptera; species Balaenoptera borealis. The sequence continues at coordinate 59,905,170 of NC_138862.1, forward strand.
CGAACTTGGAGGAGGCAATGACGGGGTGGCGGGAAGGCGGGAGTGAGGGCTGCTGTCCTTGGGTTAATGCCATGGGGGATTTGGCCCAGACTCAGCAGCTAGATTAAGTTTCCCAAAGCACATTCCTGAGCAGAATGGGGGCTGTGTTTTGCTGGGTGGCTTATGTGCGAGGGAGGCCGAGCGGTAGAAGGGATTATGGAAGGCACGGTCTGCATTCGGAGGCGAGGCCGGCAGCGGTGTGCCGGCGCTCACACGCACGCACGCACACCCACACTTGGTGTTTCAGGCTTCCTTCTCCTCCAGCCTCTCCCCAGTGCATTCAGATGTTCATCCTCAGGCAGAGCACTTGCTGTTTGGCCTCCCTGGCAGGATGCTGCCTCCTGCATCTCGGTGAACCCCTAGAGATCACTGGGGGCTTTCAGTGTTGGGGCTTTCAGTGATGGGGGCTTTCAGTAATGGGGGCTTTCAGTGATGGGGGCTAAGACCTGGCTTGCGGATTCAGGGATGCGGAGGAGGCTGCTAGCAGAACTTCCCTGGTCCAGACCACTTCTACTCTGATGCCAGGGGGGTGCACTTGAACTTTACCCCTGCCTGGTGACATCAGCCTGTGTTCTTCAGGTAAAATGGGACCACCTGAAGTCTCACCTGTGCACTCCCACCCTCTCCTCCAGGTGGTCCTGGCTGTGTGGAGAACTGCTTTTCTTACTCTCTGTGGAGGTGCCCTTCCCACTGTCTTCTGTGGAGATATTTTTTCCCTTTTCACTTAAGCTTTCTTTGTGGTGAATCTCTCTTGCTGCTAATGCCTCTCTTCAGACCATCTTGTCTAATTCTTCTTGAAATGCTTTGACTTTGCTCTCCTTCCTTACCTCTCTTCCTCTTACCTCCCTTTTCACAAGCTTTACACCCGGGTGCCAACCACTCTGTGCGCCTGAACCAACAGCAGGTGTTGCCCGTGGACACCGCATTCCTTGTTCCTGGACCCCGAGGCGTCCTTAGCATTGTTCTCCACACAGCACGGCACGTAACCACAACCAGTTCAGAGCTGGCATGCAGCGTGAAAGCTGTTTCCTGCCCCTTACCACTAGTCATCTACCATTCAGATAAACTCCTAATAATTCTTCATTTTTACCTTCTTTCTATCTTTTTAGTTAATTCTCCCAGTTATCCTATAATCCCTAGGTCCTCGTCATAGTTGGAAATAAAATAGGCAGTAACTGGGTAGTAATTCTGTATCTGGGGATTTTAGTCCTCAGGCTAATGTGAAGTCTTATGCTGGTGCTGTTTTAATTGAGAGCCGATCTGTAACCCCCTCCGTAAGGTCTTTAAGCCCTAGGACCAGTCACGTACTCCTGAATTATCCTTCTCTGGCATCAGAGATCAGAGGCAAGACAGCTGACAGGAAAGGAAGGAGTTCCCCTTAGGCAGCTGTGTCCATGACTCTGTGCCTTTGAGGAAAGGTCAGAAGGGGACAGGGGCCCTTTGTTACCATAATTTAACCCATGAGTGAAATGAAAAGCCAAACTGGTATAATGGAAGAAACAAGAAACTTAAACCGAGGATCTTTTTTTTTTTTTTTTTAAGTTTTAACTCTGCCACTTAAGAGTTAATGTGGCTTTGGGCAAGTCACTTAATTTCTCAGATTGCCACAACTGTGAAATGAGTACAGTAATGATTACCTCATCCATCTTATGGTTTTGTTTTGTTTTGTTTTTTAGAGAATCAAATGAGAGAGTATATGATAGTAATATTTTCTGGCATTTTATGAAGCCTAGACTTTATTCACTCACCCATTTGGTCAGCCCCTATCTGTGGAGTGTCCTCTTGCAGAAGGCTCTGAGGCCTGTGCCCAACCCTGTGCTGCCCAACTCCATTCTGGGAGCAGCCCTAGGACGACAGAGCCCAGGGGTGGCAAAGCTTCCATCACAGCCAGAGCCAAGAGAGAGGACTGGCTTATCAGGAAGAGAGAACAAACCCATTTCCTGTGAATTTCTTAGCTTCCCCTGCACACATGTTCTCCAACCTGGGTTCCCACCTCCCCGCCACCTTTGAGAGCAGCCGTAGTGTCACTGCATGTATGTTGTCAGTGCAGCCCACAGAGCTGCCCATTTATGCTTGTGTTGGTTCACTGCTGCTTATTGTTCCAAGGAGACAGTGCTGGTTTGCGCTGGCAGGATGGGCCAACCCTGGCCCTTGGCCTTGTGAGTTCCACAAACAGAAGCCGTGACTCTTCTTACTCAGCTCCCCAGCTCTGATTCCCATCAGACACTTCCATGTCTTCTGTGCTGTGACCCTGAATTAGAACAGGCCATTAAGGATCGCTGTCGACATTTTTAAAAAATATTTCTAGCTTCCTTTATCCTTGTTTTTAGTCAGGGTTCTCCAGAGAAGAAGAACCAATCTCTCTCCCCCACTCTCTCTCTCTCTACATATGTATATAAAATGCATGTATGTATATATACACACACACATAATTATGTAAACACACATATAATTTTATGGAGAACATACATATGATTATATATACACACATATATATACATATGTATATATACACTTATATAATTATACACGTAATTTTATGGCGAACATATATATAATTATACACACACATACACACATATGGGGAGAGAGAGAGAGAAAAAGGAGTAGAGAAAGGAAAAACGAAAGGGAGAGAAAGATTTATTTTAAAGAATCGGCTCACACGATTGTGGAGGCTGGTAAGTCCAAAATCCATAGGGCTAGACAGCAGGCTGGCGATTCATGAGTCCCACTAGGGAACCAGCAAACCAACCATTCTCCTGAGTTCAGTATCTGGGTGTTTTGGAGGTTGGTGTCCTGCGAATTGGGGAGTGTTTAGAATTTCCAACAGCACAGTAAGACCGAGTCCCTCCGGTTGAGGAGCTCTTAGTCTGATGGAGAAGGTGGACTGCATTTACATGTTAGCCATAAAGCAAGTCAGTCAGACCCACGAGTTGCCTAATAGAGATATGAACAGATTTTAATGGGAGCTCAGGTGAACAGTGATTCATTTCAGTTTCAGGGGATCGAGGAAGACTCAGGGTTGAGCCTTGAAGAATGTGTGCGGGACAACCTTTATCTCTAATTTTTTGAGTCCTCACATCCCTTTCTCAGACCTTCAACAGCGAAGTTCAGCTCTCTACATCGTGTACTTAGACCTAAGCCCAGTGCAGTTTCTTGGATGGTGCAGATAATTCCATAGTGAGTTCAGTCAGGTCCTGAAATTAGGATGAGGTAGCAAGAGAGAGACAATCACTCAGTGGCTGTATTTCCCTGGGAGGGGAAAGGAGTCTGCAGCTGAAAGCTGGGTCTGAAGATACCCACCAGGCAGAGTGTGAATCTGCCTTTGCTGGGAGAGGCAGAGAGACAGCTCCACATGGTGGTATAGTTGGAAAAGGAGAACTAACTTGAGCTTGAAATCCAACTGCTTTATGCCGTTAAGTGTTGTGTATTTTACTTTGCCAGTTGGACGAGAAAATTATTGAAAGACAGCTTAAACCTAAAAGGTACTAAGCAACTTGAGTACCTAAATAGGAGATGACTAAGGAATACCTTACAGCTTTAGGCCAAAGTCATATTAACCCTGTCTGTTTTCTACTGGATACAGGCAGAAATTCACACCTCACAAGAATTTCCCCTGGTATTCTGGTGAAATCTTCAAATGGCTTTGGCAATGCTAATCCCAGTAGGCCTGGCACAGGTGCCCAGACAAATGTGTGGAGTTAGCTCAGGGCATCATGGCAGCAACTGCCCCAAACAGCCAGGGTTCCAATTCTCTATTCAGCAACGGTCAATATTTACCAAAAGAGGACTCAATTCCATGGTTCATCTTCTCCCGAGGACATGCTTAGAACTCTTAACCTACCCCACTCCTCTCCTCAGTCTGTTCTTTGCACACACAGCCATATGCTTAAATAAAATCCTAGGTTCATTTTCTAAGCTAAGAGAAAAGGGAAGGACCACACAGTGTGTTAAGCAGGTACAACTATAGATTCAGTGAGCCAGAACACACTTTAAGAAGGCTTTTGCCCAGGAAGACGAGGGGGAGGATTGATTAGCTTGCTTGAAATCACTGGAACCTTTAAAGAACATGATGCAAGATGGTTCCTTTAAAATGAAAAAGAATCAAGAGAGCAAATGAGTTCCTTGGCTCCTTTTTTTGTGTGTGTAGAAGAGTTTAGGGATTTCTACCCTGATCTTGTTTTTTTTTTTTTTTTTAATTAATTAATTTATTTATTTATTTTTGGCTGTGTTGGGTCTTCGTTTCTGTGCGAGGGCTTTCTCTAGTTGCGGCAAGCGGGGGCCACTCTTCATCGCAGCGGGCGGGCCTCTCACTGTCGCGGCCTCTCTTGTTGTGGAGCACAGGCTCCAGACGCGCAGGCTCAGTAATTGTGGCTCACGGGCCCAGTTGCTCCGCGGCATGTGGGATCTTCCCAGACTAGGGCTCGAACCCATGTCCCCTGCATTGGCAGGCAGATTCCCAACCACTGCGCCACCAGGGAAGGCCCCTGATCTTGTTTTTAGACTTTCAACCATTTTTGGAATCTGGTAATAGTCCCAGGAACTATAGAACAGTGAGTCTGTCCTGCAAATGGGACAAAATGTTCAAATCTAAATAAAGGACTATCACTTAATACTGAGGGAAAAAAAAGGTAAGCCAAAGGAAAAAGCAAAACTTGCTGAGGCAGAAACAGCATGTTTTTTTCTTTAGGGAAAATTGTGCTTACTTTTTGGTGACTGCGCTCCTTTTCTACTTAAAAACATTGAAAAGTCGTCACAGAGTAAGACTCAGGCTGCAGCGCGACACTTAAGCCCCACTCTCAGCCCTACCCACCACCCCCTAGACCCAGCAACCCTGCCATTTCCTCAGCTAGTCTTGCACTGGTTTTTGGAATGGCGCTCCGTCCACCTGTAACAACCTCCTTTCCGTTCTCTTCCCCAGAAAGTTCCCACCTCCCTTGGGTTAATACATTCCTTCTCAGTTTTCAAGATTCAAGTATCTTCTCCTCTAAGTATCTTTTCTTGACCCCCTCGACCCCCCAAGTCTGGAGTAGGGTCCCCTCTTCCCGGCTCCCTACCATCCCGGGTTTACTTCTCTAGGCCTCTCCTGCCACCGTCTCTTTGCCCTTCACCTCTGTGACCACCACACTGCTGCACAAAGGGCCTGGCACAGGCTAGGCCTTCGGTGAATGTCTAGGGAGAGGCAGACTCCCAGATAAGATGTGTTTGAAGTCTAGAAGATCAGAAAGGGCATGCCGAAGGTGAACAAAGATTTCTTCACCAGATTATGACATAGTAAAAAATTTGAGGAAATAAACAAGAAAGGATGAAGCAACATCTTGGGATATAAACAGGCTGAAAATACAAATAGATTCAGGAAGGGTTTAGAAAAATTGATGGACGTCAGAAGCATAAAGCATTTTTAGAGGAAACTCTGGAACGTTTGAAGGGAGACGCCAGTGGAAGTGTCTCCACGTCCTCCCAGACACCTCACAGGACACCGTCAGAGAGGGTGGGTGGATGACACGGGTAGTCATTACTGCTTTTAGGACTACGTAGTTCCCAGGTGTGTGGAGGGGAAAGTGGGAACCACTGTGGGTCCCACGGCCTTCAAACTGTGCCCCTGCCTCTCTCTCCCACCTAGAATTCTGTTTGTAAAGACCACGCTGAAGGGTTCACATCCACTGTTCCTCTGAACGCCTCCGTCTTCTCTCCTCTCTCTCTTCCTGTACAGACCGTCAGCCTGCCAAAGGCCATGCCAGGAACCAGCTCTGGCTCTGATGAGTCCAGACCACCGGGATTCACATTAATTTTCCCATTGCTAAGTTTCTAGTTTATATTCGGTTGATCAGAGAAATATGTTTGATGTGGGTTGCTGGCAAGTAAATCTTTTTTTTTTCTTCTTCTCTCTTTCCCCAGTGTATGTTTTCAAACCATTTTATTCCTTCGTCTGGTCCAAAAGAAACTCCCCAGCTCTGCTAGCCAGCCCTACTTCACAGCAGCACTGAAGTCAAATAAATGGGATGGTCTACAGACATCTTCTCTGTTCATCTGGCTGCCAGACTCAGTGGAGAAACAGCTCCCATCCTTGATTTGTTTTCAAGGATTAATAACATTTCTCATTCTCATATGTCTTTTTAAAAATATATATATATATATTTTTAATTGGTTCAAGCCAAGAAATTCCTGAAGCATTAGGCCAGTTTACTGCAAATCATTTAATGACATTGCAAACTAGGTTCTTTTTATTTTCCTCCTTCTTCCTCTCACACCCCTCCTTTTATGCCCTCTCTCCTGTCCTGCCCACCTCCAGTCTTGACTCTGATCTTCTGCCCTCCTCCCTCTGGCTCTTTCATCTCTTCCCCATCCTCAGCTTTCTCCCACTGCTCCAATCTAGGTGCACACCCCACCTTAACTCAAAAGAAAAGAAAGAAACACAAGATTTAACAACTAATGTGTTTGGCATCTGCCAAGGTTTTTTTCTCCCCCATAGAAACTGTTTTTATTTAAATAAAAGAGAGCATGCCTTACTTTCATCAGAAAGTGTGTGTGAGAAGTTTCATGTCACGTTTCCATGGCTGTCAGGAGAGAGCTTTGGAGCCAAAATTATGCAATTGAACAGGCAGAAAAAAATCCTGAAGAGAGCAAATGTATTTGTCCACTCTTCCAGCCTGCAAAGGGAGGGCTACTCACTCCACCAACCCCCTTTCTAAGTTGCTCTGGAGATCGAGGTAACCTAACTTAGGCTGGAATGCTGGTGAAGGTGGCAGGGACTACTCCTGGGGACACCACTCTTGCGAATTGTTGTACCCTGCCTTGTGTGTTGTTTTAACTGTCTTTTCTATTAGAGTAAAAGCTCCTGTGGTTAGGAACTATGTCTTTATCTTCTTGCTATCTTTGCAGCTTCTGGCTGGCTGAGTGAATGAATCAATGGTGTCTGGAGGGATGGTATCGTGCCAGATGCCGACTGCAGAATATGCAGATTTTGCCCAGTCCTGTGGGCTGCAGTTGGGTTTGACTTCAGTGGTCTGTGTGCCAGGCCTATGGACTAGTAATAGGCTTAGTCACTACCCAGAATGCGTGGCGCCTGAGAGGCCTGCCCATCCCACGGTAAACCCCGTCCACTCACCAGGACCCAGGCAGTCCCACCTCTAACAGGAGCACCGTCAGGATCCAGCCTCCACTCCGCTTCTGCAGTCCATCACCATGGTTTTCCACTTGTAGCGCACTTCCTTTCAGAGGCTTGACCTTGGGGTCATGCCAGGCCGTGGCTCCTCAGGTGACTTGGAGATCAAGTCGTGCTGTGATTCTCTGCCCACCCGTGAAGCAGTTCATGGCACTGGGGAGCCCCTGCATTGTAAGAGCCCACACAGGGAGGCAAGGCCTAGGACCCTTCACCTGCTCAGACACCACCTCCAAGTCCATCTGTAGAGCCGTGAGCCCCGGGCTCTTAGTTCTACTTCCTTTGCACCTTTGCTGCCTTTCAAAACCTGCAGGGATGGGCCACAGGGTCAGCATGTCACTGGGGTACTCCATTAGGCAAGCTCTTTCTACGCTTTGTACCACTGGCCGTAGACGCAGCGAGCCAGCACAGGGGCACGTTGAGGCCTGGCGGCCAGGAGAGTTGGGGGTGTAGAATGATCGGTCAGCCTAGAAACTTGCCGACGGCCACGAGGCTGCTGAGCCACCCCGGCGGCGTTGCCAAGTGAGCCCAGTGCAGTCGCCCCGCGATCTGGTGGATCCCATCCAAGCCTCGGCAGATGAGTGCGGGCTTGTCCTGTGCTCCCTGAGAACAGGCAGGAGGGTAGGACGGGACTGACCAGGTACGAGAAATGCCTGGATGCGTTGAAAGCCGGAATGTTTTTAATCGCTCAGCAGCGCTCAGGGAGATGGGGACGTTGGTAAATCCAGGCAGCCTCCACCTGAAGACACCGTCTTACCTGACTTCTTTCTTAAACAGAAGCAAACTTTAATTTTCAGCCTCAGGGAGGACTCGGGGAGAAGACGATCAAATAAGGAAACTCCTTGAAAGTAAAATTTAGGTTTATTGATTACACTGGGGACATTTTGCTGAGGCACAGTGTACCACGTAACGGGACAGGTAAAGTCTATAAAAATTGGAGGATGAGCCTACAGTTAAGATTTGACAATTTGGTGTTATGAGAGTGAACAAACATACACTAAATATTGTCATTTAATTCATAGATCTACTGAGCCTTTTATTCGTAAAGGAAGGATCCAGGCTAGAAGGTGGAGAGAAAGAAACTCAAAAGGGGCCCAAGTTGAAACTTGTCAATTTGTAGCTTCGCATATGATCCTGGTGATGGCAGCCACACCCCGACATGCCTCTGGAAGTTTATTTTCCTTCTTTTTTCCCCATAGCCAAGAAGGTAGGAGCCTGATGTACCCTGTAAATGTGAAGAGGAAACTCAGAGCATATTGCATGTTTTGTGTCTGAACAGATCCCTGTAATCTGTGTATCCAAGGCTCCTACGGAAGTGATATATCAGAAGATATATGTTCCGTTAAGAAATGGAGTGCTTAGAAGGCAAGGAACTGGGCAGGGTTCCATATGGAGCCTGAGATGTTATGGGCTTTCTCAGAAAGCACGAAGTTCTGTGACTAATAAAGAAGGTCCATAAACCCAGAGATGGCCTCAAAGACCAGGGCTTCTGACCTGTTGAGAGCTGAGAAACAGGAGTGAGCCTACTGGCATTTGATTAGTGCCAACAAGTTAATAAAATAGTTGGAAGAATACACAGAGAGGGGATGCAAAAGAAGGGTCTGAGGGAAGGTAAGAGGATTAAAGCTGCAAAAACACTCCTCTAATGGATTTCTCAAACACACCAGCCAACAGGCAAGGGCAGGTGTCCTGTCAAACCATTTCCCCCAGGAAACCTGATCCATCATTCTGCAGCGAGGCCTGAGGCCGGCGAACCCCATTTGTAACTGAAGGGCCTGCCCCCCTATTCCCAGCGAGGCACTCTGAGCAGCCCAGGGACTCGCCGGGAAACTGGCCTTGCAGACAAAGGGGCCTGAGAACAGGCTGCTTTCCTTCATATGCAGCCAACTAGATCTCCCTGCATCTGCCTCTCATCTGGTGGCTGATGAGGCTGTTATTGATCACAAAGCCTCTGCCCCTGCCCTGGCCTCCTTCCTGCCCAAAACTGCTAGAAAAGGGGGTGCTCTGATTTTCAGATCGTCCATCACTTCATTACTCTGCCTTTGATCCCTTTTTAGTGAAACTCAACTTTGGCTCCAGCAGCCAAATTGGGAGCATTTGTCTAGTGAAGCAACAGCTAAAGCTTAAGCTTTGGGGGGACAGGGCCAAGGACCCAACTGCTGCTTATTTGTTTTGAAGCCAGGAGGCTCGCCTGCCAGTCGGCCCTTGTGGGGAGCTGGAAGCCCAGCTGGGGTGTCCTGGGTCCTGCCCGCATGGGCTGTCGTGCACATGTTGGCATCAGAACAGAGGGGCCGTCTGCCGCATGGCTGACCAGTGCCCCCGCTGTTGCACACACAGCCTGCTGTCTCCAAGGCAGCAGTGGATTGTCAGAGCGTGCAGAAGGCACCAGGAGGGGCTTAAGGGGGAGTGCATAGTGTTATCTAGTGTTGGGGCAGTGAGGTGGGTACGTGGAGGACAGCGTGCTCCGTGCACGGACAAGACCTCAATTACAATGGGGCAGAAGCCAAGGGCTAAGCTGGAGATGGCGTTCTGATCCCAGACTCCTTTCAGTTGCTCACATCTTTCTTGCAAAATGATCTGTTAGGCTTAAGTACATTCTTGCTTGAGGCAGATTTTCTTAGAATGAGGTGAAGGAGGAGGGTGAAACAAAAACTCAGAAACTCTTGGTGGAGTAGTTTTTAGATTTATTAGAGCGTGCGTGAGAGTGCTTCTCAGTGACTGAGGAATTTTTCCAGGTGCCCCTGAGCTCACGATCGCTCACAGCTCACTTCGTGGGGAGGCTCCTGACTTGGCAGGTAGGGCACACCCTGTGCTGAGGAGGGTTAAGACCTTTGCATTGCTGAAGTGCCTTGCTTGGGAAAGCAGATAGCAACATCCAGCTAGAACACACCGAGCACAGGCAGTCCACCCTTCCCACAGTCCATACCTTCCTCCTCTCTGGGAGAAAACACATCCGCTCTCTTGGCTGAGAGGCTCAGCCAGGACTGGGCTACAGATTTTGTGGGGCTCAGTGCAAAGTGAAAGTCTTCCAAGCGCAGGGCCCGGCACAGCTGCACAGTGTGCATGCCCACGAATCTGGCCTTGGGCACAACCTTCCAAACTAGTCACTCAACAAGGACTAAATGAGCATGGTGCATCCTGAAGACAGTGCAGTGGGGCTTGGGGCGGGGGCATGGAGTGCAAAATTAATAGGTTGCCCGCGAGGAGTTTGCAATTTAGTTTGGGTTGGATATCACCAACACAAAATTAAATAATGATGAGATAATTCTTTAAAAGCCCAGAAGGCCCTGCACCCACCCAAAGGAAGGAATCCATGAGAGAGCTCACCTTGACCCCCAGGAACCACTGGTTCAGCCTGGAAAGCAAAATGGGGCCATAGAGATGAATCAGGCATTCTGTCATTGTTTTTGCCACACTACTCGGTCAACAGCATGTATTTCTTCTAGAGTACTTTTCATTTCAGTTATTCTTCAACTGATTGGTTGTTCTTTATATTTTCTAATTCTTAGTTAAAAACGTCTTGCAACTTCTTGCTCTATGCATCCATTCTTTTCCCAAGTTCTTGGATCGTCTTTATGATCATTACTCAGAACTCTTTCTCTGGTAGATTGCCTATCTCCACGTCACTCAGTTGTTCTTCTGGGGTTTTATCTTGTTCCTTTATCTGGAACATATTCCTCTGTCGTGTCATTTTGTCTATACTTCTATTTGTATTTTTATGTATGTGGAAGGTTAGTTATGTTTCTCAGCCTTGGAGAAGTGACCCTCAGTAGGGGATGTCTTATGTATCCCAGCAGTACCCTCCCCTCTTGTCACCTGGTGGCCAGGGACCAGCTGGTCCCAGGGTAGGTCCAGACCTGTGTTTTTGGACTCAGTTCCGCAGGCTATGTGACTGTTTTTCTTGCTTCTGGTGTCTGCCCCCCCCCCCCGGTGGGTGAGGCTGGTCTAGAGGCTTGTGCAGGCTTCCTGGTGGGAGGTGCCAGTGCCTGCCCACTGGTGCGTGGAATTGGGTCTTGGCCATCTGGTGGGCAGGGCTGTGTCAAGGAGCGTGTTTAGAGGTGGCTGTGTGCTCAGGAAGTCTTTAAGCAGCCTGTCTGTTGATGGGTGGGACTGTGTTCCTGCCCCGTTGGTTGTTTGGCTGAGGCGTGCCAGCCCTGGAGCCTGCAGGCTGTTGGGTGGGGTCAGGTCTTGGTGCTAATGACCCAAGCAAGATGTCAGCCTTCAGATGAGTAATCCCGATACGTTCGCCGCCAGCTTTTATGTCCCAAGAAAGAGCCACAGCCACCCCCAGGAGACCCTCCAAGACCAGCAGGTAGGTCTGGCCAAGGCTCCTATGAAGTCACTGCTTTTGCCCTGGGTCCCAGTGCACACAAGACCTTGTGTGTGTCCTCTAAGAGTGGATCTCTGTTTCTCCCAGTCCTGTGGAGCTCCTGCGATCAAGCCCCACTGACCTTCAAAGCCAAATGTTCTGGGGTCTCCTCCTCTCGATGCCAGACCCCCAAGCTGGGGAGCCTGACATGGGGCTCAGAACTCTCTCTTGTTCCCGTGGGAGAACTTCTGTGATATAATTATTCTCCAGTTTGTGGGTTGCCCACCTGGGGATATGGGATTTGATTATATCTCAAGTGGGCCCCTACTACCATCTTGTTGTGGTTCCTTCTTTGTCTCTGGATGTAGAATATGTTTTTTTGGTAGGTTCCAGTCTTTTCTACTGATGGCTGTTCAGCAGTTAGTTGTGATTTTGGTGTGCTCATGGGAGGAGGTGAGCTCAAGGTCTACTCTGCCACCTTGTCCCGACCAACGGCATGTATTTCTTATTCCACATTTATTACACCTATTTTACCTCTTTCCTGTGACCCTGGAAGTAATCACTCAAGAAACATTCTATTTTCAAAATATCCAAACTTAGATAAAGGTTGGCCACACTTGGATAAAAGGTTCATAGAAAATTTGTTGTGCTAAGCCCTTGAGCTCATACTATAGACCCAACTCAACTATGAAACTTGATGTCACAGGCAACATGCATGGGCATCTTGTACCTGACTTGAGGGGCCCAGCTCCAAGAGAGTCACTCATTGGTCATTCAGCATTCACTGAGCATCTACTTGCGCCAGGCACTGGTTAGGTTCAGCGGACACATAGGTGAAGAAGGCTGGGTTCCTGCCCCTAAAAAGTTCACAATTGAATATTGGAATCAAGGGGACAGTGATCCTTTCATAGAAATAAAAGGGCTTTCCTGCCCTGCTCTGGCTTGGCTTGACTAAGAACTTCTTGAAAGTTCCATTAAATGGGAAACCTTTTGACCTCACTGAGTGCCTTGATCACTGAGCTCTCCTCTGGTGACAGTAGTTTGTTTTTGGTAATTAGCTCATGTCCTCTGTGAGAAACCTGATTCCCACCGCTCCTTTTGCCTTGTCTGGGAACCAACCACTCAGGCAGGTGGAGTCTTGCCATGAACTGCAGTTACGCTGCGATGGTATCAGTTCTCAGGAGCCGATCAGAATGTGGTGTGGTCAGCACTCAGAGATGGTGCCTCCAGGGCTTTCTAAGTACCTTTATGGAGAGAGTGTCTGGGTAAATATTTTCATCTCTCTTATCTTATTCTCTATTAGTTTTATTTCCTCTCTTAAATTAAATTCAGCCACAATCCTGAAAACCAAATTTGGAATGTGGTTTCGTTGCACAAATGGCCCATTTTGTTCAGCAACAGCAGTGACTTGGCTCAAAGAGAGTTTTGTTGTTTGGACCGTTGGATTGTTTAGGAAACATCCTGCTTTTGTTCCAGATGGATCTCCATCCTCCCCAGTTTAAATCCCAGTCTTCCTGCCACTGAGCTAAGTCAGGAGAGACTGCAGCCTGGTGTCAGGACCCTCGGCTTGCCCGCATTCCACTGCCATTAAGCCACACTGGGGACATCCCTCTTTGCCTTAGAAAATCCTTCAGGCATCCACAGATCCCCATCCTTAGCCCTGAGAAAGAATTAGCCGTGACATGACATGTAGTCGGCTCTCTGAACCTGCAGGTGGAAAATCCGAGGATACGGCAAGCCGACTGTAATCGTTTTCCAGCACAATTTTATATAAGGGACTGGAGCATCCGCCGATTTTAGTATCCACTGGGGCACCTGGAACCAATCCCCGAGGATACTGGGGAGGACCGCATAGCTCCTGGGTAGCAGGAATCAGCCTGCTGGTTGTAACCACGGTTAGCAATTGAGCAGAATCTCGGGCCTTTCACTTTTCACTGTGGATGTCTGAGGAGAAGGCGATTCTTGATTGAACTGGAAAACAGACATAAGCATTCTCTATCGTTGTTCCTTTCAGTCTCCATGAGCTGTGCCGGGACATCTGTGCCTTGACTTTGACCCATTTCCAGCCAGGCTCAGTGGGGCCGATGGGCCGCCAACTTGCCCCCCATGTCAGTGTAACAAAAGAGGCTGGTCTGCGTCACAGGCACCACTTCATGCGATTCTCTACACCCCGCCCCCTCAGCTTATACACACCCAGCTGAGCCCCCCATGCAGTGACGCGGGCCACACATTCCCTCCTGTAGACTCCTCTAGACACCAAAAGGTTGCAGGAAGGACTCGGAGCACCCCCAGAGCACCCCCAGTGTGTGAGCTTCCTGCAGCTGTTGATTGTGACTAAAGACACTGAGGCACAAGCCCACCCTGAAATGTTGCACTGTCTGCCTCTCTCCTCCATCGAGGCCCAACCGGCCCCTCCCCTTCTCTCCACAGATCTCCAGGACTTCAAGTTAGACGTGCAGCACGTGATTGAAGTGGATGAGGGGAACACGGCGGTCATCGCCTGTCACCTTCCTGAGAGCCACCCAAAAGCCCAGGTCCGATACAGCGTCAAACACGAGTGGCTGGAGGCCTCCAGAGGTGAGTGAACAAGCAGGAGCCCAGCGGCCGGGGCCAGGAGGGAAGCTGGCCGCCTCTGCAGCGCTTCCCAAACCCCCGTCACCACACCGGCAGCCCCCTCCCCACGCTCATCAGCTGTCTTCTGCCCTGATATTTAGCCCTGTGGGATCCTGAAGGGATTGGCCTCCGTTGTGGAGGTCCCCTGAACCTGTCGCGAGGAATCCCTTCATCCTTTGAGGCCCTGACAGGTGTTGCTGAGCTGCTGCCGTTGGATGAGGGCTCAGACTCTCCCTGTGCAAGCTCCCCGCCACCAGGCACTGCACAGGAGGGCTGCCTGATGTACCAGACATTCCTGGAGCGGTGGGGTTCCCTGGGGGGAGACGGGGCTCTTCCCCGCACAGCAGAGCAGTCTTTAGTGGAGCTTGAAATATTCCCTCTCCCCTTCTTCCTGGTGACGCAACCGTCTAAACAGTCACAGCTTCCTGCTAAGTGGACGTGACAGCTGGTCCAGCGGCGACCGAGCTTTCGTCCACAGAGTGCCAGCGGGGAGAGAAGCTCTCTCTCAAGGCCAAGTCGTCAGCTTCTTTCCACAACTGACCTGCACTCAGGGCCAAGTAGATCCTATGGCTGGACCCGACACTTCCAAATGTGTACCTTTTTAAATGTCCTAGAGATTTTAAAATATCTTTGTTAACTTTCTGGTTATGAAAGGGGAGTATATGTTTACTATAGAAAATACAAAAAACTTTTTTTTTAAGGGTAAAAAGCCTAATCCTGCCACTCAGAAATAACCGGAGACTGAGAAGAGTATGAATGTCTACTGTCCCTAGCAGAAGCCTGGCAGTAGCCCCTAGAGAAGGCCTGCCCATCCCACAAGAGTCAAGGGCTTTTTCCTTTCCATCTGGCATTTGCCTAAGCAGCTCACACCTGGGGTGGCCCAGTGACAGGCAGGCACCAGACTCAATGAGCCTGGACTGCAGGGACATCCAGATTGCCAAGGGCAGGCCACCAGGAAGCTCAAAGCTGATGGCCAGTGCTTTGCCTGCCAGGAAGCTAAACACCAGCCCCGTCACCAGGTGTACTGTGAGTCGCTGTGAATCTGTCGCCTGTGGGAAGAAGCTGAACTCAGCCCTGGGACCCCACCCCCATGGCACCCCTGGTCCAGAAGCAGACAGAGCCTAGCAGGCCAGTGATGCAGGGGGAAGGGCTTCAGTGGTATTCATGGAGAGGGTGGGGCTTGGGGGTTAGAATATCCCTCCCTGGCTGCAGAAATTCAACAGTGAGATGGCTCAGAGCTGTGACCATGGCAGAGACTGATGGGAAATTCTAAAGTCAATTCCCTCCTTCCTGGCGGCTTGCAGGGATGATCAGCTCATCTCCCATGTATGCAGCACGGGCCTCTCAGTCCTTACAGATGGCTCCGAGGCAGCGCACATCATGCAGTTTTACAAATGAGGAAACAGGATCTGAGAGGTTCATTAACTTGCCCAAGATCACACAGTTAGTATGTGGCAGATCCAGAGCTTGAGTCCAGGTCTGGCAGATCCCAAATCCTGCCTCCTTTCCATGGCACCCAAGCTCCCTTAAAAGTTACAAAATGCTCTTCCACAGACCTGTGTATGAACTTGGGATGGTGGTGGGCTGTCAGCCAGCCAGTCTGTTAGCTGGTTGGTTAGTGTCACTCCCGACACTTCTGCCCCACGAGGTGTGAGGTTTTATGGGGAGAATAGCATTTTCAGTTTGGGCTTCTTGGAATTCAGGTATACAACTTCTGACTTGTGCCCTACCTGCCCCTAACCTTTGCGGGAGCTGCTGAGTGCAGTATTCTGGGCCCCAATTCATCCCTGTCCTCTCTTCAGATAACTACCTGATCATGCCATCGGGGAACCTCCAGATTGTGAACGCCAGCCAGGAGGACGAGGGGATGTACAAATGCGCTGCCTACAACCCAGTGACGCAGGAAGTGAAAACCTCGGGCTCCAGTGACAGGCTGCGCGTGCGCCGTAAGGGGAGGGTCTCATTGATGGAGGGGGGCTGGGGCCGGAGGAGCATCCGGCATGAGTTGTGTTGATGCTATGCTCCACTGCTGTCTCATTTCTTCCTCATGGCAGCTCTCTGCAGGAGGACCTTGATTCCCCTAAGGAAACCAGAGCCCAAGGGAATTAGTATCTTGCCCCACATGACATAGGTCCTAAGCCCCTGAAGAGCTGTTTACTTCCAAATCCGCAGTCTCCAGGCTGCCCCCTGGGGCTGGGCCACCTGAGGCAGGGCGGAGGGGAGCCTCTGCACCCAGTCCTGGTCCTACACGCTGTCCTTCCTGTCCTTGCCCCTCCAGGCTCCACTGCCGAGGCTGCCCGCATCATCTACCCACCAGAGGCCCAGACCATCATTGTCACCAAAGGCCAGAGTCTCATCCTGGAGTGTGTGGCCAGTGGGATCCCACCCCCGAGGGTCACCTGGGCCAAGGACGGGTCCAGTGTCGCCAGCTACAACAAGACACGTTTCCTGCTGAGCAACCTTCTCATCGACACCACCAGTGAGGAGGACTCCGGGACCTACCGCTGCATGGCTGACAACGGGGTTGGGGATCCCGGGGCCGCGGTCATCCTCTACAACGTCCAGGTGTTCGGTGAGTGTCTTCTGTACGCCTCCTTCTCCTCGGCCTTCTCTTATCTGCACGGCCTCTCTAGAAGCTCATAAGCTGAGGCTCAGACAGGGTCACGTGCCTTGTAAAGGTCACGTGCCAAGCGAGTGATGGAGGAGAACTGAGAGAGTAGGAGGCCTTGGATCCCAGGGGCCAGGGTGTAGGGGCCCGGTAGCCCTTCCCTGTCAAGACTCTGATGGAGGAGACATGGGACCTTTTCTCTCCTCTACCAACATCATGGGGAAGGAGGGAGCCTTGCCCAACAGCAGTCCCCTCCCCAGCCTGTCTGGGCCTGGACGGAAGGGCTCAGCCTCTCTTACCTCTGCTCTGGTTTCCTGGCAGAACCCCCCGAGGTCACCATGGAGCTGTCCCAGCTGGTCATCCCTTGGGGCCAGAGCGCCAAGCTCACCTGTGAGGTGCGAGGGAACCCCCCGCCCTCCGTGCTGTGGCTAAGGAACGCCGTGCCCCTCACCTCCAGCCAGCGCCTCCGACTGTCCCGTAGGGCCCTGCGGGTGGTCAGTGTAGGGCCCGAGGATGAAGGCGTCTACCAGTGCATGGCCGAGAATGAAGTCGGGAGCGCCCACGCTGTGGTCCAGCTGAGGACCGCCAGGCCGGGTGAGTGCAGCCCAAGGGTCTGAGATTCCAGCTGAACATTTATAGAACCCTTTTCTCAAATGGAATCCAGCTTAAAACCCCAGTATATAAAATAAATAAAAGTGGCTTTTAGTTGTAAGTTTAAACTTACATTGACTTCCTAATAAGTCAGAAGTGCAGATTTTCAGTAGTGCAGATGACCCATTTAAACACTGTATTTAAAAAAAAAAAAAACCTTTTAAATTAGTTTGCAGAACCTGTGGCTTCCTAGAGTTCCGTGGAACCCAGTTGGACAGCCACTGGTCTAGCACAAAGAAAAGCACCTCTGTCTTTCTTAGTTTGATTCATTTCAGTTGACATCTGCATGGATTGAGCAGTTGCTCTTTGCTCAG
The DNA here is from genome assembly GCF_965194805.1 of Balaenoptera borealis. Classification (NCBI taxonomy): domain Eukaryota; kingdom Metazoa; phylum Chordata; class Mammalia; order Artiodactyla; family Balaenopteridae; genus Balaenoptera; species Balaenoptera borealis. Next base: position 59,922,866 of record NC_138862.1, read on the forward strand.
CACTGGGCCAGGCAATGAGGGGGGATGCAGAGACCCTACCCTCAGGAACTTTCCTAGGGAGGAAATAAAACTTACCAAAGAATCAACTGGAGAAAAATACAGCAAGGAGTAATGCTGATTCATCTTTATCAGGAGCCAACCTCCTGCGCAGGAGGTCAGGGAGCAGAAACTAGTGTTGGCGGAGTCTGTGGACGCTTCCTGAAGGAGGAGCGGCCCCTCCCGCCTCTGAGAGTCTCAGACGTATTTACATTCACAGTTCGCATCTCCAGGTCCCCACAGTGGAGCAGGGAGAGGCCCACACTGTCCCATGGTGTGGATCCCACAGTGAAGGGGACACGTCCCCACACCCGCACAGATGTGAGAAAGAGGACGCAGGTTCCTGCACCTCAGGAGCAAATTGAGATGGTTCACTCAGACGCACCTGGTGCAGACACAGGAAAACAAGCCGGCGGCGAGAAGCCCGGGCAGGGGGCATCCGGCTGCCTTTCCCTCCTGGCCAGGCTGGGGCGCAGCCCTTTATCCTCACGGAGCCCGGCTGTGTGTCCAGTGGGCTGATGGTCCCCTCACGTCCTGAGCCAGGGGCTCTTCCTGCCCTGGCAGCCCTTCCCTCTGACTTCTCCCTGTTTTCTCCGTGGAGACAGCGGCTCAGCAGGTGGCCAGGGGACTAACTGGCTCTTCCTTACCTTCTCCTTCCTGCTCTGTCCTCCAGGCACCACCCTGAGGCCATGGCAGGATGCTAAGCCGGACACTGCCACACCTCCTGTGCCGCCCCCCGGACCCGGAAGCCCTGACCAGATGCCGAAGGGCCAGCCAGGGCCCCTGAGGCCGCCGGCGTCGGCACAGCCAGCCCCCTTGCCGTGCCTGGGAGAGCAGGGGCAGGCGGCTCCCGCCGAGGCGCCCGTCATCCTCAGCTCGCCCCGCACCTCCAAGACTGACTCGTACGAGCTGGTGTGGCGGCCTCGGCACGAGGGCAGCGGCTGGGCACCGATCCTCTACTATGTGGTGAAACACCGCAAGGTATGGTGTCTGGCATTACGCCTGCCTCTCGCTGAGGCTGGGCAGGGGCCTCCGCCCGCCGGCCATCTCCCCTTGAGCTCCTGAAGCCTGGATGAGTCGTCTCCACTGCTGATCGTGACCTTCTGATCCCTCCGGCGTGCTTTCTCCCCACCTCCCGGGAAGCTGGTTGTGAGATGGGCATCTGGGGCCCTGCGAGGCCGGGAAGAAGCCGCGGGTGCGCTTCCAGGTCTGGGCCTCGCGCACCGGCTTCTAGTACCGAGGAGAGTTCGCAGGCTTCCTAATGACCACCCCCGTCCTCCCCTCTGCCGTTGGTTGTTGATGTTTTGTTTTCTTTTTAATCTAAGTAAGCTCTGCTGGTGCATACCTGCAGGAGCCCAGGCGTGGCAAGCTAGCTCTAGAGCCAGGACAACAAATATCTGTGAGCAAGTGTTCTCTGAGGGCTGCAAAATACCGCCTCAGTTCTCAGGATTCCTCCTGGCTCAGGTTTGACAAGCAGGCCTTTGAGCTAAAAGCACATCGTGTTGTTCAGACCTCAGCTATTTCTCCTTGGCAGAAGGAAGTCTGTCCAGGTGGATGTGTTGGGAGCTGTCAGGGAGGGATCGGGGACAGAGCTGGGCCGGCCCACCCTCTTAGACACTCTGCCCTCCGAGGCAGGACGAGGCCCCCAGGCTGCCACCCCCGTTCAAGGCTGCACTGTCACCTGCTGTGACCCCTCAGGGGAGAAGGACATGAAATTCCCCTTAAGAAAATATCCTTGAAAACATTTCTGTTTATCCCAGGTGCATGCTGGTTTTTTTTCTAAGGCCATTAGACGGTAGAAAATTATTGTTCTTAATCTATTTTTAAAAATCTTATTTGATAAGTAATAATGTATCATAAACGCCAGGTTTTATTATGCATTTCTTTAGTTGTTGCTAACAAAAGTGCCATGTGCACTTGGTAGAAAATACGGAAAATATAGGAATGCGGAACAAAAAGCATTTATCAACTTGCCTCCCTCTCCAAAAAGAAATAAAACCAGCGAAACTCAGTGAAAGGTGCCGCCTAGGCAGAAGCTGTGCCCCTGCTCTGGACCCCAACAGCCCCGTCGTTCTGGTCTTCCTCTTAACACGCTCTCCGATGAGACCTCTGGTCAGGACAGGTCCACAGAGGCACCTAAGGCAAAGCTGCCTCCTAGGTGGGGGTCGAGAGGGGGCAGTTTCTAATTAACCCTCGGCCTGCTGGCCTCTTCATAGGCAGCCAGCAAAGGGGGTGGATGAGTTTTTAACAAAAAGCAGTGTTGTTCAGCCCAGGTTATGGGGCAGGGCTGGTCCTAATCCTCATTTCACCGTGTAACTGGACACCTCCATCGCAGAGTTGGAGACAAAGATCAGGGCAGGCCAAATGCTCGTGGTCCCCAGGAGACAAGAACCAGCATGAGAGCAAGAATAATATTTTTCAGGCCAATAGGTGGCCATGAAACGGCCTCACCAAGAGGCAGGCTGGCAAAGGCCACACGAGGTGATCCGGAAACGCCAGGCTGAGGCCGCATTCACCCTCTCAGTATGCGTGACAGTGACTAATTACCGTTCCATTTCTTATTTTCATTTCTGAGCCCAGTGGAAGTGAGGCCAGCGCTAGGAGGCAGAGGGAGAAAAGGGGCACAGGGGAAGTGAGAGGACAGTGCCCCGCTGGGTCTGGCTCCTGTTAGGCTCTGGCCCGTGGGGCACTTGGAGCTGTTAGGTGGACATTGCCAAGGCACAATTATGTCTTGAAAGCAGTTTCATTCTTGAGGGACTAACATGTCTTCAAGATCATCATACAGGAAAGGATTTTGAAAGCAAAAATCAGCATTTGGGTTGTGTTTTTTCAGCCCCTCCCCTCTTGCTGGAGACTGGAGTCATTCAACTCATTTTCACTTTTTCACATGCATGAAGCCAGCTTTCATTTCCTGGTGCATCTGCAGACCCTGGGCTACTGTGTTTGGGTTTCCAGCACCACTGGGGATTCTCAGTTTGTAAAAACTTCTCCCTTTGGAACAAGTCCTGGAAGCCTGACATGAATGAGCCCAGACCATCCCTGTCCCTTGAATAGTAGGTTTTGTTCTATTTTGGAATATTCTGCTTGGGGATAAGAGCTTTTCCTACCAGCTGTTTAATTCCTTCAGCAAACCACAGCTTCAGGCCCCGGCAGGCTCTCGGAGATGTGCAGTTAGCAGTGAAGTCTGTGTCCTGAAAGGTGGGTGGGTGAGATGAAGCAACCTTTCAGCAATGCCTGTCCGGAAGCCTGGAACTCTTTTTTTTTTTTTCTTTAAAGAGCCAGGAATTTGAAGCCATTAAAGATTAATCTCCAATAGTTACAGTTCATCCACGGTTTTTAAGTTCTAAGCAAGGCCTGAGGGCAGGAGCAGAAAAAGGAGGATTGAAATCCTCACTGAGCGGAGGAAGAGGGGAGGCGGCATGTACTTGTTGGGAACCTACTGTGTGCCAGCTTCAATGCTCGACACGTCACGTAAATCATCGGATTTAAACTTCAGAGTAACCTGAGAGGTTTTATTTGCTTCGTTTTACAAAAGAAAAGCTTATGGATCAGAAAGATTAGGGAACTTGCTCAGGGTTACACAGCTGGTAACCTGTGTGTGGTAAGAGACACAATCCAGATTTGAACCCAGGGTTTTCTGGCTCCCAGACTTCCTTTCTAGGGTAGGTTACGATTATGAGCTTGACCTCTGGAGTCAAGTCAGGGTTTCTGCGCTCACTGGCAATGTGGTCTTAGACAAATCACTCATCTCTCTAAGCCTTAGTCTCCACATTTGTGAGGTGGGAACAATATTAACACCCATCTCTTGGGCTGTTGTCGTGGAAGCGCGTTATGGTGCATACGACGTGCTTAGTCGCTGATTTGCCAGCACATAGTAAGCGCTCAAAAAACTGTGTCCATGTCTATGATGCTGCTGCTTTTAGCATTCTCATCATCATCTCATTAGAATATAAACTAAAGGTACTGTGTTTGTTTGGTTTAAACAGATCAAGGAGAAAGAAAGTTAAACAGAGAGGTTTTTACACTTGATCTTAGCCAAAAGGCCGAGAAGCCATAGGGAGGTTTTTAGAAAGAGAGAGAAGGTCTTTGGAGAAACTCTCAGCAATGTCAGCTGGGCCTTTTGACCCTCCCCATGGAGTTTTTTCTTTGATGAGATCATTAGATGAGGGATCAGGGGGCCTGACTTTATTGTCCCAGCGAGGATGGATGTCCCAGAGCCAGCGGGAACAGTCTGCCTTCTGTAGGGCCACCTCTCCCCCAACCTGGCCCATTCTCCCTCCCTTTCTTCTGTCCTCTTGGGCTCAGTTCTGCTTTCCTTGCAACCTACAGCCCACCTGTAGCTCCAGGCCAAGATGCCGGTCCTTATACCAGCCCCCTTCTCCAGCAGGTCACAAACTCCTCTGACGACTGGACCATCTCTGGCATTCCAGCCAGCCAGCACCGCCTGACCCTCACCAGACTCGACCCTGGGAGCTTGTATGAAGTGGAGATGGCAGCCTACACCTGTGCAGGCGAAGGCCAGACGGCCATGGTCACCTTCCGAACTGGTAAGGGTCCAGTGTTGCCCCCAGCTTGGGGTTTCCATGGGCCTGAGCAGTCCTACCAGGCCAGGTGGGAGTCCTGCTCACCTTGCCCCAGCTTTTCACCTTGAACTTTATCTTCCTTTCAGCTCCTGCCTCCCTCTGGTCTGCATGCGTAGGCTGAGGTCCCACCTCCCATCAGGACAGGCACCAGCTGGCCTCTGGCATCCCTTTGCCCCTTTCACACTCGGGGGCCACGTGCAGTCCCATGACCGTCAGGCAGAGCTGGAAATCAGACCACACTTCCAGTGTCCTCTATGATTTCCATGGTCTTGTCAGACCCCCTGGCAGAGCTTCAGGCGGAAAGGACTGCGTGGAAAGAGAGACCTAATGCACACTCCCTCTCGTTCTGATCTCAACCCATTTCTACCCAGGACGGCGGCCCAAACCTGAAATCATGGCCAGCAAGGAGCAGCAGATCCAGAGAGATGACCCCGGAGCCAGCCCCCAGAGCAGCAGCCAGCCGGACCACGGCCGCCTGTCCCGTAAGCCCCCGGCAGCCCCAAGGGCGGGGGTGACGAGCAGTCAGAACTGGAACCAGGCCCACCGCCTCAGGACGCTCGCTGCTGCAGGTTGAATGGGGTCCCGGAGTCCTTGTGACATTTTCCTGGCCTCTCCCCAGTTAACCACAGCGAGGAGATATGGATTGGAGCTTTTCAAGGGCTCCTCCCAGGAGAGAGTGACCCAGAGAGCCCTAGGAAGATCTGACGCGGCCACCAGGGGGTGAGGGCTGTGGGGTGAAGCCGGCCCCCATCAGGAACAGGCCAGGTCTAGTCACATTACAACCATCTTCTCATCATGTCCTTTCCTCCCGCTTCCTTCCTCCCTTGGGTATGGTCTCCTGCAGCCCCAGAAGCTCCAGACAGGCCCACTATCTCCATGGCCTCTGAGACCTCAGTGTATGTGACCTGGATTCCGCGTGGGAACGGCGGCTTCCCCATCCAGTCCTTCCGAGTGGAGTACAAGAAGCTGAAGAAAGTGGGGGACTGGATTCTGGCCACCAGCGCCATCCCTCCCTCCCGGCTCTCGGTGGAGATCACAGGCCTAGAGAAAGGTAGGGCCCTGGCCGCTGCCCTCCCTGGTCCCCCGGCTGCCCCTGGCCCCCTGGAGGAGAAGGGAAGCTTCGGAGGATCTTCTCTCTGCTCATCCTCCACCCACCACCAGGCCTCTGTGGCCGCTCTTGGTCGTGTTACCTCAGTCCCACAAGCCCTTCCTTCTCCCTCCCTCTCTCCATAATTGGTCCCAAGCCGTCTCCTGTGTGGTTCCTCCTTTTTTTTTTTTTTTTTAAACTTTTTATTTTATATTGGAGTAGAGTTAACAATGATTTGTTAGTTTCAGGTGTACAGCACAGTTATACATATATCCTTTTTCAAATTCTTTTCCCGTTTAGGTTGTTACATAATATTTTTTTAAAAACTTTTTATTTTATATTGGAGTATAGCCGATTAACAATGTGTAGTGATAGTTTCAGGTGCACAGCAAAGTGACTCAACCATACATATACCTGTATCCATTCTCCCCCAGACTCCCCTCCCATCCAGGCTGTCACATAACATTGAGCAGAGTTCCCTGCGCTATACAGTAGGTCCTTGTTGGTTATCCATTTTAAATACAGCAGTGTGTACATGTCAATCCCAAACTCCCTAACTATCCCTCCCCCGCCCCACCCCCCTTCCCCCCTTGTCTTGTCAGTCTGTTTCTGTTTTGTAAGTAAGTTCATTTTTATCATTTTTTTTTTTTTTTAGATTCCACATATAAGGGATACCATATGATATTTGTCTTTCTCTGACTTAACTTCACTCAGTATGACAATCTCTAAGTCCATCCATGTTGGGGCAAATGGCATTATTTCATTCTTTTTTATGGCTGAGTAATATTCCATTGTGTATAAGTACCACATCTTCTTTATCCATTCCTCTGTCAATGGACATTTAGATTGCTTCCACGTCTTGGCTATTGTAAACAGTGCTGCAGTGAACATTGGGGTGCATGTATCCTTTCGGACCATGGTTTTCTCCAGATATATGCCCAGGAGTGGGATTGCAGGATCATATGGTAGCTCTATTTTTAGTTTTTTAACGAACCTCCATACTGTTCTCCATAGCAGTTATACCAATTTATATTCCCACCAACAGTGCAAGAGGGTTCCCTTTACTCTGTGTGGCTCCTTTCTAATGAGGGTAGGAGTGCTTGAGTCCTTTAGGGCTTGCTTTTGGGGAAGGGCTGCCCAAAAGATCCCTCCAGGTCCTGAGCCTGGATGGGCTGAAGGGGAGGCAGATGGATGGTGTCTCCCAGCCCCCAGGTTCAGTGAGTGTCTCTCCCCAGGCACCTCCTACAAGTTCCGAGTCCGGGCTCTGAACATGCTGGGGGAGAGCGAGCCCAGCGCCCCCTCCCGGCCCTACGCTGTGTCAGGCTACAGCGGCCGCGTGTACGAGAGGCCCGTGGCAGGCCCTTACATCACCTTCACCGATGCCGTCAATGAGACCACCATCATGCTCAAGTGGATGGTAAGTGGCCTGGCGCAGCCAGCAGCAGAAGACGGTGCTGAGCTCCACGTTGGGCGGGAGCTGGACGCTGCAGCCCGGGCAGGAAGGAATCACCTTTCTCCCTTGGCTCATCCTAGGCTGCCACCCCTTTAAGTGTTCCTCCACCTTCGTACCTGGGAATTGGGCCAGAGGAACTCAACCTCACAATACCCGGGAAGCTTCAGAGGGGACTTAAGTCTTTGAAGAAATGACCATTTGTTTCTTGTCTCCAAAAGTTGGGGACTCCTAGGCTAAATAAAATAATGAGTGATCGCTACAGCACTGTCCAGAGAGCCTTGGGGAGATCATCAGAAATGTTTGTCAGGGTCTCCAGTGAATTTTTTATTAATTTTTATTGGAGTATGGTTGCTTTACAATGTTGTGTTAGCCTCCACTGCACAACAAACAAAATGAATCAGCCATACACACAAAGATATCCCCTCCTTTTTGGACTTCCCTCCCATTTAGGTTACCATAGTGCATTAGGTAGAGTTCCCTGTGCTATACAGTATGTTCCCATCAGTTGTCTTGTTTTATACATAGTTTCAATAATGTATATATGTCAATCCCAGTCTCCCAATTCCTGCCTCCCACCCCTTTCCCCCTTGGTATCCATACATTTGTTCTCTACGTCTATGTCTCTATTTCTATTTTGAAAATAAGATCATCTATACCATTTTTCTAGATTCCACATATATGCGTTATTATATGATATTTGCTTTTCTCTTTCTGACTTAACTTCACTCTGTATGACACTCTCTAGGTCCATCCCCATCTCTACAAATGACCCAATTTCGTTCCTTTTTATGGCTGAGTAATAGTCCATTGTATATATGTACCACATCTTCTTTATCCATTCGTCTGTCGATGGGCACTTAGGTTGCTTCCATGACCTGGCTATTGTAAATAGTGCTGCAATGAACATTGGGGTGCATGTGTCTTTTTCAGTTATGGTTTTCTCTGGGTATATGCCCAGCAGTGGGATTGTTGGGTCATATGGTAGTTCTATTTTTGGTTTCTTAAGGGACCTCCATACTGTTTTCCATAGTGGCCGTATTAATTTACATTCCCACCAACAGTGTACGAGAGTTCTCTTTTCTCCACACCCTCTCCAGCATTTATTGTTTGTAGATTTTTTGATAATGGCCATTCTGACCAGTGTAAGGTGATACCTCATTGTAGTTTTGATTTGCATTTCTCTAATAATTAGTGATGTTGAGCATCTTTTCCTGTGTTTGTTGGCCATCTGTATGTCTCCTTTGGAGAAATGTCTATTTAGGTCTTCTGCCCATTTTTTGATTGGGTTGTTTGTTTTTTTGATATTGAGCTGTATGAGCTGCTTGTATATTTTGGAGGTTAATCCTTTGTCAGTTGCTTCGTTTGCAAATATTTTCTCCCATTCTGAGGGTTGTCTTTTCGTCTTGTTTATGGTTTCCTTTGCTGTGCAAAAGCTTTTACGTTTCATTAGGTCCCATTTGTTTATTTTTGTTTTTATTTCCATTACTCTAGGAGGTGGGTCAAAAAGGATCTTGCTGTGATGTATGTCATAAAGTGTTCTGCCTATGTTTTCCTCTAAGAGTTTTATAGTGTCTGGTCTTACATTTAGGTTTTTAATCCATTCTGAGTTTATTTTTGTGTATGGTGTTAGGGAGTGTTCTAATTTCATTCTCTTACATGTAGCTGTCCAGTTTTCCCAGCACTGCTTACTGAAGAGGCTGTCTTTTCTCCATTGTATATTCTTACCTCCTTTGTCATAGATTAGGTGAGCATAGGTGCATGGGTTTATCTCTGGGCTTTCTGTCCTGTTCCATTGATCTATATTTCTGTTTTTGTGCCAGTATTATACTTTTTTTGATTACTGTAGCTTTGTAGTCTAGTCTGAAGTCAGGGAGCCTGATTCCTCCAGCTTCATTGTTCTCAAGATTGCTTTGGCTATTCGGGGTCTTTTGTATTTCCAAACAAATTGTAAAATTTTTTGTTCTAGTTCTGTGAAATTGCCACTGGTAATTTGATAGGGATTGCATTGAATCTGTAGATTGCTTTGGGTAGTATAGTCATTTTCACAATATTGATTCTTCCAATCCAAGAACATGGTATATCTCTCCATCTGTTTATGTCATCTTTGATTTCTTTCATCAGTGCTTTATAGTTCTCTGAGTACAGGTCTTTTGCCTCCTTAGGTAGGTTTATTCCTAGGTATTTTATTCTTTTTTTGCAGTCGTAAATGGGATTGTTTCCTTAATTTCTCTTTCTGCCTTTTCGTTGTTAGTGTATAGGAATGCAAGAGATTTGTGTGTATTAATTTTGTATCCTGCAACTTTACCAAATTCATTGATTAGCTCTAGTAGTTTTCTGGTGGCATCTTTAGGATTTTCTATGTATAGTATCATGTCATCTGCACACAGTGACAGTTTTACTTCTTCTTTTCCAATTTGGATTCCTTTTATTTCTTTTTCTTCTCTGATTGCCGTGGCTAGGACTTCCAAAACTACGTTGAATAATAGTAGCAAGAGTGGACATCCTTGTCTTGTTCCTGACCTTAGAGGAAATGCTTTCAACTTTTCACCATTGAGAATAATGTTTACTGTGGGTTTGTCATATATGGCCTTTATTATGTTGAGGTAGGTTCCCTCTATGCCCACTTTCTGGAGAGTTTTTTTATCATAAATCAGTACTCAATTTTGTCAAAAGCTTTTTCTGCATCTATTGAGATGATCATATGGTTTTTATTCTTTAATTTATTAATATGGTGTAGCACACTGATTGATTTGCGTTTTTGAAGAATCCTTGCATCCCTGGGATAAACCCCACTTGATCATGGTGTATGATCCTTTTAATGTGCTGTCGGATTCTGTTCACTAGTACTTCGTTGAGGATTTTTGCATCTGTGTTCATCAGTGATACTGCCTGTAGTTTTCTATTTTTGTGATATCTTTGTCTGGTTTTGGTATCAGGGTGATGGTAGTCTCATAGAATGAGTTTGGGAGTGTTCCATCCTCTGCAATTTTTTGGAAGAGTTTGAGAAGGATAGGTGTTAATTCTTCTCTGAATGTCTTACAGAATTCACCTGTGAAGTCATCTGGTCCTGAACTTCTGCTTGTTGGAAGATTTTTTTTTTTTTTTTTTTTTTATGTAAGGGCTTGGGTGCTCTTATAGCTACTTTATTTATTTATTTATTTATTTATTTTTGACTGTGTTGGGTCTTCGGTTCGTGCGAGGGCTTTCTCTAGTTGCGGCAAGCGGGGGCCACTCCTCATCGCGGTGCGGGGACCGCTCTTCATCGCGGTGCGCGGGCCTTTCACTATCGCGTCCCCTCCCGTTGCGGGGCACAGGCTCCAGACACGCAGGCTCAGTAGTTGTGGCTCACGGGCCCAGCTGCTCCGTGGCATGTGGGATCCTCCCAGACCAGGGCTTGAACCCGTGTCCCCTGCATTAGCAGGCAGATTCTCAACCACTGCGCCACCAGGGAAGCCCTGTTGGAAGATTTTTAATCACAGTTTCAATTTTATTACTCGTGATTGGTCTGTTCATATTTTCTATTTCTTCTTGGTTCAGTCTTGGAAGGTTGTACTTTTCTAAGAATTTGTCCATTTCATCCAGGTTGTCCATTTTATTGGCATATAGTTGCTTGTAGTACTCTCTTACAATCCTTTGTATTTCTATGGTGTCAGTTGTAACTTCTCCTTTTCATTTCTAATTTTACTGATTTGAGTCCTCTCCCTTTTTTTCTTGATGAGTCTGGCTAATGGTTTATCAATTTTGTTTATCTTCTCAAAGAACCAGCTTTTAGTTTTATTGATCTTTGCTATCGTTTCCTTCATTTCTTTTTATTTCTGCTCTGATCTTTATGATTTCTTTCCTTCTACTAACTTTGGGTTTTGTTTGTTCTTCTTTCTCTAGTTGCTTTAGGTGTAAGGTTAGGTTGTTTATTTGAGATGTTTCTTGTTTCTTGAGGTAAGATTGTATTGCTATAAACTTCCCTCGTAGAACTGCTTTTGCTGCATCCCATAGATTTTGGGTCATCGCCTTTTCATTGTCATTTGTTTCTAGGTATTTTTTGATTTCCTCTTTAATTTCTTCAGTGACCTCTTGGTTATTTAGTAGCATATTGTTTAGCCTCCACGTGTTTGTATTTTTTGCAGTTTTTTTCTCATAATTGATTTCTAATCTCAGAGCATTGTGGTTGCAAAAGATGCTGACTATGATTTCAGTTTTCTTAAATTTACCAAGGCTTGATTGGTGACCCAAGATGTGATCTATCCTGGAGAATGTTCCATGAGCACTTGAGAAGAAAGTGTATTCTGCCACTTTCGGGTGGAATGTCCTATAAATATCAATTAAGCCCATCTTGTCTAATGTGTCATTTAAAGCTTGTGTTTCTTTATTTATTTTCATTTTGTATGATCTGTCCATTGGTGTAAGTGGAGGGTTAAAGTCCCCCACTATTATTGTGTTACTGTTGATTTCTCCTTTTATGACTGTTAGCATTTGCCTTATGTATTGAGGTGTTTCTATGTTGGGAGTATAGATATTTACAGTTGTTATATCTTCTTCTTGGATTGATCCTTTGATCATTATGTAGTGTCCTTCCTTGTCTCTTGCAATAGTCTTTATTTTAAAGTCTATCTTGTCTGATATGAGTATTGCTACTCCAGCTTTTTTGATTCCCATTTGCATGGAATATCCTTTTCCATCCCCTCACTTTCAGTCTGTATGTGTCCCTAGGTCTGAAGTGGGTCTCTTGTAGACAGCATATATATGGGTCTTGTTTTTGTATCCATTCGGCCAGTCTGTGTCTCTTGGTTGGGGCATTTAATCCATTTACATTTAAGGTAATTATAGATATGTATGTTCCTATTACCATTTTCTTCATTGTTTTGGGTTTATTCTTGTAGGTCTTTTTTTTTCTTCTTGTGTTTCCCTCCCAGAGAAGTTCCTTTAGCATTTGCTGTAGAGCTGGTTTGGTGGTGCTGAATTCTCTTAGCTTTTGCTTGTCTGTAAAGCTTTTGATTTCTTTGTTGATTCTGAATGAGATCCTTGCTGGGTAGAGTAATCTTGGTTGTAGGTTTTTCCCTTTCATCACTTTAAGATATGTCTTGCCGTTCCCTTCTGGCCTGCAAAATTTCTGATGAAAAATCAGCTGATAACCTTATGGGGATTCCCTTGTAGGTTATTTGTTGCTTTTCCCTTGCTGCTTTTAATATTTTTTCTTTGTATTTAATTTTTGTTAGTTTGATTAATGTGTGTCTCGACGTGTTTCTCCTTGGGTTTATCCTGTATGGAACTCTCTGTGCTTCCTAGACTTGATTGACTATTTCTTTTCCCATGTTAGGGAAGTTTTCAACTATAATCTCTTCGAATATTTTCTTGGCCCTTTCCCTTCCTTGTCTTCTTCTGGGACCCCTATAATTCAAATGTTGGTGTGTTCGATGTTGTCCCAGAGGTCTCTTAGACTGTCCTCAATTCTTTTCATTCTTTTTTCTTTATTCTGTTCCTTGGCAGTTAACTCCACCATTCTATCTTCCAGCTCACTTATTCGTTTTTCTGCCTTGGTTATTCTGCTGTTGATTCCTTCATATGTATTTTTCATTTCAGTTATTGTGTTGTTCATCACTGATTGTTTGTTCTTTAGTTCTTGTAGGTCCTTGTTAAATGTTTCTTGTATTTTCTGCATTCTATTTCCTAGATCTTGGATCATCTTTATTATCATTGCTCTGAATTCTTTTTCAGACAGCTTGCCTATTTCCTCTTCATTTATTTGGTCTTCTGGGAGTTTACCTTGCTCCTTTGTCTGCAGAGTATTTCTCTGTCGTTTCATTTTGTCTAACCTGCTTTGTTTATGGTCTTCTTTCTGCAGGCTGCAGGTCGTAGTTCTTCTTGTTTCTGTTGACTGTGCCCTGGTGGGTGAGGTTCGTCCAGGGGCTTGTGCAGGCTTCCTGGTGGGAGCGCCTGGTGCCCGTGCTCTGTTGGGTGGAGTTGAGTCTTTTCCCTCTGATGGGCAGGGCTGCATCAGGTGGTATGTTTTGCAGTGTCTGTGAAATTAGTACAACTTTAGGCAGCCTGTCTACTGATGGATGGGCCTGTGTTCCTGTCTTGCTGGTTGTTTGGTGTGAGGTGTTTAGCACTGAAGCCTGCAGGCAGTTGTGTGGGGTCGGGTCTTGGTGTTGATATGGATATCTTCAGGAACACGCACGCCAATTAATATTCCCTGGGCCCAGGAATTCTCTGGTGTTCCAGCATCCTGGACTCTATGTCCCCACCCTGGAGGCCCAGGCCCAACCCCTGGTCGGGGTCTCCAGTGAGTTTTAAACTCTAGGCCAGGGTAAAATTTCCATCCACCAGTGGTTCTGCTCACACAATGATTTCTCTGCTCCATTGTCAACTTGTTTCTTCTTTCTTCCCTGTAGTATATTCCAGCAAGTAACAACAACACCCCAATCCATGGCTTTTATATCTATTACCGACCCACGGACAGTGACAATGATAGTGACTACAAGAAGGATATGGTGGAAGGTGAGAAACACGTGTGTGAGATAGTTTTCTCTGTTGGCAAGGGGCTCTAGGAGTTGGTGAAAGTAGAAAATGTGGGCTGGCCTGCCCCACATCGTTGGCTCTTTCTTGACACACTTGGGGTCATTGAGTTCATAAACCCACATGCTTCGTTCCATGGTGATGGAACAACAGGAACATGGGTGGGCACCTAGAACATTGCCTCCAGTGGGGGCCAAGCAAGCCACATGCATAATCATCACGCTGGCTCTCTCTCTGTCTTTCCCAGGGGATAGATACTGGCACTCCATCAGCCACCTGCAGCCAGAGACCTCCTATGACATTAAGATGCAGTGCTTCAACGAAGGAGGGGAGAGTGAGTTCAGCAACGTGATGATCTGTGAAACCAAAGGTGATCTCTTTGGGTTCTCTGATCTCCTCTTGCTCTCCTCCCAGCAGACTAGGGCAAAGTCACTGCTCTGTGTGCCATGCTGGGTATCTATTCTCCAGAATGACTCCTTATTTTCCAAGTATCCCCAAACTTTGTCATCTTAACCCTTCTCTTCCTTTGCCTGTGCTTCGTATTAAGTACGAGTGGGCTGCCATCATGACGGTTTCATGGAGCTTGGGAATTAACTCACACATGAACTCATGGGTTAGAACCCACTCTTAAGTTGGGAGCTTTCTATAAACACTTTATTCCTAGAGTAACATTTGGTACTCACATTGGTTAGTTTACTTAATTTAACTACAACCCCATGGGAAAAGAAAGAAACTGAGCATCAGGACATGCTATACCTTGACCAAGGTCACCTGGTCAAGGTGGAGCACACTTTGGGCCAAGTTTTTCTAACTACAAGCCCAGACTCTTTCCCTGAACTAAAACACGTTAAATATATTCATATAATAACTTAATTTTTGCACATTGGTCAAGTGGATAGATATCATTTCCATTTTGCAAATACTGAAAGGTGTATTGCAAAAAAATGTGATCAGGAGAAGATCCCAAAGGAACAGGGATGGAGCCAAGAAAACAATCCATTTTCCTGTCATGGCAACATTCTCTCTCCCGTGTGCTCTTCCTGCCCTCTTCTGTCACGTACAGTGGAGTGAAGGGGCAGATGCACACACAGCCAGCAGGCCTGTGTCAGGGGACACACAGAGTGCCCGGGGCAAAGAACAGAGACTTCACACAGCCTTCACATTGGTCTTCTGGAAGGACTGAACCTTCAGCAGGGTGGAGGGAGTGGCCTGGGGAATAGGACAAGCCTTCACGTAGCTCCACGTGGTGGGAGTATGTGGCACTAGAAGGATGAGAGAGGGAAGTGCTCAGGGAAGAGGCCAAGGGCATCAGGGACCCTGTGGGCTGTGAGGTGGAGAAGGGTCATTGTTGGATTTGTTTGTCAGGAAGGGTCACTGGTGACTATGCAGGAATGGGCTGAGGGGAGAGGACCGGGGCTTTGAAGGAAAGGTGAAGAGAAGGGGTGGGTTTGAGCCTCTTTTCTGAGGGAGCGTAGGGAGGACCAGGGACTGATAGTGTGTTGAGGCTGGTAGAGAGTGAAAGGAGTTCAGCCTAAACCTTGAGGTTCCGAGCTTGAAGAACCACACAGGTGGTGGTGCCATTTATTGAAATGGGGAAAGCCAGCAGGGAACTCGCTTCCACAAGAAAGGAACAACGTGAACCACTTGGAGGCGTACCTGAGTCTGATTCTTCTGAGACGTTGAAATGCAAGTGTCCCGTGAGGGAAGCAGGTCTCCTGCCCAGGGAGGACCCTGGGTAAGGGTATTTGGCGGTCACTGGGATGTAGGCTGAAATCATGGGAATAGAGGGAAGAAGAAGACAGTGTAGACTGAGAGGGACCAGGAGGACTTCTCAGTGTCTGAGGCAAAGACAGGAAGAAGAGGGCAAGAAGAGAGAAATGTAAGCAGCAGCAGTCAGAGAGGTTACGGGAAACCCAGAAGACTGTCGTGTCAGAAAGTCAAGAGGGAGGACGGCTGCGAAACGGAGTTAACAACGTCAGATACATCCTGATAACAGCAAAAGCCAGATGCCGAGGTTGCCACCTCGTAAACTTTTGGATTGGCATTTCTCTAGCACTGTCAGTCCTAGTGAGCCCTGAACCCCATCTCCCTGCTCTGCACCCCAGCTGAGACCTAGAACTTCACATCTCTCGATGCGCCCAGGAATAGCAAATTCACAGGGAAGTTCTTCCATTCCCAGTTCTTTTTGGTTTCATGTACTTTTTATATTTTCTTCCAAAAGTTCCCCAGCTATGCTTCTAGAAAACCCCTACACCACTTCTGCCCCCAAAGACCCAGTCTGCCCCTAGTGCTTGGTCCACAAATATCTCAGGGTGTTTTTTGAAGTATGAGGCTCAAGTCTCTTCAGCGACGCCCAATTTCACATTAGATGTCAGTTTCGTGCTGAGCTTGGACACCACACTCATCTACCAAAGGCCCTGTCTTATAAGTTTGACCCCATTTCTCACACCCATGGAATCAGGATATTGTTTTCCTATTTTTCATGAAAGAAATATCAAAGAAATAGAGGCTGAAGTGAGTTTTGTCCCAATTAACAGCCCGGAAGTCTTCTGGTCAGCCTGGTCGACTCCCACCCCCAACTCTGGCCCCACCTCAGCTACCACCCCATGAAACCATAGAGCGGCCGGTGGGCACAGGGGCCATGGTGGCCCGCTCCAGTGACCTGCCCTACCTGATTGTCGGGGTCGTCCTGGGCTCCATCGTCCTCATCATCGTTGCCTTCATCCCCTTCTGCTTGTGGAGGGCCTGGTCTAAGCAAAGTGAGTGGATGATCCTCTTCAACACCAAGGGGAAGGAACCTGGGGCGGGGGTGAGGGGAGGAGGGGTCTCCCAGTCCCTAAGGAGGCCTCTGCCCAGGGCAGGATCCCAGGCGCCCTGCTTCACACTCATGGGAGCTCAAGGTCCTGGTGCATCCCCCAGAGGGCTTGGAGAGAGTCGGAGAACGCTCACAGGTGGGGCCTTCCCTTCGGCTCATAGACCTTGGCAGATGGAGAGGATGAAGTGGGAGTTAGTCTGTGTTCTCTGCATCCCTGGAGCTCAGCACTTAGCTGGCTCTGTGTTCTTTTACTGTCTCAAGCTCTGACCACGTACTCATACTTTCAGTTGACCCTGCCTCTTCCTGCTTCTTTGGGTCTGTGGCTCCCTTGAGCTTTCCCCCTAATCCTGGGTTAATCTGATTTATCCACTAATTTCTGCTTCAGATGGCAACACATCTGGTCAACTTGCTTCATTAAATATTGCTCCTTCTGTTCACTTGCCACTTCATTCTCCCAAATCCTGATCCTGTGTCTCCTCTCCCTACTGCAAAAAAAACGTCTAGATGTTAGGAAGAAGTGGGTGACAGGAAGAATTTTCCGAGAGAGAGAATATTCTCTCCCCTGGCGCAATGTCAGCTCCCTGCCCACCTCATTTGACCTTAAGTCCTCAGGAGTTTTCTGAGGTTCACGTGGGACTTTTTCAAGCTGCCCCAGGCCTCCTAGACCTAAGCACAGCTCTATCCTTCTGTTCTTCCAGAACATACAACAGACCTGGGTTTTCCTCGAAGTGCCCTTCTGCCCTCCTCCTGCCAATACACTATGGTACCACTAGGAGGGCTCCCAGGCCACCGGGCCAATGGGCAGCCCTACCTCAGTGGCACCAGCGGACGGGCCTGTACCAACGGGGTACATGTGAACAGGGCCCGCCCTGCAGCTGCCATGGGCTACCCGGGCATGAAGCCTCAGCAGCGCCGCCCAGGGGAGCTTCAGCAGGTAACGCAGTTCTGGGGGTGTGGGCGCGCAGGGACGGGTCACCATGGAGGGCGTGGCCGGGCCACCTCCTGAGGCTCCCTCCCTTCTAGCCTCTAATCCCGGGCTGCTGGGCCTGCTCAACAACGAATGGGGACGTTCCCCGGACTCTCTGATGTGACCCTCTCGTTACTCGTTTGGGCAGCAGGATGACACCAACAGCACGCTGAGGCAGACCGTTCTTGGCAGTGGATGTGACCCCCCCAGTCACCAGATCCCCAGGTACCCAGGCCCCTCCCCGCCTTCCACCCCTGAGCCCCAGCGCGCTCTCTCTCGCTAGTTCCTCAAACCCAGCGTCAGTCACTGAGAGGTGAGCACTAGTGCTTCCCTCACGATCCCCTCATCTGACAAACTGCTCCCCTGGACTCTTAGCCTAAGGGGGTCTGTGTTTGCAGTTATGATGCCTTTTCTGCTCAGCAGTTCCTCCCTCGCTTCTCAGGCCAGAGCAGCCCCGCCCAGCTGGCTCTGCCCATAGGCCCCACGTCCTCTCATATAC
This sequence comes from Balaenoptera borealis, assembly GCF_965194805.1. Taxonomy (NCBI): domain Eukaryota; kingdom Metazoa; phylum Chordata; class Mammalia; order Artiodactyla; family Balaenopteridae; genus Balaenoptera; species Balaenoptera borealis. The sequence goes on from NC_138862.1 coordinate 59,940,819, forward strand.
TCAGGACACGCATGGAGTCAAACGGAAGGAGACTAGAACTGCCTGTGGAAGCGATGGTGTGGCACCTCTTGATGTCCAAAGGGGAGCAGCCCCTGCCCCGCCTGAGCCCTGCCCAGCTCTGCTGCCTCAGACGGGAGCGGCCAGGGCAGTGGGATCCAGGCCCACGCTGCCCCTACCTCACCCCTCCGCCTGGTTTTGTGCATGCAGGGCTCCCAAGTCTAACCCGGACGAGGGCTCGCTCTTATACACACTGCCCGATGACTCAGCTCACCAGCTGCTCCAGCCTCGGCAGGGCTGCCACCGCCTCCAGGAGCAGCCAGCAGCCACGGGCCAGCCCGGCATGAGGCGTGTACCCCAGGGTGCTGGGCTGGAAGCCACGTGGGACCCTCTTTTCCACCCAGGTCAGTGCTGAGGGCAGGGCGGGCAGTTGAACAGGCTGGGGACGGGGTGAAGTGTAGGCATCCACAACGCGGGAGTGACGTGCAGGCGGGGCGAGAACCGTCCCTGAAGGCGGTGCTTGGTGAGGACCATCCACAGCTTGTATATCCGAGATGGGGGTGCAAAGGGGAGCTGGCCACCTCCTTCCCTGCTGAAGGCCCAGCAGATCTGCGGGGAGTGTCAGGTGGGTCCGACATGGCAAGCTCTGTCCTCAAAGGCTGAGAGAACGGGCACTTCTCCATTTCAGAGAAGGAAGCCCTCTTGGTCTCAGCATTTCAAGGCCACTCACACATTCCCGCCGCCTCTCATCACACTAAGAGGCACTCTCTAATCACTCTGAAGTACCTTGCTTTGTTGGGTCTTGTCTCTTCATTAAGGAATGAGGTCGCATCCATCATTAAGCCAAGTTCTCACATCATCAGAACTCTGTGCTTCCACAGGACTTTCCCTCCAAGGGACTCGGTGCACAGCGCGCCCAGCCCGCTGTCCTTCTCTGTGCCCATCTTTTTGATACCTGGCTGGGCACAGGCTGGCTCAGAGAATTAGCTGGTGTTTCTTAGCCTCCACGGTGTGGCTTCCGGGTCACATGCAGCTCCCAGACGCTGGGAGATGAAATTCTAAGACAGGTACCTCCTAGAGCCAGACCCCAGTAGCATCCACACGGGACTCCCTCCATCGGGGGCCGTGAGTCGTGAGTGGGATGGTCATGGCCAGAAAGCATAGCAGAAGGTTGAACTAGCAGCCCACACCTGGAGAGACCAGAACTTTCTTGCACGGTTCCTGGGCTCAGCTGACTTCATCTGCCCCTGGTTACAGGGTAGATGCATGAGGGTCTCCACGCTTTCACCACTGGAATGTGCAGGGGGGACGTGGGTAAGAAGTGGCCCATACTTAGAGGGAGTGTAATTGTCCTTGCTGTGGTTGTAGGTCTCTGTCCCTCCTCTAAAGCCAGTAGCCAGCTCCCGTCCCAGAGAGAGGCTGACCCAGTACTGCTGAGCACTAGTTCCTGGTCAGTCTGGATTCTAACGTTTCCCACTTTTCTCTCCCCTCAGGGCCCCGGTGCTGCTTGGGCCTCGTACCGGTTGAAGAGGTGGCCAGTCCTGACTCCTGCCCTGCGGGGAGAGGAGACTGGTGTCCCCAGCACCCCGTGGGGGCCTACGTAGGGCAGGAACTTGGGATGCGGCTCTCCCCCAGCCCACCAGTTCACGTGTCTTTCGAAACACCACCTCCTACAATTTAGGCAGAAGCTGATATCCCAGAAAGACACTATATATTGTTGTTTGTTTCTTTAAGAAAGAGAGGAAATTGGTATTTATTTTTCTATAATAGCCATATTTATATATTTATGCACTTGTAAATAAATGTATATGTTTTTTATAATTCTGGAGAGACATAGGGAATCCTCCCCTCTGAGGTCTGAGGTGGGAAGCAAAGAAGCCGCAACGGAACAGGAGTCAACGGGGAAAGAGCAGCACAGACTGAGGAGGCAGCCCAGCCCGTCCCTTAGACCCTCCGCCGCTGCCTGGGCCCCTGCAGGAGGCCCACAGAGAAGCCCGTGGAAGGAGGACTCCTAGGCACACTGTCCACAGTGACTGCAAGGGAAGGGCCAGGGCCATGCGATCAGAGGCTGCAGCCACCCGTGACAGTGGCTGGATCTGGTGCTACAGGAAACGTTTTCCCAAGATGCCCGTGAGACTAGACTAAGATGTGTATAGTACTATAAGCATTAACAAACCTTCCAGAATCAATAATCTGTGGCAACATAGCTCTGTAAAAATAAACACTGTGATGTCTAAATAAATGTTTAGTCTTCCCTGTAACCTACAGCTTAGTCATGTAGAGTCAGCATTCTCTTTCGATGTTAGGATTCAGTCTGAGTATTTGAAGAAACATCCACTTGTGATGTTTTCAGATCCATCGAGGAGAAATCTGGAAAAGGTAGCCAATGTTTCTAATTTTGTCTTTTTAAATATTGACTCTCAGTTGTGTTCTCATTAATGCAGATGTGTGGTAACTGTTTAGTCCAAGAGGGACACAGTGTACAGTGGGCGAGGAGAAGCAGATTCGCCGTTCCCTGACCGGACTTGAGGTAAAGCTTTGGTCAGATCGGAAGGAATGAGACTCATCTTTTCTATACAGGTGTGTGTTGAAGACTAAGTATTTTCTCCAAAATGCCATTTCGTGAAGTGCTGTGCTACAGGTGAACATATGGTGCCTGGTAAAATTCACTTCCCTTCTTTCCAAAGACACAGCGACGTGGCCAGAGCAGTTGACTCACTAGTTGTTTAAAATCAACATTTACTCACTGCCGTCCAACCACAGGATCACCCTTTGTCCGGGCAAGTGGAAGTAGATGGAGGCTGAAGCTTTTTGCTTAGAGCCCTACCACACTTTAACTGTTTACAGGAGGGAAATGTACCTTCTAGATTTCAGTAAAGTTGAGTTACAGATGAAATGCCACTTGAAACACTTAATCCTGTTCCGAGTCATCAGTGGCAGACCCTAGCTTCACACTCCAGTCACAAATTGAATAAAGTCCTAGGAAAGCCCCAGGAGGTGATTGATGGTCTAGGGCAAGTGCGCCCTCTGCTGGCCAGAAGAGATTCCTGCACCCTTTCTCCATCCAGCAGCTAAATTGGAACATGGTTTTCAGAAAAGCAGTATTTTAAAAATATTTCAAGAAATGAAATGAAGGACTGTAGGAATATGGAAATGATAGGAAAGGAGACGTAGAGCAGGGAAGAGAAGAAATAAGATATTGTGACTTCAGACACAATCTGGCATCAAGGGCCTAGAGGTCACTTCCAGGAGGGGGACAGATCTCACCTCTCAGATCTGAGCTATAACTCAACTTCTAGCCCATTGGCTTTAAAAAAAAAAAAAAAAAAACTCCCCTGTTTTTTTAATGCTTGATGATACCAGTGGTTGGCAAAGTAAGTTTTGGTGAACTTTATGGAAGTGGTATGGTTCCAGTGCTGTGCAGAAAGCAGTTTTATGTGACAACAGTGCTTTTAGCTCTCAAAAAAAAAGCCTAGGAATGAAAAAGCACTTCTAAGGCAGGTTAAATGAGATAAATGTGCATATTTACTTTAGCCAATTGCAGGAAAGGAGGAAAAGGTTAGGCATCAGGCCTTTAAATTTTAGCCTAGAAAATGAAACAGCTTAGATATTCAGTTTCATTGCATCTTGCATTTCTTTAGATTCAGGTTAATTATTATAGTGCCTTTTAAAAATCGGATTCAGTCAGCAATGGCTATATAAATTAATCAAAAGGAAGAGTAAGACCTAGTTGGGCAGGAGCTGGTGGTGGTGCGGAGTTCAGCTCATGGCTTGGGACAGCCCAACAGGACAGGCTGAGTCGGCAGGAATGAGTAACTCCTTTTCCTGTGAAGTTCTGCCAGAGGGGCTGGACTCTACAGTTTTCCTTTCAATGTTGAGATTTGATGATACTATGGACGAGGGTTCAAAGTAGCCAAGGGGCATTAACAGTTGATCTGCAAGTAACTCAGGCTGATTTTTGGCCTCTTTCAAAGGTGAGGCCCCCTTCTCTAAGGGCACAGCAGGAGGCAGAGAACAGTTGTTAGATCAGGAGACTAGGACAGCTTTCCATCCACCCCCAGCCAGGGCTGCACCCTGGTGCTCTCCTGCTTGATATTAAACCTCCCAAAGACTCAGATGCTATAGATTCAAGACTAAGCCTGGGATCAATGAAATGAAATGAAAGCTATCATCTTTCTCTCTTATCTAATTCAAAATCAAAATGAATTAACTGTATTGTCAAATCCCAAACATGCTGTATGAAAGCCTAATATTGTAAACTTTAGTGATTTTTGTCTAGTTCAGTTTGGGAAAAAGTAATAATCCTGACTGGTTTTACTCTAAGAGAGTTGATAGACACATGGAATCCTTGACATGGCTCTTCCATAGACTAAATTCATTCTTGCTGCAATTAGAATCACAGGATTTCAGAATGGGAAGAAGCCTCAGAGCTTATCCAGATCTCTCATTTGTCTGATAATGAGGCCCAGGAAAATAATGTAATTTTTACCCTAGCTGTCACCACAACAAGGGGATAGTGTCTCCTCCGGGACCACCCACTGTATCCAGGCGGTCGCTCAGGGTCGTAGCCAGCCAGCCAGTGATTGATAGTAGCCCTTCCTGCTCCAGCCAAGCTTCAGATGGACGCAGCCCCAACTCACAGCTTGACTACAACCTCGTAAGAGACCTGAGCTGGAAACACCCAGCTAAGTAGCTCCCAGCTTCCTGACCCTCAGAAGCTGGGTGAGATAGATAATGTTGTTTTAAGCTATGTTTGGGGGTAATTTTTTATGCAGGAATAAATAAGTAGGTAAAACACTCAGAACTATGACTAGCACATTTTTTTGAAGTGCTTGAAGGGCACACATAGTTTAGGGCGTACAGCAGAGAATGTGATGATAAAGGGTGCTCTCCAGTAGAAAAGCTGCTACATCAGAGTTCTGTGGTGATAGGCACAAACAGTAAGCTATTTGGACCTCTCAAATAGGAGAATGAAAGGATCTTAGAGACACAATAGGCCAAGTGGCCGCCTGTAACATACATATATATTCCAACATACAAAAGAACCCATGTCCTGTCTATAATTTTGGGGGGCAGATCAGCAGGCTAGCCACAGGTTAGGAAAACTTGACCTTGCTGAGGTCACTTTCTACATTGGTGCAATATTGCCTTCTTTACCTTTCCTTTTCGGTAACCAATTCATATTCTGGGAAAGCCTCAAGGGAGTAGCTCATTAAAATGGACCCATAGAGCACGGAATTTAAAGTGCTATGTTCTATTACTAACAGGAATCCAAATATCACTGAAATCATTCTTAGATGATGAATTCTACTGACTACTTACCCCCAAACCAAAAGAATACTCTCAAATTAGTTTAAATGTTATGTACAATCAAAAGTGATTATTAGAGTTGATCTCTCAGTGATGGAATCTATTTCATTACTTCCTGATCTATATCAAAAAACCAGCAAATGACTGAAGTAGAAACAGAAAGAAAACGGCACAGGACATGAGAAACTATAGGAAATACTTAGAACACTGGTGGAGTTGCAGAAACGTTCAGAGAAGAGCCTCCTTCTTAACCATTTTGCAAAACAAACACACTTCTCTGCTCCACCCAGAGCTGAGGAGTTTGCTAAAACTATGGGTGACTCAGGAAGCTGATTATTTTTTTGCTTTATGCCAGTCTAAAGCAAACTGCTCTGCTCTTTCTGTCTGCATTTCCTGAATCCCGACCCCTCAAATAACTGCTTTATGAAGTTAACAATGTCAGAATTCTAAATTGCATTTCTTTTTCTCAGATATTGTTGGCAAAATAGTTTTTTTTCTCTTGTGTCCTCTCAGAGAATACCTGATAACATCAAAGTTTATTTTCCAAGGATCCAACGACCAAGAAAAGGAAGTTTTCTCATAGTTTGCTGAATGATCGATTTTCTTGCCAATGGCTAAGAATTCAGATAACCAAAAAACAAATTTCCTAAAACGGGATATATTACCGACGGTTTCTGGCAATTTGAGGTAACAGCCTCCTAAGACTTCATATTCGACCCAGTTGGTTCCAAACACATCTGCAATGGTTCAGTTCAATAATAAGTAGCTGTTGGGTGCTGTAGTCAGTTTTAAGATAAGCAGTTGGGGGGAAGTTGTTAAAACTACATGACTGGATGTGGTTTTAGACTTTCAGATAAGTTCACTTTAAAACAGTAGGATTGTTGCAGGCGACAAGGAAACAGAACTTCTGTTGAATTAAGTGTCAGAAATCTTGGCTGGATTTGAGAAAAAAGCAAACTTAGGGCCCACGGGCTTCATTCATTCTCTTGTGTAGAGTGAATTGGGGGGAGAACAAGGCCACCTTTCTTACGCAAAAGAGCAACCTCTTCCTTTAAGGCCAGAATCCTTTCGGCCTGGACGTGGATCAATTCAGTGACCTTCTCTCTTGCCACAGTGTCTGCTTTCCGGGGGCCCTGGAAGGCGTTGCCCTGTTGAGAGAAAACACCTCCCTGCTTTAAGCACCATTTGGACTATGGAAACACCCCTGTCTTAATTTGTCTTTTAGGTGTGCCTGACTTAAATAGCCATCGCTCCTGATTTTAAGAAGCCTTCAAGTCCTCCACTGAAATCCTACCATTGGAAAGGTGTCCCTTTGAGCTAATAAGCAACTCTTAAAATGCAAATCCCCTTTAGAGGGTAACTCATTAAGCTAGCTATCAGTCACTCATACCCTACAGGGCTCATCGCTGGAATTCTAAAAGGCCAGATACCTCCTTTTCCTATACAGCCCATATCTTGTTTTCCAAAAAAGAAATCTTTATTCCCTCATCTGATTTCTTCCCCTGCCCAGCCAATTCCTGCTCATGTTTCAGACATCATTTTTAGGGAGGATTTCTTTACCCCATGGGCTGGGTTAGGATTCCTGCTCTATGTTCTGTCAAATCATCCATCACACATCATTGTAGCTATTAGACTGAACCATTGGAAATTTGTGACATGTGACCATTTTTTAACCTAAAAAGTAGCCGTTTCATATGGTTTGACCTAAGTGCTTGTTTGATATCTTTCTTGCTAGATCCTGTGCCTTAGAAATAGAGCCCAGAAGGCCTGGATCTCACCACTCTACCCAGCATCCGCCCTAGAACTTGTTACATAAGTAGATGCTCAATAAATCTGAACGTGCATCAAAGGAAGGGACATAACACCCAGTATCTTCTCTGTGCCAGGTGCTTCGTGTCTGCGACCTCACGTGATCCTCACAACTCAGAACCAGGTGGTGGTATCCCAATTTTAAAGATACAGAAACTGACAGAGGTTTATGAACTGGCCCAAGTCACTATAATATTAAGGACCGGAAGCAGGATGAGAGCCGGGTTCCCTGAAGCCAAAAGCCCAGGATCTGTCTGTTACCCCACTTACTATGGCAGCCCTTCCTCATAAGTAGGGGTTGTCATTACCCAGTACCTTCTTGCCTCTTCTCCCTTGCCCACCTTCACTTCAGGGGCTGTGAAAACTAAACACTAACCTTAGCCAGTTTCTTTTCCAGCTGGGAGTGGCTAAGTAGACGTAGCAGAAGACATTTGCTTTCTTAATGAAAGGGACACAAGAGACTGGCATTGGGGCAGCAACCACAGAGCTGGGGCAGCTGTCTGTGACTCTGAAGGAAACTTCAGTCACTGAGAGAGTCACAGAGATACTGGCCCTGACATCACAGCCCCACTAAACTAAAACCCCTCAGTCATCTCCTGCAGACTTCTTGTTAGGTGAGGAAAAGCACCCCTATTTGTTTAAGCTACTCTCCAAAAGTGGGGCTTTTGGTTACTTGTAGCCAAATGCACAGCCCCTCATGCCCAGTCAGTCCAGACAGTCACTCTGAAGTCACCTTAGCTTTTCCCTCATTGTCTTCACCATATCCAAACAAATTTTGGCTCTTCTTATTTTGAAATGTCTTTGACCCTTGGTTTTTTGTCCTTACCATCTTCATCCCAATCCAAGCCTAGATTGTTGTAAGAGTAATAGCTATGGAGGCAGACAGCCCTCAGTTTAAAAACAAACTTCCCATTCACTGCAGCTCTATTTACAATAGCCAGGACATGGAAGCAACCTAAGTGTCCATCAAGGGATGAATGGATAAAGATGATGTGGCACATTTATACAATGGAATATTACTCAGCCATAAAAAGGAATGAAACTGAGTTATTTGTAGTGAGGTGGATGGACCTAGAGTCTGTCATACAGAGTGAAGTAAGTCAGAAAGAGAAAAATACCATGTGCTAACACATATATATGGAATCTTAAAAAAAAAAAAATTGGTTCTGAAGAACCTAGGGGCAGGACAGGAATAAAGACGCAGACGTAGAGAATGGACTTGAGGACACGGGGAGGGGGAAGGGTAAGCTGGGACGAAGTGAGAGAGTGGCATGGACATATATACGCTACCAAATGTAAAATAGATAGCAAGTGGGAAGCAGCCGCATAGCACAGGGAGATCAACTCAGTGCTTTGTGACCACCTAGAGGGGTGAGATAGCGAGGGTGGGAGGGAGACGCAAGAGGGAGAAGATATGGGGATATATGTATACGTATAGCTGATTCACTTTGTTATACATAGAAACTAACACAACGTTGTAAAGCAATTATACTCCAATAAAGATGTTAAAAAAAAAAAAAAAAAGACACTTCCCCACGCATTAGCTCTGAGCGCATGAGCACGTTACTTCACCACTCGGAGCTTTGGAAAGTGGTATTTTGAAGATTCAATGAGACAGCCAATGGAAAGAGACCATACATGTAAAGCTATATATATAAAGGTATACTATGTAAAGAGACCTACACAATTAATTTCCTTTCCCAGTCAACTGATCTGCCTCCAAACTCTTCCCTCTCCAAAGTATCTGGACGTTCAAAGCACATCAAGTCAACAGATGTTTACTCACTGACGACTCTGTGAAGATTCTGTCTAGGCATCACCCCTCTTGAATACTGCTGTGACTCTTCCCTCAAAAATTCTTTAGTGGATAAAGGGCCTTTGATATTCAGATTCTTGTCTTCCTCTCTATTTTAGTTGTAAACCTCCCAAAGCCTCTTATTCATTCTTTCTTTTGGACTTTTGCTTAGACCAGTGATTCTTCAGCTCTAGCATGCAGCAGAATCACCTGGAAGGCTTGTTCTGGATTGCTGGACCCCTCCCACAGAGCCTCTGATTCTGTAGATCTGGGTGGAGCCCTAGGATCTGCATTTCTAACAAGTTCCCCAGGCGAGGCAGATGCTGTTCTTCAGGGAACCACACTTTGAGAACCCCTGGCTTAGAACATTTCCTGGGCGCTTAAAGAAAACAAAGTAAAGAAAACCAAGAGGAAAAAAAAAAACAAACAGCATTTTTGCAGGTACTATTAAAAGATTATAGCACATAGTTCAGAATATGCCATACATGTGTTATGTCCCTAGAAGGCAAGGCTTAACTAGGGTGAAACTTTAGAAATAAGTATTATCCACCACATACTGTGTATTAAGTACTACTAGGTTAGCCTCAATAAACATTATCTAAAAGCAAGTTGAAAGCCCTAAAAAGTAACAAGTGTTTTAATAAGTAACCTGTGGCCTCCCATAATTCAGGAGGCCCGCTTTAGGTCAAAGGAAGTAAACCTGTATTGGAAATGGATGTTTGACACCAAATTCAGGGAGCATGTTGATATCATTATTTACACCTAAGTAACCTTACCTCTCCAAGGGCCAAGGCAAATCCCTTAATTAGTACTTATATGAATTCATGGCACCGACTAGGCATACAGTAAAGCTAGTCCCTCAGGCTCATTGTAATGTAAACGGTATAAACTCAGTGTCCTCAGGGAACGTGGGCCAGAAACATCCAAGATCAAGGTTTGTTTAAAAGCCAGCACTTGATATTCCCTTTATAGAACATCCCCAATTCTGACAAAAGGTCTGAAGAAAAGGAACATACCTGCTGGTTCTGTAGAATATTCAGCTGAGAATCAAGTTTCTTCTTTTCAATACATAAATCATTCATCTGATGAAGTTTTTTGGTGTGTTCTTTTGTCTTCATCATCAATTCCCGTCGCACTTGAGCAATCTTTTCCTACCAGGGCAGAAAGATGCAAAATGGATTAAGTGAGTGAGGAAACAGAGAAAAATGAATGTCCGGATTTGATCAAAACCATCAGACAAATGGAGTGATATGCACATAGAAAAATACAATAAGCCAATAATATCAGAAGCAAGTGCACTGGGTCTGGTTTGATTAAAGAAGAATGTAAGCAGGATGAAAGTAGGTAAAAATAAGATAGACATCACTCCATTGTTGAGAAATGACATTAGTGTGCATACTGAGTGATGGTATTCATTAATTAAAAGGGAGAAAGATCCTTTAAGCAGGAAATGTTCCTGTATCGCTTTTTCCCCAGTCTTGGCCCAGGATCCTCAAGATGACCGGCTTGAATGGCCATACATCTGCCAGTGGCTTTCCTTTGTTCTCCTATTACTCCAACAAATTATTTTAGATAGCACATATTATCTCCAGCACTACCCTGATAGGGACCAGTCCCACTGACACGAACACTGAAGTAATTTGTTTCTTCACAGTACAGTGGCAAATCTTCGATAGGAAAAGATGAGACAAGATAGCACTAGGAGGGACTTCCTTGGTGGTCTAGTGGTAAAGAATCCGCCTTCCAGTGCAGGGGACGCAGGTTCAATCCCACATGCCATGGGGCAACTAAGCCCATGCACCACAACTATTGAGCTTGCGCACATCAACTAGATCCCACGCGCAGCAAACTACAGAGCCCACGTGCCACAACTAGAGAGAGGAAACCCGCACACCACAACTAGAGAGAAACCCGAGCAGACCTTGCGCCGTCACAAAAAAATCCCGCACGCCTCAACAAAGACCCCGTGTGCTGCAACTAAGACCTGACACAGCCAAAAAAAATAATAAGGAAAATAAATAAATATTAAAAAAAAAAAAAAGATAGCGCTAGGAACCTCTCCTCCTACCCTATCTACTGTGAAGACAGAAAACTGGAGAAGCCACAATTATTTGTGGGCTTATAAAATCTTTGTAAAAGTTCCTGTCTCTGAATCAGGCTGTAACTGGGGTACTGCCTCATCTCATGGCTCCGGGAACAGTGTAGGCATTTAATACCTTCTAAGACCCTACCAGCTAAATAGTATATACCTTGTTATAAAACGTATTACTCAGAGATGTTTTCCTAATTTCCAGAATGGAAACAGCATGCAAAAGCTATGTAGAATAATACAATTAGGTCCTCAGAGTATAGCAGTTCATGTCTAACACTATTAGAACGTTTATACGTTAATTCAGACCTCAGAGTGGAATCTCTCTGTAATCTTTCATGCCATTTTGCCATCATATTTACATGAATCCTGGACCCCAGACCCAGTGCTAGTGCTTTCATCCCAAAATAGACCAGTGGCTCAACTAAGTGAACGGTAAGAAAGCCGAGACAGGCTTAAGATCATGGAGGAACCAAGTGGGGCTCACACACGTGTCTCCAGTTGTACAGACGCTTCCCAGGAACCACTGAAAGCTCACCAGGAGTTCTTGCCTCCACCCAGTGGATCCCCTGCCCTCTCATCCTAACCTCCCACATCTTCATTTCCTTTGCATTCGATAGCTCCTTTCGAAGTTTTTTGATCTTTAGTTCTTCAAGTGTTGTATTCACAGAAAGTGTCTGAAGGGCTTCTAGGTTGATCACACGGCCAAACTTGCTGACCATTAGTTGACTGACTGTTTCTTGCATTTCTAAAAGAAGACAGTCACTGTCAGGTTGTTCACCAGATCCCACTGTTATTAAATGAATAATACCAATACCAATACCATTCTAAGGAACAGCTTTTGCAAGAAGATGATAAGAGATTTTACGTTACCAGTTGGGTTTTCCTCTGTGACTTTTCACCTACTACTTTCCTCACTTAGAATGCACATTGCTCTATTGTCTTTTCATCTACTTCAAATTCCTGTGTAAAAGGGACTCATCTTTCCCAACTGGCTACACCTTCTGATCTGCCCCTCCTCAGATTATTCATGGGCCCCAATGGGATTATGAAGCCTTCAGTTTTTAATGTTTTATTACTGATCTCTATAACATCTGGTGTTGAGAATAGAACAGTCACTGAACAGAAGTTTCCATCTTATTCCAAGTAAAAATGTTAAAATCCTTGCAGTGGTTCACCAGGTCCTACCTGTCCTGCTCTGCCCCTATTATCTCTCCCACCTCCTTTCCCACACCTCTCTCCTCATTTACTCCAGACACCTTTTTCTCAACCTTCTCAAACATTCCAGGCTCACTTGGATATTCTCATATGGAATTGTCTGGAATTCCACTGTCTGGAATTCTTTTCCCGAAATAGCCACATGGCTCACTCCACACAGCCCATTTTCTGAAAACAAGTTGTGAGACTGGTGAAAGACTCATTTCCAAAACACCCATTTCTGAAGGTGTGACCAAGTGTAATTTGTCCCTTAACCAGGGAGAACCACATCTTAGTAAGTATATCACCTTTCCAGGGAGCTCTTCCCTGGCCTCCTATGGACCTCAGCACTCTTTCCCAGTCCCTTTCTAATTTTTTCTTCTTAACAATCCTCTCCATCTAACATGCAATATGTTTTACTTTTGTTTACTGTGTTCCCTCAACATGTGAACACAGGAAAACCTGGAGAAAATTCCATTTGTGGAGTCTGAGCTCCCCAAGAAAGTATAATCTCGTAACACAAGATTTTCTCAGTCACCAGAGTCCCCTAAGTGAAGTCTGAAGGCCCTAAGGTATAACAAGATGATGCAATTCTGTTACAGTACAGGAATTTGTATTCAGGTATATAATCGTTATGGCTGAATGATAATGGTATAATCAGCATGGCTGCCATTTTGCACAATCCAGGGAGGGTTATTCATTTCTATTCTATGTGAGTGGCGCCCCATGGACTTGTGTCATGCGGTGGCCATGATAATCAGTGATGCAAATGAAATGACTGGATTATTTGCACATGTGGGGCTAGCCTGTGGCTGGCTGCTTGGCCTCCCTCAGGAAGAACCTGGACTTCCCCCAGCTAGCCCCATACAACAGGTGCCCTCTCCCAAGGCAGTCTCATGTACTAGGACATGGACTCTGGTCCTTGCCCTTCCCACTGTGGGGCCAGCCTAACAACACCCTTCTCCTGACTCAATTAGGCCAGCTAGTGTTCCCTGGGGACATAAAGGCTTCTGGAACACTCCCCATCCTCTGTCCCCACGGCTGCAAGCTGTGCTCTCCTTGAAAAGGAGAGAACTTACCTCCCCACCCCATGTTCTAGACTCTCCTCTTCTTCCCCATTGGGTCTAGGGATGGAGGCAGGCAACAGTGAGTGACTGTGGTGTTTCTCATCACTGTTAAGCATTTGTTCTCCGAAATACAGGAAAGGAACCCACTCCTAGCTTCACCTTCAGAATTAGGAGATCAGTCTTTAACCAGACTCACAACTTGCTTTCAGAAAACGGACCGGGGGTAGGAGAAGAACTGAAAGTCACTGAATAAAACTTGAACCACGTGGGACTTTTTTTTTTTTTTTTAATTTCAACTAACATTCCAGAAATGTGAATACTTCATTTCATCTTCTTCACACATTTTTCCAAACTGCGAGGTTACTCAGATGGAAGTAAGCTTCTTTCCTCATTTTCATACTAGTTTGTTCCTTGGTTTGACAAATAGTATTTCCAAATATAAACAACATTCACAGGCTACAGAAGCCAAAGGAATGTGAAGTACGTGAGAAACATTGGGGCCTCAAGGTTTATACCTGAGAAAACTCTATGTCTCAAATAAGTGTTATTCAAACATAGAGTCCTAACATGTATTTTAAAATTTTATAATCCAACCATGGATTATATAATTTTATATACCCACCCATGAGGGTAGAACCATCATCACTCATTGGAAACTGACCTCTACAAATCCAAGCAACCTGGATTGACTGACCGCTGTATTCTTCCCATTATTTTTCTTTTGAAATTTTCTTTTAAAAAATATTATTCAATTGTGGTAAAATACACATAACAAAATGTACCATTTTAATCTTTTTAAAGTGTACAGGTCTGTGGCATTAAAGTAGATGCTATTATAGTATTGGTAATATTATTGTTATTAAAGTTGGAATACTTCATCACTTACACATATGTTCCATATATCAAATATTCAAAAGGTATTTTAAAAGAATTGTCTTTACTCCATACATCTTATATTATACACCTCAATTCCAACTGAATTAAGAATGTAAATGTGAGGAACACTACTAATAGAAGAAACGATAGAAAAATATCTTTGTGACCTCAAAATAGGAAAGGATTTCTTAAGACAGACAGACAGACAGACACACACACACACACACACACACACGCAATGAACAAACTATAAATAGATTGATAAAATTAATTATATTGAGATTTTTAAATGTCTGTATCCCAAAAAGATACACTAAATAAAGTAAAAAGGTGAGACACATATTAGAAAAGATTTGAAGTGAATGTAATGGACAAAGAAAGACATAAAATATAGGAAAAAACTCCCTACAATCAATAAGTAAAATAAAAAACAGAAGTAAAAAAATGGGCAAAGTGTATGACAGGCAAGAAAAGGAAACACAAATAAACAGCAAATAAGCTATGTGAAGACATTCAACCTCAAGGACTTAAGGAAACAGTGAAATACAATTTTAACATCCATGAGGTTGGCAGAAATATGAAAGTCTAACAGTATTAAGTGTTGATTAGACTATGGAGCCCAGGAAATTCTCACACTGCCAAGGGAGAGAAAAGGGTACAACCACTTTGGAGGGCAACTTGACAATACCCAGGAGAGCGGGTACCCACCCCCCTGTCACCCAGAGCCCCCAGTCTTGGGGACTCACCTCCTTCCACACATGCACAGGGAGACATGTACAAGAAGGTTCACTGTAACACTGTCTGTAATCATGAAAAATTACAAGTACCCTAAATATCCATCAACAAGAGACTGAAGAAAAACTCCTTTATAGTCCTACAATGGAATATTGTAGTACCAGTTAAAGTGAGTAATTATCTGTAGCAATATGGATTACTCTCAAAAACTGGTTTAATAAAGTGAACTGCAAAATGATAAGAATAATATTATATTACAGTTAAAAACATGCAAAGGCACTTTGTATACTGTGTGTGGATACATCCATATGTATATGGACGTGCCTGGTGGTTGATCCTGATTACTAACTAAGCCACGGGCTTAATACTCACTCTGTATAGTGCGGGCCATCTCTCTCTTTTCTCGGGTGAGCTGTTTACGCCTCTCCCGGCATTCTTTGTTAAGTTTTTGCTGCTGGGAATTTTCCTCGTGGAGCTGGACAATTCGTTTTTGCAGTTGTCCCAAGGAGTGGTTGGAAAAGACCAAAGTTCCAGAAAGATCACTGGGTATTTCTCCAAATACCACATACTCTATCTACAAAAGCAAAACAAAACAGAAATCAAAATAGACAAAGATCAAGCTAAATTTAAGGTCATGGAAAGCATAAGGGAAACACTTCTTTCTCTGTCCCTTGTCACCACTGACTAAGGTAAAAGTAGGAAGCCACTTTCAAATAGAAGTCACATTTTGTCCCTCTGGGACAGCACTTCTTTCCAAAAACACCATGCTTGATATCTACTGCATACGGATGGAACAGACATTTCAGGGTTGGCATATTAGGCAAATTGCTACAGATAGCTAATCCTGTTTGGGTCAGGTTAAACAAGATGTATGTAAGGCTGATCTTAGGTTTTTCTTCTAACATACAGCTTTCTCTATTTATGTGACAAAACATGGTAAGATGGGCTTTCACTGATATGATCTCTGCATTTTAATGTAAGTTGTAGTTTGAGCGGGATATAGAGATGAACAAAGAGAGGGGAAAAAGAGAAAGAATATTTTCCTTTTATCTTAACCTCCCTCATTAACAAGTAGAGATTAAGTGAAGATAATTCTTGCATCATTAGTTCATGTCTACTTAAAGATGGTGTGAAAAGTGACATGTGTCCAAGAGCCAAGATTTCAACCTCCAAGCCATTCCCTTAAGTCATAGGCTTCTCATTTCTTCAGACTTGAAATGATTCACCTTTCAAAGTGATAATGGACCACAGGGAAATATACATGTTTTCATATTATGCTTTTATAACAATCTCAGAAGGGGTAAGAAAAGTTGGGGTGTCATTCTACAGGTAGATTTCTCAGCCAAGGACTGCACTTCTCCCCCCTAGTGGCCCATGAAGTTTTCTCTGGAAAAGCCTGGGTGTCATATGGCTTTCCTGCTCAGACAGGGTGGGGCAACCTCTCAGACCCGTCACCTGGTGGAGCTTGAGAGGAATCACAACCAGCAGTTCATTCAACCGCTGCTGCTTCTCACGTTGATAAGCCTCCAGGGCCTCCTCTGCCATGTTCAGATTAGTTGCCACAATGTTTACCTGTGGAAAGGCCCATGTGTGAGATGTTGAAAAGATTCACGAATATATACCCAAGGTGGTAAATGAAGCCTTTCTGGGAGGAAGCAAAAGCATGAGCTGGATCTGCTTTGTTGGGCTGTGATTAAATGGACGATCCCAGTCTGCAACCCAGGAATGTATATTATTCTCTTCCTGCTAAGTCATGATCCACACCACTTTTTCAATTGTTCCAATGACCCCAGAGTTGTATAGGTTTTGTGAATGAAAACTCAGAAGACTTGTCCCCATCTCCCTTTTGTTTTCTGCAGAAAAAGCATCTCTCAGCCTGGAATGTCTTTGTCAGGATAGTTCAAATCTCATTTGGTCATAATGACGTCAATAAACAAGAGAAAAAAGCCCTTTAAAGTAATGAAACTACTAACTACAGTATTTCTAAAGCACATGCTTCATCTCCTAAAATACTTGAAAGTTTTCCAAATCATTTCCTTTTTCAAGAGGAGAAGCAATCTATCAAAAATATTTCTGAATACGAGTCAAGTGATGCTGCTCTAGGAAAGAGTACCTAAGAGGGAAACTGAGCAGATACAGCAGAAAAATCAATATAATTGTACCAGAAGTTTAGCTTAGTGGCCTCCCACATGGAATGCATACACCCCAGAGTGTCAAAGTGATCTACTGGGGTCCAGAAAGAAGTTTCAATTTCTATTTATTTTTATCTTATTCTTTTTAATTTCTGTTTTTGCAAATGTTTCATAATACATAAAATATATTAGTACAATAGTTCATGTATATAATTTATAAATAAATATAGATTTATTGTGGGAATATGTGCTCCACAATTTTTTTACTTATAGAAGTATGTAATCAAAAAAGTTTGGAGGCCAATGATTTAGATAAAGAAAGTCCCAGTCATTAAAAGAGCAATGGCCCCTCAACCACAACTGTAAATGGATATAACATGGGAAATGTCTGTTCTCTTACAAGAAGTCCTAACTCATGCCATTGCTGTGAAATAGCAACATTATAGCTCCAAGGAGGTATAGCTTGTTGGGAGAGGATAAACAGACCTGAGAAGGGCAGACCAACATACTTTTTTGGACAATGTATCATATTCCTTTCTGAGGTTATCAATCATTTTCTTTTCTTCAACTAAGGCCTCTTCAATGTCCAGCCTTTTCTCTCGAAGTTGAAGGGCCAGTTCAAAGAGACCCATATCACAATCTGAAAAGACAGTCAAAACAATAAAGCGGCCCCATTTGTTAGGGAATGTAGTACTACAATAAGTGTGGACTTTGGAGCTTCAGAATTATTAATGTCCATCTACTCCAGCAAGGTTCCATCACACTTAGGGCTCCAGGTAGAAATTATTCCAGGTAGAAATTATTAATGGTATTAATAATCATGATAGTGGTTATGATACTAGTATTGATGTTCTGAGCAGTGCTCTGAGCCAGGCTTGGTGCTGGGTCCTTTATGTACCTTATCTCATTCAAGGCTCACAGGCCCTGCTAGGTAGAGACTATTGTTCCCATTTTATAGGTCATGACCACCCGACCACCATAAGTCTCAGAGAGGTCACACAGCTGATATGTGACAGAATGGGATTCAAGTACAGTATCTCTGTATTAATTTCCACTATATCACACTGACAGCCACATTTATCCACTGAGTAATTGATAAAGAATGTGAAAATATAATGGATCACTACAGTGGAATTTAGGAACCATAGCTCCATCCCAAGTTCTACCACTAAACTAACTGTGAGCCTTTGTTCAAGCCGTTTAATCCTGCTATAAAACAACAAGTTGCACTACTTGTGCAAAGATTTTCTAGCTTTCTTCCACTCATAAATATGATTTTAAGGAGATTCTTATTTTCAAAATCAAAACAAGATTTAAACTTTATTTGACTTTAAAATTTGATTTATAATTTATATGAAATACCTAGGAAAAATAATTTCAGATCAAGAAGAAATAGTTTTCCTACTGAACCATTCATGTATTGAGCCTGTAAGAATATTGGTCTGGACTGTAAGAATATTGGACTGTAAGAATATTTCAGACTGGTTTCACCAGTGAAAACAGTGAATATAAATTGCCAAGCATCTCCAGGAAATGTAAAAATTGCCCTTACAAAACAGGTTTGAAATATGAAAACTGAATGGTTTGGCAAAAAGGGAGAGCTTTATAAAAATATACTTAAACATATATTTTTATATATACACACACATATATAAATCTTCTGTTTCTCTATAAAATGAAACTTTCTGCATAATTTATGACTCTGAATCAACTAGAGATTGTCTGCAGATTATTTAATTGGGTACTCATAAATAGCTGCCTCAAGAAACAGAAAAGTAATTGTCCAGAGAGCCCCAAAGAGTATTCATTAGACTATACTTCATACATATTAAGCCATCCTTTCCTTAAATATCATTATGAGACAATCGAGAAACCAAAAAAAGGGAGTTTTTGGTATTATCAATCCACAGTCACAAGTAACAGAGAATGCATGGTTTTATCCTACTTACTTGTTGGGCAGATAGAATCATCAAAAACCTCATCTTCAGATCCAGACTCATCCTCATCACTCTCCAAGCTGGATTCTTCTTCACTTGATTCATCACTTTCTTCATCTTCATCTAAGGACAGAGGGAAACATTGTTAATAAGCAGAGAAGTTCCTGTGTTAAGACTTTAAAAATAAATCATTTTTCAATGAGTTAGTTACTAGGGAAACAACAGGTAAATAAGGAAATTATTCAGTATTTTTAGGAGAATTTAAAATGGTTACGGATACAGAGACCACAAACTCAAATGCCTGCAGAAGGTTGTGCAATTAATTTCAATGCATTGAGTCAGAGAGGGTTGAGATCAAGCTGCCAAGCCGCTTATGCTGTGACCCACCTAACACACGCTTGGTTATACAGTCCACAATTCCTAAATCACAGTGCTCTGAAAACAGAAGATTTTCATAACTTCTCTGAACCGAAGTAATACCATTTATAATCTTCACTTAACCTACTTAGTGTGAATATTCATGTCTTGCTGCAGAAGTATTACGATGTTTGATTTAGAGATTCTGCCCCAAACCTTGCTGTGGGTGTTAGTTGACAAAGACTCTCGCCTTTAACCAAACTTGAGTCAGACTCCTCTGAGTCCTCTGACTAGTCCTTGACCTTGAACTAAATGGGCTCTGTCCTGGGCCCATTTAGTTCAGTTTTAGCAAGAGTCCTGCTGAGTAATTCCTCACCCTTGATATCTGGTCAAATTCCTTATTCCCTACCATCAATATCTTATCACTCTGGCCTGCCTTCAACAAAAACCCTGTTAGGTCAGTTTAGCAAAGAATTACCCTACCTCTTAGTAATTTTCTATCAACTAACCCTGACCGTGCTGCTTGGCTATAAATCTCCACTTGCCTTGTTGTATTCAGAGTTGAGCTGATCTCTCCCCTACTACAAAATCCCATTATAGTGATCCCCCTGAATAAAGTCTGCCTTATTCTTAACAAGTGTCATGAATGATTTTTTTCCTTTAACAATGTCATATTTAATATCTTTTATAAAATTTTTTGAATACTAAAATACATCTGCTACCAAGAGTTTTGGATAAGGAATTGTAGACCTCCCCCACTCAATTCTAACCCCATTTTCTTTTAAAACACCTTGAGCCCATGTGTGAACAATTGGCAATTTCTATTATATGGAACATCAAAAAATAGAGATAAGAAGTGGAACTTATACTCACTAGAAGATTTGTTAAATTAAAATGTCTCAGGACTTCCCTGGTGGCACAGTGGTTAAGAATCCGCCTGCCAATGCAGGGGACATGGGTTCGAGCCCTGGTCCAGGATGGTCCCACATGCTGAGGAACTACTAAGCCTGTGTGCCACAACTACTGAGACTGCACTGTAGAGCCCACGAGCCACAACTACTGAAGCCCGTATGCCTAGAGCCCGTGCTCCACAACAAGAGAAGCCACCGCAATTAGAAACCCACACACCGCAACAAAGAGTAGCCCCCGCTCACCACAACTAGAGAAAGACTGCACCCAGCAACAAAGACCCAACGCAGCCAAAAGTAAATTAATTAATTAAAAAAATTAAAATGTCTCTTAAAATGACTACAAGTGATCTGTACCACCTTATGAAATAAATCAGCAAAGTTTAAAATTAGGCTTTAAAATTCTTACATAGATTTCTGTTTTCAGGAAAATGAAGCAGATCTACTTCCCCTATTCCTCCCACTAAATACAGCCCAAACCCCTGGACATTATATGTAAAACAAACACAGGAAGACTCTGAGAAGTGGAAAGAAGAAGGCAGACCTCCTATGCACCTCAAACCCTGAGGAACAACACTGTGGTGAGTTCCTTGGGCCTTTTTTTTTGCCCTGTATCTCAGAGGTGGAGAAGACTAAGCAACCTGAAACGCCAACAGGTGCAGATAAAGAAAGGCCCAACCAGAACCTGCTCTCTCTAGCCAAATGACCTCACCATGCTGTCAGTAGAGATTCTGTGGGGATCTGGGACTCCCATCTGCACACAACAATAGTAAGGAGATCTCCCTTCCCTTGGGTGAAAAAAAAGGCTGAGTACCTCCACCTGGCAGTAAGGAGGATGCACCCACTCCTTCCTCTGGCAGAACAGTGTTAGAGAAAGCCAAGTAAACCAGAAGATTTAAATAAGATACAGAATCTCATACATAATATGAACGTTTCCAGCTCTCAACTGAAAGTCATGCATCATACCAAGAACCAAGAATATCTCCAACGGAATGAGAAAAGACAACCAATAAGTGTTAATACTAAGATGACAGAAATGTTAGAATTATCTGACAAAGTACTTTAAACAGGCAAGATAAAAATGCTTCAATGAGCAATTATGAACACACTTGAAGCAAATGAAAAAATACAATGCCTCAAATAAATAGTCTCAGCCTGTTTGTTTATTTATATAAAGAAGAACTAAATGGAAATTTTAGAACTGAAAAATACAATAATTAGAATAGAAACTAATGGATGGGTTCAACAGCAGAATGGAGGGGACAGAGAAATGAATCAGTGAACTTGAAGATAGAACAGTAGAAAGTAGCCAATTTGAACAACAGAGAGAAAACAAACTGGAAAAACAAACAGAACCCAAACCCCAGAGCCTCAGGGAACTATGGGACCATAATGAAATGTCTAACATTCATGCCATCAGAGTCGCATGAAGGAGTGAGGAAAAGAGGGGGTCTTTAAAAGGACTTGAAGAAATAATGGCTGAAAACTTCTCAAATTTGGCAAAGGACATAAACCTACGGATAAGTTGAATGAATTCCAAAGAGGATAAATCCAAAAAAAATCTACACTAAGACTTATCACAGTCAAACTTCTGAAAACTAAAGAGAAAAAAATCTTGAAGGCAAACAGAGAAAAGGGGATAAGCAATTTGAATATCAGAGGGTTTCTCATCAGAAACTATGGAGACCAGAGGAATTGGCACAATATTTTTCAAATGCTGAAAGAAAAGAAATGCCAACCTACAATCCTATACCCAGTGAAAATGTCTTCCAGAAAAAGAGGAGAAATCAAGACATACTCAGATTATAGGAAAATTTTTTAAATTGCCGCTAGTATACCTGCCGTAAAAGAATGGATAAAAGAAATTCTTTACACAGAAGGGAAATTATTTTTTAAAACAGGAAACTTGGAGCAGAAACATGGATAAATACAATAGGCTTTCCTCCTCCAAGTGCTTAAATTATGTTTGATAATTGAAGCAAAAATTATAACATTGTCTGATATGGTTCTAGATGTATGTAGAGGAAATATTTAAGACAACCATATTATAAATAGGGAAGATAAAGAGATGTAAAGGTAGATGAGGATTCTATACTTGACTTAAACTGGTAAAATGATGACACTGGTGGACTGGATAAATTATGTATATATAATGTATCCATAATATATAGAGCAACCACTAAAAAAAGTATACAAAGAGATACATTAAAAAGTGCTAGAGAAAATTAAAATGGAGTTCTAAAAAAAATGTTCAAGTAACCCACAGGAAGGTAGGAAAAAGAACAAAGACAGAAAACAGAGAAAAAGAACAAATAAAAAATAAAATGGCAGACTTATGCCCTAATATATCAAATGTAAGTGGTTCAATATACCAATTAGAAGACAGAGTAGATGAAAAACATTATTTGACCATATGCTGTCTATCAGAAATTCATTTCTAATATAATTATATAGTCAAGTTGAAATTAAAAGGAGGGGAAAGGCATATTATCCAACTATTAATCAAAGCAAAGCAGGACTGGCTATACTAATATGAGAAATAGACTTCAGAGCAAAGAAAATTACCCAAGACAGAAAAAGACCTTATATAATGATAAAAGTGTCAACTCATCAAGAAGACATAGCAATATTAAATGTGTATTCATAAAACAACAGAGCTGCAAAATATGTGAAGTAAAAACTGACAAAAATGAAAGGAGAAATAGACAAATCCATGATTATATTTGGAGACTTCAACACCCCCTCTCTCAACATTTGATGCAAAAACTATACAGAAAATCAGCAAGGATACAGAAGACCTGAACAATATCATCAATCAATAGAATCTAACAGTAATAAAACACTTCACACAAAACAGCACAATATACATTCTTTGCAAGTGCCCACAGAACATACACCAAGATTGACTGTATGTCAGACCATAAAACAAATCTCAGCAAATATAAAAGAACTGAAATCATACAAAGTGTGTTCTCTGACCACAATGGAATCAAACTAGAACTTAATAACAGAAAAATAACAGGAAAATCTCAAAACACTTGGACCTACACAACACACTTGTATATAATCAATGGGACCCAGAAGTCACAATGTAAATTTTAAAACTACATTGACCTGAATGGAAATGAAAATGCACTTGAAAATTTGTGGAATACAGCTAAAGCAGTGCTGAGAGAGAAATTATAGTACTAAACTAGAAAACAGGAAAAATTCTCAAGTCAATGATTTAAGCTCCCACCTCAAATCCTAGAAAGAGGAGTACAAAATAAACCCAAGGAAGCTAATAGTAAAGATAATAACAGAAATCAATAAAATTGAAAGCAGAAAAATAATAGAGAAAATCACTTATACAAAGAGCTGATTTGTTCTCAAAAAGATCAATTGAATTGACAAACCTCTAGCAAGACTGAAAAAAAAAATAGGAAGATAAGAAACAACTTACCAATATCGAGAATGCAACAGGTGATATTACTACAGACCCTGCAGATGTTAAAAGGATAACAAGGAAATACAATGAACATCTCTATGCACATAAATTTGCTAACTTAGGTGAAATAGACCAATTCCACAAAAAATACAAATTACCACAACTCACCCAATATAAAATAGATAATTTGAATAGTTCTGTAACTATTAAGAACATTGAAATTCTAATTTTAAAACTACCTTGAAGAAATCCATTGGCCCAAATAGTTTCACTGGAGAACTTTACCAAACATTTATAAAGAATTGCCATAAATTCTTTACAATATCTTTCAGAAAAATCAAAAAGGAGAGAAGACTTCCCAATTCACATTTTGAAGCTATTATTCTGATACTAAAACCAAATAAATATAGTACAAAAACAGTACAATGATCCTCATGAATATAGACATAAAATTTCTTAACAAAATATTAGCAAGTAGAATTCAACAATATATAAAAAGAATTTTACATCACACCAAGGGAGATTTATTTCAGAAATCCTAGTCTGATCTGGTAATCAGTAATCAGCCAATATAATCCACCATCTTAACAGGCTAAAGAAAAAAAAAATCACGTAATTGTCAATGCAGTAAAGCATCTGATAAAATTCAACACCCATTCATGATAAAAATTCATGAAAAATAGGAACAGAGGGGAACTTCCTGAACTTGATAAAGACTATCTATGAAACACTTACAGGTGTTTCTTAATGGTACAGGTAGCATACTTAATGGTGAAAGATTGAATGCTTTCCCCCTAAAATTGGACTAAGGCAAGGATATCAGCTCTGAGCACTCTATTTCAAGATAGTACTGGATGTTCTAACCAGTGCAATAAGGCAATAAAAGGTAATTGGCATACAGACCAGAAATAAATAAAACTGCCCCTTTTTACAGATAGAAATTCCCAAGGAATCAATCAAAAACCCCTAAAACTGGGCTTCCCTGGTGGCGCAGTGGTTAAGAATCCGCCTGCCAATGCAGGGGACAAGGGTTCAAGCCCTGGTCCGGGAAATTCCCACACGCCGCGGAGCAATGAAGCCCGTGCACCACAACTACTGAGCCTGCGCTCTAGAGCCCAAAAGCCACAACTACTGAGTCCTCGTGCCCCAACTACTGAAGCCCGCGCGCCTAGAGCCCGTGCTCCGCAACAAGAGAAGCCACTGCAATGAGAAGCCCACGCACCGCAACGAAGAGTAGCCCCCGCTCACCACAACTGGAGAAAGCACACACGCAGCAAGGAAGACCCAATGCAGCCAAAAATAAATAAATAAAATAAATAAATAAATTTAAAAACAAAAAAACCCCTAAAACTAATAAGCGAGATTATAAGATATAAGATAAACATCTAAAAAGCAATTATATTTCTATATACTAGTATGAATATGTGGACACCAAGATTAAAAGCAAAATACCTTTTAAAATTACTCAAAAAAAAGGGAAATGCTTTGGTGTAAATCTAACAAAACATGAACTTGAATTGTATGTTGAAAACACGATGCTGATGACAAATCAAAGCTTTACATAAATACATACTATGTTCATTCATTGGAAGACTCAACACAGTAAAGATGCAAATTCTCCCCAGATTGATATAGAAGT
This sequence comes from Balaenoptera borealis, assembly GCF_965194805.1. NCBI lineage: Eukaryota > Metazoa > Chordata > Mammalia > Artiodactyla > Balaenopteridae > Balaenoptera > Balaenoptera borealis. Next base: position 59,966,094 of record NC_138862.1, read on the forward strand.
TTAACACAATTGCTATCAAAATTCCAACAAGATCTTTTGTAGGTTGAGAAAAAAAAATTCTAAAATATGGAAATATATAGGAGCTGGAATAGCTAAAACAATTTTGAAAAAAAAGAATAAACTGGGAGAAGTTAGTCTACCTGATTTCAGAACTCAATAGCTGCTATAATCAAGACTATAGTATTGGTGGAGAGATAGACACATACATCAATAGAAGAGAACAGAAAACCCAGATATAGAACCACACAAATAGGCCCAAATGATTTTTGACAAAGATCAAAAGCAATTCAATGGAAGAGAGACAGCTTTTTCAACAAATGGTGCTAAAACAATTGGAGATTCCTAGGAGAAAAAAAACCTTGAGCAAAGTCTCACATCTTATACAAAAATTAACTCCAAATGGATCACAGACTTAAATGTAAAATGTAAATTGATAAAACTTCTAGAAAAAAATAGGAGAAAATCTTTGGGACCTAGGGCTAGGCAAAGAGTTCTCAGACTTGACACCATAACAAGATCCAAAAAGGGGAAAACTCAAGACATACAAACAGCTCATACAATTCAACAACAAAAAATAACCCAATCAAAAAATGGTCAGAAGACCTAAATAGACATTTCTCCAAAGAAGAAATACAAACCGCCAATAGGCACATGAAAAGATGCTCAACATCACTAATTATTAGAGAAATGCAAATCAAAACTACAATGAGGTATCACCTCATACCAGTCAGAATGGCCATCATTAAAACTGTATAAATAACAAATGCTGGAAAGGGTGTGGAGAAAAGGGAACTCTCTTACACTCTTGGTGGGAATGTAAGTTGGAACAGCCACTATGAGAATAGTATGGCGGTTCCTCAGAAAACTAAAAATAGAATTACCATATGATCTGGCAATCCCACTCCTGGGCATATATTCAGACAAAACTCTAATCCAGAAAGATACATGCACCCCTATGTTTATAGCAGCACTATTCACAATAGCCAAGACATGGAAACAACCTAGATGTCCATCAACAGATGAATGGAATAAGGAGATGTGGTACATATATACAACGGAATACTACTCAGCCATAAAAAAGAATGAAATAATGCCATCTGCAGCAACATGGATGCAACTAGAGATGATCATACTAAGTGAACTCAGAAAGAGAAAGACAAATACCATATGCTATCACTTACATGTGGAATCTACAATATGACACAAATGAACCTACCTACGAAACAGAAATAGACTCACAGACATAGAGAACAGACTTGTAGTTGCCCAGAGAGAGGGGGTTGGGGGCGAGATGGAGTGGGAGGTTGGGGTTAGTAGATGTAAGCTATTATATATGGAACGGATAAACAACAAGGTCCTACTGTATAGCACAGGGAATGATATTCAGTATCCTACGATAAACCATAATGGAAAAGAATATAAAAAAAGAGTGTATATATGTGTATAACTGAGTCACTTTGCTGTACAGCAGAAATTAACACAACATTGTAAATCAATTATACTTCAATTTAAAAGAAGAAAAAAAATTTTAAGGGAAAAATTGACAAATTGGACATTGACAAAATTCAAAACTATTGCTCTGCAAACTCTGTTAAGGGAATGAAAAGACAAGCTATAGACCAGGAGAAAATATTTGCAAACCACATATCTGACAAAGGACTAGTAGGTGTAATATGTAAAGAACTCTCAAAACTCAACAGTACCAAAGCAAACAATCCTATTCAAACATGGGCAAAAGACATGAAGAGACATTTTACCAAAGACATACAGGTGGCAAATAAACATATGAAAAGATGTGCTTGTTAAATGAAACTATCCTATGATATCTTATACCAGATACACACACACAAACACACACACACACAATCCAGATGGTTAGAGACCTAAAGGTTTATATCCTCTCCTCTGTAACCCCATAGTGCCTCTACATTGTCTATGTTGTAGTGAAATAAAAGGGTGTACTATGTCCCTTAGTTATTTCTCTATTTCATGCTAATGAGAAAAAAATAGGATCATATGTAAAAAGAAATACAAACCAGCATCTCCTTCAACCTCCTTTTTCTTCACCCGCTTAATCCTCTTCTTTAGTACCTTCATGAGAAAGTTAGCAAATTTATTGTTTTCTCCAAGGGCTGCTTGGAAACCAGCATAGAGTGCCTTTTCTTGGTCCTGGACCTTGGCGACTTCATTCTTTTTCTCTTCCATCTCTTTAAGATTTTCATTTATTTTCCACTAAATGAAAAAAAACAAGAACAAATGATAAATATTTCTGATAAACCAAGTTCAGAGAACAATGTGCATTACAATGTAAGGTTACAGCCTACAAACATTTTTTAAGCTTCTTAATAGAAGTTTACATTTCTGACGTTTCTGAATGCAGTCATTCATTTATTTGATTAAAATTTTATAATTCTTTTATAAAAATCAGTTAAGTTCAGAATCAGATAAGATCGATTCTTTGACGTTTAACTTCCTCAAGAAATTAAATTAGGGCTTCCCTGGTGGCACAGTGGTTGAGAGTCTGCCTGCTAATGCAGGGGACACGGGTTCAAGCCCTGGTCTGGGAAGATCCCACATGACACGGAGCAACTGGGCCCGTGAGCCACAACTGCTGAGCCTGCGCGTCTGGAGCCTGTGCTCCACAACATGAGAGGCCACGATAGTGAGAGGCCCACGCACCGCAATGAAGAGTGGCCCCCACTTGCCGCAGCTAGAGGAAGCCCTCGCACTGAAATGAAGACCTAACACAGCCCCCCCCAAAAAAATAAAAAATAAAAAATAAAAAAAATAAAAATAAAAAAATTAAAAAAAAAGAAATTAAATTAAGTAAATTGAAATTTTTACTGATATGTGGATATCAGCTAGTATTTTTCCGTGTGTGGTCTCAAAAAGTTTTTTTTCATATCAATACAAGATAACTAAAACAAAAAGGCACATCCGCTCTTAGTGAAGCTGATATACCTAAAAACTGACGTCACTACTGAGTATGTATTATCTAATATAATCCTTCTTCTTTTAAGACAAAGATAGATGGTCTAATTAATCTCTTTAAATTTAACATATATGTAACAAATAACCTTAATTTCCTGTGCTATTCAATTATTTATTACTCTGAAACTAGCTATAATATTTAAGAAATTTACCAACTTCTTTTCCAAGTATGTTCATTCATAAGGATAATATATAATCAAAACTCAACTTCACATGATAGCTACTGACAACAAAAACAGACTTTTAATTTTGAAATCCATAGGTAAACTAAACATAAGGGTCACTTTTGAAAAATTTATTCTCCTACCTTACAAAATATCAGATCAAATTCATTAAAAAGTATGATTCACTTCTCCCTGAGCACGGCTACCAAAAACAGAGAGCAAACAGGAATAATGGGGAAAAGGAGGAGGAAGAGAAGACAAGAAAGAGATGTGGACTAGAACAAGGGGGGAAATTAAGTTGAGAAGAAAAAAGAAAAGAAGAATCAAGTCCCCTCCATAACTAAGGCTGTAGCCAGCTAGCACTCTTCTGCCCATTCATACTTGCATGTCCTGTTCCTCTTTGTCTAATGAATTAACACGCTCTTGAAGTATGTTCTCCTGTTTCTCAAAATTCTTCAGGAGAAGCATTTCTTGAAATAATGTGACATGGTGCAGGTCAGATAATTTCATCTGAGTATCTAGTTTCAGTTTCTGATGTCTCAGGAGACGGAGTTCTGCATCAAAAGTGACAATCAGTTCTTTGATCTGAGGTGGAAAAAGATTTGAGGGTATGTTAGAAGTTTAAAATAGGTACATGCATTTTAAAAACTATCCAACAATACTGATTTGTTTGGGTAAAAGCATTTTCTTATTATGCCCTTATTATGGATGGAGAATTACAAGGGTGGGTGGGTGGGGCACACGGGTGTGTATACAGTCACATAATTTAATTTATGTACATTTAATACCATTGATGAACTGGTTTATTAAGTGGTAGGAATTCTGTAACTGCAGTCCTTCGAGCTGTTTCTTCACTATTGATTAAGCCATTGATCAAGAATGTCCTTCTTGCTGGTTTAAATTGGAGACTGTGAGCTCTTTGTGGGTAGTATTGTGTCTGTCTCCACTCTATCCCCATGGTATCTCTACACTGCCCTTCACACAGTAAGCACTAAAAAAATATTTTCCTCACCTTCTTATTTTGAAAAGTTTCAAATCTACAGAACAGTAAATATTTTTAAATAGATAAATATAATTGTGGAGCCACAAGAAACCTGTTCAATCTTCTTGGTTTATTTACAGATGAAGAAATTGAGACTAAAAGTGACTTCCCTGAGATCAAATTTGTTACAGAGCTTGGATAAGAACCCAAATATCGGGCTTCCCTGGTGGCGCAGTGGTTGAGAATCTGCCTGCCAATGTAGGGAACACGGGTTTGAGCCCTGGTCTGGGAAGATCCCACATGCCGCGGAGCAACTAGGCCCGTGAGCCACAACTACAGAGCCTGTGCGTCTGGAGCCTGTGCTCCGCAACAAGAGAGGCCGCGATAGTGAGAGGCCTGCGCACCACAATGAAGAGTGGCCCCTGCTTGCCTCAACTAGAGAAAGCCCTCGTACAGAAACGAAGACCCAACACAGCCAAAAATAAAAATAAAAATAATTAATTAAAAAAAAAAAAAAAAAAAAAGAACCCAAATATCTCATGTCCTGGTCTAGACTGTATTCCACTGCGATTTCAAATGATTTTAAATCCTCAGTTTTACTTTGATTTTGACACAGCATCTCCCTTGCCCCATCCCAAAGGAGATGAAGAGATCAACAGAGAGCCCAAAGGGCTGATTCTCCCAATGAAACTAGTATAACAGGAAAAAGACAAACCATTTCATGTTTTTCATTAGGCTGTACTTGAATGGGGAGCCTCGACTATCAAATGCCTATAATGAGTGAGGGCTCAGCCTGGGGTTGAGAAAGAGGAAGATATCGGTGGGTTTGGGTCTGTGAAACTGCTGGGGAATTTCAGAGAGCTAAAAGACAAAAACAAAAAAACCCAACAAACCAAGGAGAAGAAAAATTAAACTTTTAATGTATGACTGTAGACTAAGTAGGTTCCACTTTAATGCTTGTTCAACAAATTTGAATTATTTTTAAATTTCTTTGGAGGAAGCACTATGTTTTCTTCAGTGCAACACCATTCTGCAACTATACCACATAGGTATCCAAGGTTGTAAGGGTTATGCTTGCTTTATTCTCACTACCCCTCATAGCCTGTAAGCTTTATAGGATAGAGAACATGTATGACTTGACAATTGTTTCATCCCTACTACCTAGCTAGCACTGTTTCTGCACATAGAATGTCCAATAAACATTTGTTAAATTAATAATTAGTTAAAATTAAATCAATCAAAACTTTTTACTGAATATCTACTATATGTCTGGCATTGTCCTAGACACTTCAGGGGAATCCTAGAATTGTATAATCTAATGAAACAGAGACTAAAAAAATAGAAAAAAAATCAATGAAACTAAAGCTGGTTCTTTGAAAAGATAAACAAAATTGATAAACCTTTATTCAAACTCACCAAGAAAAAAAGGGAGAGAGCCCAAACGAATAAAATCAGAAATGAAAAAGGGAAGTTAAAATTGACACCACAGAAATACAAAAGGTCATAGGAGACTACTACTAACAGCTATATAACAACAAAATGGACAACCTAGAAGAAATGGACAAATTCTTAGAAATGTACATTCTTAGAAATGTACAATCTCCCAAAACAAAACCAGGGAGAAATAGAAAATATGAACAGACCAATTACCAGTACTGAAATTGAATCAGTGATTTTAAAAACTCTCAACAAACAAAAGTCCAGGACCACAGAGCTTCACAGATGAATTCTACCAAACATTTAGAGAAGTGTTAACAGTTATCCTCCTAAAACTATTCCAAAAAAATTGCAGAGGAAGGAACACTTCCAAACTCATTCTATGAGTCCAGTATCACCCTGATACCAAAACCAGGCAAAGATATCACACAAAAAAGAACATTACAGGCCAATATCACTGATGAACATACATGCAAAAGTCCTTAACAAAATATTAGCAAACTGATTCCAACAATACATTAAATAATCATACAGTATGATCAAGTGGGATTTATTCCAAGGATGCAAGGATAATTCAATATCCACAAATCAATGTGATACACCACATTAACAAATTGAAAAATAAAAAACATGATTATCTCAATAGATGTAAAAAAGCTTTTGACAAAATTCAACATCCATTTACGATAAAAACTCTCCAGAAAGTGAGCATAGAGGGAACATACCTCAACATAATAAAGGCCATATATGACAAACCCATAGCTAACACATTATTGACTGGGGGATTTTTGCAGAAACTAATGCCTGTGGCCATAATATGCCTCTGGTCAAAAATGTGTTAAAGGTGAAAAGCTAAAAGCATTTCCTCTAAGATCAGGAAGAGGACAAGGATGTCCACTCTTGCCACTTTTATTCCACATATTATTGGAAGTCCTACCCACAGCAATCAGACAAGAAAAAGAAATAAAAGGAATCCAAATTGGAAAAGAAGAAGCAAAACTGTCCTTGTTTGCAGATGACATGATACTATGCATAGAAAATCCTAAAGACACCACCAGAAAACTACTAGAGCTCATCAATGAATTTAGTAAAGTTGCAGGATACAAAATTAATATACAGAAATCTGTTTCATTTCTATACACTAACAAGGAACTAGCAGAAATAGAAATTAAGGAAACAATCCCATTTACCATCACATCAAAAAGAATAAAATACCTAGAAATAAATCTACCTAGGGAGGTAAAAGACCTATACTTGGAAAACTATAAGAAACTCATAGAAGAAATTGAAGATCACACAAACAGATGGCAAGATATACTGTGTTCTTGGATTGGAAGAATCAATATTGTTAAAATTACCATACTACCCAAGGCAATCTATAGATTCAATGCAATCCCTATCAAAATACCAATAGCATTTTTCACAGAACTAGAACAAAAAAATTTTTGTGTGAAAACACAAAAGACCTCAAATAGACAAAATAATCTCAAGTAAGAAAAACGGAGCTGGAGGAATTATGCTCCTTGACTTCAAGACCATACTACAAAGCTACAATGATCAAAACAGTAGGATACTGGCACAAAAACAGACACATCAATCAGTGAAACAGAATAGAGAGCCCAGAAATAAACTCATGCACCTATGGTCAATTAATCTATGACATAGGAGGCAAAAATATACAATGGAGAAAAGACAGTCCCTTCAATAAGTGGTTCTGGAAAAACAGGACAGCTACATGTAAAAGAATAAACTTAGAACATCCTCTAACACCATACACAAAAATAAACTCAAAATGGATTAAAGACCTAAATGTAAGGCTGGGAAACCATAAAATTCCTGGAGGAAAACATAAGCAGAACATACTTTGACATAAATCGTAGCAATATTTTTTTGGATCTGTCTCCTAAAGCAAACAAAAGCAAAAATAAACAAATGGGACCTAATTAAACTTAAAAGCTTTCAGACAGCAAAGGAAACCATCAACAAAATGAAAAGACAACCTGCTGAATGGGAGAAAATATTGGCAAGTGATATGACTGACAAGGGGTTAATATCCAACATATATAAACAGCTGATACAATTCAACATCAAAACAAACAAACAAACAAACAATCTGATTAAAAAATGGGCAGAAGACCTGAATAGACATTTTTCCAAAGAAGAAATGCAGGTGGCCAAAAGGAACATGAAAAGATGCTCTACATAGCCAATCATTAGGGAAATGCAAATCAAAACCACAATGAGATAATCATCTCACACCTGTCAGAATGGCTATCATTAAAACACACACACACACACACACAAATAACAAATTTTGGCGAGAATGTGGAGAAAAGGGAACACTCACACACTGTTGTTAGGAACGTAAATTGGTGTAGCCCTGTGGAAAACAGTAGGGAGGTTTCTTTAAAAACTAAAAATAGAACTACCGTATGACCCAGCAATTCCACTCCTGGGTATATATCCAGAAAAACCAAAAACACTAATTCAAAAAGATATGTGCACCCCAATGTTCATAGCAGCATTATTTACAAGATATTGCGAAGATATGGAAGCAACCCAAGTGTTCATCAACAGATGAATGGAAAAAGATGTGGTACATATATACAATGGAATATTACTCAGCCATAAAAAAGAATGAAAATTTGCCATTTGCAACAACATGGATCGACCTGGGGGATATTTTGGGTAGTGAAATAAGTCATCCAGGTTAAGACAAATATTATATGTTAGCAGTCATATGTGGAATCTAAAAAAAATAAAGCAAACTAGTGAATATAACAAAAAAGAAACAGACTCACAGATATAGAGAACAAACTAGTGGTTACCACTGGGGAGAGGGAAGGAGGGAGGAACAATATAAGGGTAGGGGATTAACAGGTACAAACTATTATGTATAAAATAAGCTACAATGAACTAACACACCATTGTAAAGCAATTATACTCCAATAAAGATGTTAAAAAAAAATAAGCTACAATGATATATTGTACAACACAGCATATTTTATAATAACTACAAATGGAGTATAACCTTTAAAAATTATAGATCACTATATTATACATGTGTAACATGTAATATTGTACATCAACTATACTTCAATTAAAAATTGTATAATTTGTAAGACAAAACTAACACATATAAAACAGCAAGAAAAATAAGTACAAAACCTAAGGTGTTGATTATAAGTGCAAATGGAATTTAGAAGAAAGGAGAGTATGCAGTGTGGGCAGAAGATTCTGGAGAGGGTTTGGAAGTGAGCTGAGGTTTGAATGATGACAACTTTGGAAGAAGTCATTGTAGGTAGAAGGAAATAGCAAAGAAAAAAGCACAGATATGAAACTCAGAAGTGGGGTGGTAAGTGGGGAGAAACAGGAAGAGTGAGAAAACAGCGCTGGAAGAAGTAGAGATAATGGGTGAAGAATAAGGTTGGGGAGTAATAGGTGCTGCTTTCAGACACACTGAGGAAGGGGACTCTATACGGCTGGCAGGAGGGAACTTCCATCCAGGAAAGGAACTTTTCCTTCCATATTCAGAGCACCTTCTGCACACAACTGGCCCCAGCCTGGTCCTGATTTTCCTACAAATACAAATATTTGCCATTCCAGCTCCAGAACAATTCTGGAGCTAGTCATTACCATGAACACTCTCACTAATGGGGCAAATCACACATTAGAGAAAGAGCAGGGGGTGAAAAGCAGAGGGTGCCCCATTTTCACCGGAAGGTTTTTAGTTATGCTCTATCCGTCATCTGAAGGCTGCGCCATCACTTCTGCTTTACCATGACTTTAGTTAGATACCAATTAACATGGATTTGCCCTTAATTCTTAGCTTTCCAAAAAGAAAAAAGCTCCAAAGTTCTGGGCAGAGCACAATGATTTTCAGAAGACCAGGGATGGGGAGAAAGCCAAGCCATCAGTGAGTTGTGGGCTGGTCAGGGTTTGGGGAAGATTAATGTAGAGAAATTAAAAATAATTTTAATTATTTTTAATTAAATTATAATTTAATTTTAATTATCCTGCTCTTCTCTCTTTCAGCTTTAAATAAGCAGTCTCATTTCTTACCCTGTTGATCAAATACTGTTGCATGTACAAGTGTTTAATCTCATCCCTCTTCATAATCTCCAGCTCCACTTCAGTTGGATCTGTTCTTTCAAATTCCATGAACTTTGGAATATCTAGATTGAATACTGACGCTTTTGATGATCTAGACAATGAATCACGTGCCGTCAAATCCCCATCCTTTCCAGAAGAGAGTCTGAAGAAGCTTCCAGCTGAGCCTGCAGACACTGCCTGTTCCACTTGAGGGGCCGTTTCAGCCTGATTTTTCATCTGCTGTCGCTTAAAAGCTAGGAGGGTTTCCTCATCATACTGAAATCTCTTTTCTGGAACTTCTTCTGGGTATATCTGAGGGATTTGGGGAATGGGGATGTGCTTGGATACGTGAAGAGTCGACTGAATGTTCTTCAGTTCTTGCACCAGGCACTGTATTTCCTCGATGACAGCCACTTTAAGGTCTCGAAGAGAGACAATGCACTTGTTCATGTGCATTTTCTTTGCATAGGCCTGATAAAAAGAACAGGAAGAAAGCAAAATGACAACCTGCTCACAAAGGGCAGCTTGAAATACAATTTGCTTTTGTCCCTTGACTGGAATGCCTAGCAAAAATTCAAGATAAAAATGTATCTGATCATTCCTGTTCACTACTAAGTTACTTTCTCTAGTTTTTAGGCTTTTCCCCATTTCACCTCTCCATAAGGGGAAGATGGTCTGGATGTGACCTCTGGTGTCCCCCAGCTGGCTTGCAGGGCTGAGTTCCCCCATCCTCCTTCCACCACTCAATGGAAGTCCTTCCTGAGCCCTGTACTCAGCCAGATCCCAGGGAGGGGAAGGCCATTCTTTGGTCAGGAACACACAGTAACCGTCCTTCCCTGATGAAAACTCAAATCCTATTGGCTTAGACTCGCTTAGGGTTGCCCACCTCAGGCCACTTTAGCCTGTTGTCATTCTGTATTTTGGCCACATTCTTTCTATTACTCCTTGTGCAGGCAAGGTCATGATCCTGAATTCCAGTACCACGTCACACTAAGAGGTTCCTGGACTCTTCCTTGGTTCCTTCTCCACTCATCCGAGCCCAGCTATGCCCCTGCCTCCAGTCACAGGTGCCAAACAGGCCCACTGCTCCCTCACTGCCAGCTCTCTCTCCAGGCTGTGTTTCCTAAATGCCCTGACCAGAGCCTCCAGTCACATGCAACCCTGCTCCTGGTGTGCAGTTAGGCAACTAGATGGCCCAAAGGCTGTTAAGAGTAACTTTGCATAAATATACAGGTTAAGAAAAATAAAAGATCGAAAGGCATTTCTTCAAGTCGTCTTACAAAACTTACCTGTATATTTACTATCTACTGTAACAAAATAGAGGAGATGTTTTACATACTTAAGAACAAACCTTTAAAGCATTAGGGTTTAAACTCAAAATCCAGCCCTTGGGTGAGTGGGGGACCACTTCTGAAGTACCTGGAGGACCGAGAATTAAGCGGAGAACAAACCCAAACCAGCCTGGTGGCTGTAAGGCCCACCTCTTTTAGGAGCCCAATCTACATACCAAGCCTCTCTTTCTAATTTTCCAAATACCACACACCTAAACACTAGCCACGGACAGGGGAGGTGGCGGGGGGAGGAGGAGGCGGGCGGGGCGGGGAGGAATGTATAATACACGACTTCTAAAATGCTTGATACTTTTCAGTGACTTTGAATTTAACCATGATAAGAATGACTGTTTATTGACTTTGACCATTACTTTAACCCTATGAAGAAGACTAGACATGTCTTGTCTTACTGTTGTTCATTGGTAGTAATACCTTTTTCTTTAAACAGACAATACAACTGAGGCTTAGGGAGATTTACATGACTAGCCAAGTTCATATAACTATTAAGTGGCAGAGATTGGAAAGGAACTCTGATCTTGTGACTGGTAGAATTGTGTGCTGTGCATTATTTAATGCTGTCATTTTAATAAAATAGATTTCAGTACAATGCAGTTCCATTCAAGACATCACACCTGTCCATCACCTCTACCTGGACTATGAAATTTCAGGTGGGATGACTGGCAAATTGTGATCAAAAGAACATTTCTCTATGACAATGGATGAAACATGATAGTTGAAACAAGAATTGCCTTAGACAAACAGCTAGAAAAACAATCCAAACGGTCACTAATAAAATGTTCAAAATGTCCATTTGATCAGAAAGTTATAGGCATGAGCTATGAAAATTTACTTGTGGCTGTGAATTGCCATACCAGGATCTTTGTAGTGCTGGCATGTACAGCATCTTTGGTGAAATAGAAAAAGACACTCCTTCCTCAAGACACTTTACACTTCCATTTGTCAGAAAATTATAAAATATTCAAACATGCTATATCTGTGGTATGATTGGCACTCTTTTCAATGTGATGCCTTGAAATGGGCAACCTGCACAGCCATACTAGGTGGCCGTATACAAAATTCTCCTCAAAATGGTAGCTCAGATGCCTTCTGAGCCTCTAAGTGTGAAAAGTCACTTGTCAATTCAAAGCAAGGAATTACTATGACAGGGAGAGGAAACTTTAGGATGAAAACAGGTATGAGAAATCAGGATGATTAGAAGCAGTTTGGGGAAATGCAGAGAGAATCAAAAAGGAATATATTAATTGTTCAGTATTGAGTCACCTGCAATAGTTTGGAAGTCCTTCAAACAAAGGCTAAATACAGTGGTCTATTTTCCTAAGTCTTGGTGGTCCACAGCAGCCAAAAACAATAGCCAACAAGGATGTGTTTGAATTTCAGAGATTCAAAGTTCATAAAATATAATGCCTTCACTCATGAAACTGGTATTGAACCAAGTAATTAATTTGAAGGCTGGTTCTGCCATGTTAACTAGTCATGAATAAATCTCTTATCTTTGGGACTCAATTTCCTCATTTGTAAAAAGGGGCATTATTCTAGATAATCATGAAGGCCTTTTCCAATTCAAAATTTCTATGACTATGTATCTTTATGGACTAGCTAACAAAATGGGTGGTTTCAGCAGAATTCAATAAAAAAACAAAACAAAACAAAACCAGGGTGTGTGCCTCATTGTCATGAAAGCTATGGGGAAGTACCATAGAGTCGAGGTATCCCAGTTCCTCTTTCTTCTTGGCAGCATTTATTCTCATGTGTTCAGGTATCTTATAGTCTGGGGCTGTCTTCAAATTGAAGTCTCCCATATACAACTGGGCCTCTTTGATGGCTTGAACATCTTTGGGATCTTCATAGTCATCATCAGGTTTACTCTTGTACCTAACAGAAAAACAGAAAACTCAGCCATAAACATAACAATAAACTCTAATTTGTCTACTTTAGGCATATAATCAAATTTAATCATGAAGCAAAAGCATAATGCTGAGTCTGTGGTGCTACCTTTTTCTATAGAGCCCAAGAATTTTTTTTATGTTAATGACTATTTTTAAAGCAGCTCAAGCAAAATAATAAGTAATAAATAAAAAATAATCAACTAGATGGTGCTGAAATAATCTGAATCATTCTTAGGCTTTGGTTAACTTCAAAGTAATTTAGAACAACATTGTCATTTATTCCCTCAATAGAAATTACGCTTTGGATACAGGTTTGTTGTTGTTGTTTCTTTTTTTAATCACTAAAATGTTAAAGTTTTTAAAAAAACATAAGCGACTGTCATAACATTTGTCATAACATTTTCAAAAAAAGGCACATAATTCAAAATGATAGCACGAGTATATATGTATTTACCTCCCTCTCTTTTCCCACATTCCATGGAAATGGCATTGTGGGGTGTCAAAGGAAGTAAATCACTAGGAAAGCTGAGAATGGGGTAGAAAACCATGAGCAAACTAGTGATAGAGATACATTTCTAGAAGACAGAAAGAAGATGAAATTGTATTAATGGATAAACCAGACCAATGAAAACTCTAGTCCCAGATACCCCCAGGAGAAGGCTATAAAAAGAATTGGATTGGGTCTTCTTGATAGAGTTCCTAGGAGGCTCCAAGCAAAGATGGAGCAGGTATGGAGCAGGGAATGGAATGCTAGACATTATTTGGCAAAATTAATTAGAGGATTGAAAAGGGATGCCTGAACCAGTTGAGCCCTCCCGGCTTTCCCATCTACACACATGCAAGGCAGTAGCAACCTTATACGTAAACTAAAACTGAAGAACTAATCTCTACAGAAACTGACCTCTCTGCTTGGGAAATACTAAGGTAGCTATGTTATGGGTTGGCACCCCACTGGAGGGGATCTTCATTGGGAGACCCTAACCTACCTAATTCTTTAAAGTGAAGCCTGTCAGTCAACATGAGCATATAGCTTCAGTCAGCCCTTTAGGGGGAAGCAAACATACGTATAGCAGAGGAAACACATGCCATCTAATGTATTAACTGACAATAGTTCATTTGTGTATAACAGCACTAAATGGAAAGATTAATATTTTTAATGAAAGGAAAGGGATAGAGAAAAAGGAAAGGAAAGAAAGGAAGAAACAAACTACTTCTGCTCTTGCCATGTGAGAGAAACACAGCCCATAATTATCCTCATGCTACAAATAACTAGAACTGAACAAAAATATATAAAACAACTATGTTCAGACATTGAATGATAAGCAGCACAGGACTGTAATTCCTGAGAAAAGTGAAACAAAATAAGTAATCCTTACTGTCTCCTAATCCTTACTGTCTTTCCTCTGCATGGAGTAAATTATACTATGGAGTAGGGTTGGAATCCCAGAAATCAGATTTCACAGAGGCCAGAATGGCTAGAATTTTGTGGAGAAGATTATCAGAGCTCCACAAAGAAATCTATATAGGGCTCTCTTGAGTTTTTGGCTGAGTATTAATTTGTACACTTGTAATGGGAAACACCATGAAGGTGAACAAAGAACATCTGGGGAAAGTCAAATACTGGGAAGCTGTAAGACAACTAATTCTCATAGTTTACACATGGCTGGGACTCGCTTATGATCCCACCAGCTAGAGAGACCTTGTTAAATGTAGAAGACATTCAGTAGAAACCCCAAAAGAGTCATGTCTTCAAAGTAGGAGAAACAGAAGATTTAGACAATATTATCAATCACCTTGTCCTCATTGACACGTATGGAACAGTACACCCAAGAATACAAGAATACACACTCTTTTTCAAGCACACATTGAACTTTAACTAAGAGACTATATGCAGGCCTATACAATTTCCAATAAATTTAAAAGAATTTAAATCACACAGACTATTTTCTATGACCACAAAAAATTAAATTAGAAATCAAACAGAAAGATATTTTTTAAAACCTCAAAATATTTGGAAACTAAACAGCACATTTTAAAATAAACCACAAGTCAAGGAAGAAATCACAAGGGATACTAGAAAATATTTTGGACTGAATAATAATGAAAATATATCAAAACTAGTGGAATGCAGCTCAGGGCTTAGAGGGAAAATTTTACTTTAAATACTTACATTAGAAGAAAAGTATAAAATCAAAGTTTACACCTTAAAGTTAAACCTCAACAAGAAAAAAAAGAGTTAATTAAACCCAATTAAACTAGAATGAAGGAAATGATATAGAACAGAAATCAATGACATAGAAATCAGACAAACAATATTTTTTTTAAAATCTATAACCAAAAGCTAGTTGCTTAAAAAAAATTAATAAAATTGATAAACCTCTTGCTGGAATGATCAAGAAAGAGAGAAGATACAAATTAACTATGCCAAAAATAAAAGAGGGGCTTCCCTGGTGGCGCAGTGGTTGAGAGTCTGCCTGCCAATGCAGGGGACACAGGTTCGAGCCCTGGTCTGGGAGGATCCCACATGCCACGGAGCAACTGGGCCCGTGAGCCACAATTACTGAGCCTGCGCGTCTGGAGCCTGTGCTCCGCAGCAAGAGAGGCCGCGGTGATGAGAGGCCTGCGCACCGCGATGAGGAGTGCCCCCCCCTCCACTTGCCGCAACTGGAGAGAGCCCTCGCACAGAAACGAAGACCCAACACAGCCATAAATAAATTAATTAATTAATTAATTAAACTTTAAAAAAAAAGAATATCACCAAACATTCTGAGAAGCAACTGGCCCTGAATCTGATCAGGGACCACTTCTAATCTCTAAAAAAAAAAAACAAATAAAAATAAAAGAGGACAACACAACAGATACTACAGAAGTTGAAATAATAATAAGGGAATAGTATTGTATGAACTATATTATGCCAATAAATCTGATAACCTAGATGAAATGCACAAATTCCTTGAAAGACACAAATTACCAAAACTGACCCAAGAAGAAATGGAAGATCTGAATAGCACTGTAATAATTTAAATTTTGAGTTTATAATTTATAACCTTCCTTCAAAGAATACTCCAGGTCCAGATGGCTTTACTGATAAATCTTATCAAATATTTAAGGAAGAAATAATACCAAGTCTAAACAAAGTCTTTCAGAAAATAGAAAAGAAAAACTTCAACTCTTTTTATGAAACCACTGTTATCCTGATAACAACCCAGAGAAGACATTGCATAAAAATAAAACTAGAGAACAATATTCTTCGTTAATAAGATACAAAAGTCCTTAACAAATTACTAGCAAATCAAATCCAGCAAAATATTTTTTGAAAATATCAAAAGTCTATTTTATTTTTCTGTTTCATTGAGATGTAATTGACATACAATATTGTATTAGTTTAAGGTACACAACATAATGATTTGATATGCGTATATATTGCAAAACATTTACCACAATAAATTTAGTTAACATCTATCACCACACACTGTTACAATTTTTTCCTTATGCTGAGAATTCTTAAGATTGACTCTCTCAGCTCAAATACACAAAACGGTATTGTTAATAGTCACCATGCAGTATGTTACATTCCCAGAACTTATTTATCTTATAACTGCAAGTTTGTATTTTTGACCACTTTTACCCGTTTCTCCCATCCCACCCCCAACACCCCTTGCCTCTAGCAACCACCAATCTGTTCTGTTTCAATAAGATCAGATTTTTTTAGATTCCACATACAAGTGAGATCATATAGTATTTATCTTTCTCTGTCAAATTTGTTTCACTTAGTATAATGTCCTCAAGATCCATTTGTGTTGTCACAAATGGCAGGGCTGCTTTCTTTTTTTATAGCTGAATAATATTCTGTTGTACAGTATATATGTGCCACAACTTGTTTTAATCCATTCATCCATCAGTGGAGATTTAGGTTGTTTTCCTGTCTTGGCTATTACAAATACAATGAATATGGGGGTACAGATATCTCTTTGACATAATGACTTTATCTCCCTTGTATATATAACCAGGAGTGGAATTGCTGGATTATATGGTAGTTCTATTTTTAATTTTTTGAGGAATCCCCCCAGTTTTCCATAGTGGCTACGCCAACTTATGTTCCCACCAACAGTGCACAAGGATTCTCTTTTCTCCACATCCTCACCAACACTTGTTATCTCTTGTCCTTTTGATGACAGACATTCTAACAGGTGTGAAATGTTATCTCATTGTGGGTTTGATTCTCATTTCCCTGATGATTAGTGATGCTGAACACTTTCACATACCTGTTGGCCATCTGTATGCCTTCTTTGGAAAAATGTCTATTCAGTTCCTCTATCCATTTTTATTTTATTTTATTTGCTATTGAGTTGTATAAGTTCTTTATACATTTTGGATATTAACTCCTTAACAGATATATGATTGCAAATATTTTCTCCCATTCTGAGTTGCCTTTTCATTTTGTTGATGGTTTCCTTTGATGTACAGAAGCTTTTTAGTTTAATGTAGTACAGTTATTTATTTTTTGTTTTTATTGCCTTTGTTTTCGACGTTAAATCCAAAAAAAATCATTGCAAGACTGATGTCATGGAGCTTACCACCTATTTTTTTTCTAGAGTTTTATGGTTTCAGGTCTTACGTTCAAGTCTTTAATCCATTTTATTTTTTTGTATGGTGTGAGATAGTGGTCCAGTTTTCCCAGCCCCATTTATTGAAGAGACTCTCCTTTCCTCATTGCATATTCTTGGCTCCTTTGTCATAAATTGACCATACATGCATGGGTTTATTTCTGAGCTCTCTATTCTATTTTATTAGCCCATATATCTCTTCTTATGCCAACACCATACTATTTTGATTGCTACAGCTTTGTAATATAGTTTTGAAATCAGGGAGTGTGATACCTCCAGCTTTGATCTTCTTTCTCAAGATTGCTTTGGTTATTCGGGGTCTTTGGTTGTTCTGTACAATATTTAGGATTTTTTTCCATTTCTGTGGAAAATGCTATTGGCATTTTGATAGGGGTTGCACTGAATCTGTAGGTTGCTTTAGATGCTATGGACATTTTAACAATACTATGCCTTCTAATCCATAAGCACAGAATATCTTTCCATTTATTTGTGTCTTCTTTAATTTCTGTCTCACTGTTCTTATACTTTTTGGTGTACAGATATTTTACCTCCTTGGTTAAATTTATTCTTTAGTATTTTATTCTTTTTGATGCAGTTGTAAATTTGATTTCTTTCTTAATTTCTCTTTCTGATAGTTCATAATTGGTGTATAGGAGCACAACCGATTTTTGTGTCTTGATTTTGTATCCTGCAACTTTATTGAATTTGTTTATTAGTTCTAATGGTATTTTGGTGGAGTCTTTAAGATTTTCTTTATATAATATGACATCTGCAAACAGAGATGGCTTTACTTCTTCCTTTGGATGCCTTTTATTTCTTTTCTTGCCTAACTACTCTGGCTAGAACTTTCATTCTTATGTTGAATAGAAGTAACAATAGTGAGTATCCTTGTCTTGTTCCTGACCTTAGAGGGAAAGCTTTCAGCTCTTCACCACTGAGTATAATGTTAGCTGTGGGCTTGTCATATATGGCCTTTGTTGAGTTATGTTCCTGCTATATCCAGTTTGCTGTGAGTTTTTATTATGAATGGACGTTGAACTTGGTCAATGCTTTTTCTGCAGCTATTGAAATGATATGATTTTTATCTTTTGTTAATGTGATATGTCACACTGATTTGTGGATGTCCAATCATCCTTGCACCCCTAGAATAAATCCCACTTGATCATGTCATATTATCCTTTTAATATGTTCTTGAATTCAGTTTACTAAATTTGTTGAGGATTTTTGCATCTATGTTCATCAGGGATACTGATGCAAAGAAGGGTATGTGTGTGTGACAGAGAGAAAGGGAGACGGAAGCAGAGTGAGCAAGACAGAGTGAGCCAGACAGTAAAAAGAGCTAGTAAGCTTTTGAAATCTCCACAGGTTAAATTTCCACTGATGCCTGAGCTTGGTGGAGCAGCTCACAAATGATTGAGTAACTACTGTCTAAAGTAAAGCTCATAGAAGAAGCAGAATTCAGTAGCTTCTCCTAAGGCAACACCAGGTTTGGGATTCTGGTCCAAGATGCCGACATAGGAGGCTCCTGAACTTACCATCTTCTACAGACACACCAAATCTACAGCTATTCACGGTATAATTGCCTCTGAAAGAAGTTCAGAAACTAGCTGAATGATTCCCACACGTTGGTGAATGAAAAAATACACATATTGAAATGGATCTTGGCACACTCTCAGCCATTGGGGGCCATTAAGAACAAAGAAGATGCCTGGGATAATCCCAAAGGTCTAAGAGACAATGAAGATCTCAGGCCAGGCTGAAAGATAAGGCTCATCTCCCATGAGACCAGATGACTGTACTACTGTAAACTACTGTCAAGAATCTGAAAAAAAAGCTACTACACCAAGTAAGCTTAGCAACATCATTAGATTAAAGATAAATATGAGAAAAATCAATTGAGAGGAGTTCCACTTCCAGGAAGATGGAATAGAGCCACATTTTTCTATTTTTTCCAGCAAGCAGAAAATAAAAACCCTGGACATTATATATAAAACAAATATAAGAAGATTCTGAAAGGTGAAAAGGAGGTAGGCCACAAAAAACCTTGGGACCCAAGGAAGTATATGACGGCAAGTTTTCTGGGTTTTATTTTTGCCTTGTATATCTCAGACTTGGAGCTAAAGAAAACAGTAACTCATGTCATATGATCCGTCAATCCCACTCCTAGACATATATTTGGACAAAATATAATTCAAAAAGATACATGCACCTCTATGTTCATAGCAGCACCATTCACAATAGCCAAGACGTGGAAACAACCTAAATGTCCACTGACAGATTAATGGATAAAGACGATGTGGTACACATACACAACGGAATACTACTCAGCCATAGAAAGAATGAAATAATGCCATTTGCAGCAACATGGGTGGACTTAGAGATTATCATACTAAGTGAAGTTAAGTCAGAAAGAGAAAGACAAATACCGTAAGGTATCCCTTAGAAGTGGAATCTAGAATATGACACAAATGAACCTATCTATGAAACAGAAACATACTCACAGACATAGAGAACAGACTTGTGGTTGTCAAAAGGGAGGGGACATGGGGGACGGATGGATAGGGAGTTTGGGGTTAGCAGATGCAAACTATTATATATAGAATGGATAAACAATGAGGTCCTACTTTATAGCACAGGGAACTATATTCAATATCTTGTGATAAACCATAATGTCTCAAAATATAAAAAGAATGTGTATATATGTATAACTGAATCACTTTGCTATACAGCAGAAATCAACACAACATTGTAAGTCAACTATGCTTCAATTAAAAAAAAGAAAGAAAACAGTAACTCAGAAACACCAGTGTGTTTAGACAACAAAGGCCCAACAAAATCCTGCTCTCTCTAGCTAAAGCATCAAGAAAAGAACAGAATGGCGAGAGAAAAAACTTGTAGACACTAAACTCTCTACTCCAGCCAATACCACAGAAAAAAAAAATGTGGTGCTACTTCCACCCATGCCAGCAAAGGCCAAGTGGGGAGTCTAAACTTCCTCCATCACCAGGCTTTAACAAGGCAACACAACCCCAACAGAGTGGTGTTAGAGGAAGTGAGTCCTGGGAACCAGGAATTTCATCATCAGTGTGTGGAACAAACCTCCCTACCACAGTGTCAGTGGAGACCCCAAAGGGAATCTGGACTTCCACTCCTGCCTAGCAGTAACAAGGTGATCTACCCCTCCCCCTCCCTGCTGCAGTTGTGTGTGAGGAGCCCTAGTGGAGAGTAATGATTTTCACCATGCTCCACAGTAACAGTGGAGGTCAACTGGAGAGCAAAGTGGTATTAGTGAGAGCCTAGTGGAATCTGGAACACCAACTTTTGACCAGCAAGTAGCCCCTTCCTTCCTAAGGTGTCAACTGGAGAAGAATGGGTAACCTGGACTTCTATACTCATAATAAGATGGCACGCCTCCTTATCCTGCTGAAATCAGAGAAAGCCAGCTAAAACAGAATGTATAAATAACATCCAGAGTCTCATAATACCCCAAATGTCCAGATTTCAATAAAAAATAATCTGACATACCAAGAATCAGGATGACCTCAACTTGAATGAGAAAAGACAATTACCAGATACCAAACCCAAGATGACAGAGATGTTAGAATAATCTGACAAGTTTTCAAAGCAGCCATCATAAAGTTCTTCAAAAAATCATTAGGAAGATGCTTGAAACAAATGAAAAAATAGAAAGATAGAAAGTCTCAGAAATAAATGGAGGATAACGAAGAACCAAACGGAATCTTTAAAAGAACTGAAAAACATAATAACCAAAAAAAAAAAAAAAAAAAACTTAATAGATGGGCTCAAAATCAAAATGGAGGAGACAGAGGAAAGAATCAATTAACTTGAAGATAGAATAGAAATTACCCAATCTGAACAGCAGAAAGAAAAGATACTAGAAACAAACAAACAACAACAACAAACAAACAACAACAACAGAAAGCAGTGTCTCAGGGATCTAATATTTGTCTCATTGGAGTCTCAGAAGGAAAGGAAAAAAAGGACAGGTCTTCAAAATAACTATAAGAAATAATGGCTGAAAACCCTCCCAAATTTGGCGAGAGACACAGTATACAGATTCAAGAAGTTTAATAAATACAAAAAAAAAAAAAATTCAAAGACATACCAAGATACATCAAACTTCTGAAAACTAAAAGAAAATATATCGAGAGCAGCAAGGGAAAAATAACACCTTATATTTATGGGGAAAACAATTTGAATGTCAGCAGATTGATCATAAGAAACCATGGAGGCCAGCAGGAATTTTTCACGTTCTGAAAAAAAGAACAATAAACACAGAATTCTATGTACAGTAAGAATATTCTTCAGAAATAAAGGGGAAATCAAGCCATTCTTAGATCAAATAAAACTAAGAGAATTTGTTACCAGCATACCTACTCTAAAAGAATGGCTAGAGGAAGCTCTCTGAACAGAAATAAAATGATAGAAGGAATCTTGGAACCTCAAGAAGGAAGAAATTATGATGTTAATAGTAAAAAAATGGGCAAATACACTTTTCTTCTACTATTGTCTAATTTATGTTTGACGACTGAAGAAAAAACTGTAACTGCCTGATATGGTTCTAAAATGTACATAGAAGAAATATTTATACAATTATATTACAAACAAGGGAAATGAGGAAGGGTGGGTAAAGGGACATAAAGGCAGGTAAGGTTTCCATACTTCAGTCAAGCTGATAAAATGTCAACACTAGCAGACTGTGATTAGTCATGTATTCATAATGTAATACCTAGAGCAAACACTAAAAAGCTACACAAAGTGATGCACTCAAAAACATTACAGATTAATCGTATTGGAACTCTAAAATATTCAAGTAACCACAGGAAAGCAAGAAAAAGAAGAAAAATGATAAATAGAGAATAGAAAACAAAATATAAAATAGCAGATATAAGCCCTAAGCATTGATAATTACATTAAGTGTAAATGGTCTAAATACACCCAGTGAAGAACTGAGATTGACAGAGTGGGTTTAAAAACATAACCCAACTATATGCTGTCAAAAAGACACTAAAGTCAAATGTAGCTATATAAGCAGATTGAAATAAAAGAATGAAAAGTTACACCATCAGTACTGAATGCTTCTCCCCTAAGATCAGGAACAAGTTGTGGACACCAGCTCTCCCTATGCTATTTCAACATGGTACTGGAAGTCTTAGCCAGTGCAGTAGGAAAGGAAAAGAAAAGAAGAGGCAAACAGATTGGATAAGAAGAAATAAAACTGTCTCTATTAACAGATTACATGATTGTCTACATAGAAAATCCCACAGAACCTACAAAAATATTCTCAGAACTAATATGACAGTTCAGCAAGGTTACAGAATACCAGATAAACCTGCAAAATACAATTTTATTTCTATACCATGAACACATAGGTATCAAAATTAAAAACAATACCATTTACAATTGACCCCAAAAGTGAAATATCTGTGTGTAAATCTAACAAGATATATATAGGACTTTTATATTGAAAACAACAAAACACTGATGAAATTAAAGGAGATCTAAGTAAATGTAGAGTCATACCGTGTCCATGGATTAGAAGACAACATAATAAATAAGCCAATTCTCCCCAAACTGATATACAGGATTAAAATAATTCCTAAAGAATTTCAGCAAGATTTTTTGGGGGTAAATATGTGATTTATATGGAAAGGCAAAATAACTAGAATGGCTAAAATAATTTTGAAAAAGAAGAATAAGATGAAAGGAATCAGTTTACCCAATTTCAAGACTTATTACATAGCTACAGTAATCAAGACACTACGGTATTGGCAAAGGGATAGACATATAGATCAATGGAACAGAAAGTGAACCCAGAAATAGACCCACACAAACATGCCTAAATCATTTTTGACAAAGGTGCAAAAGCAATTCAATGGAGGAAAGAGAGCCATTTCAACAAGTGGTGTTAGAGTAATTAGTCATCCACAGGCAAAAAAAAAAAAAAAGATGAAATTACATCTAAATCCCACATTTTACACATCTTACACAAAAATGAACACCAAAATGGATCACAGACTTAAATGTAAAATGTAAAACCATAAAACCTTTAGAAGAAAAATAGGAGAAAATCTTTGGGACCTATGGCTAGGCAGAGTTCTTAGACCTGATACCAAAAACAAGATTCATAGGGAAAAAAAAATCAATAAATTGTCTTCAACATAATTAAAAACTTTTGCTCTGAAAAAGATCCTGTTAAGGGAATAAAAAGACAAGCCACAGACTAGGAGAAAATATTTGCAAATAAAATATCCAACACAGTACTCATGTCTAGAATATACAAAGAACTCTCAAAAGTCAACAGTACAAGTTAAACACTGTTATCCGAACATGAGCAAAAGACATGAAGAGATATTTAACCAAAGATATAAAGGTGGAAAACAAATAAATGAAAAGATGTGCTTGTTAAATGAAAGTACCTTTAGAGACCTAAAGATGAAGACTCAAACTATAAGATGTTAGAAGAACGTACAGGAGTAATATCTTCTTAATGTTGGGATAGAAAAGAATTTCTTAACTCTTAAAAATCACTGTATATATTAGTAAAATGAAATTCCTAGACCTGAAACTCAAGGGGTCACTGAAGGTCCACCACAGTATCACCACCCTGAAAGATCCACCTAACCTGACTTTAATATCTCTATCAGTTTCTATTTCTTTTAGTTCTTTATTTAAATACCAATGTCAATAAATGTAAAGATTTTAAAAGATATTTTGAGACTCATTCAAACAAGATTTCAGGTAAAAAAACTTACATGTCCTCCCATTCTTTTTTTCGCTGCTGAATTTTCAGTTGGGCCCTTTCAGCCTTTAATATAAGTTTCCTTGTTTTCTCAATTTGATTTTCCACCATAATTTCACTTAGGGTTTTAGGCCGAAATTTCTTCCCTTTTTCTATGATTGATTCTTCTGGCACACTAATACTCCCACCTGTACAGAGAGTCAACATTTTTTTTCAATCTTTTTGAAACATCAAAATAAAACTTTCAAATATTGTTTTTAACCTGCCACATTTAAAAAAATCCAAGAATATAATGAATCTGTAATATATATTATAATCTGCAGTATATATTAAGCAACTACCATGAATTAAATCCCATAAGTATTTTAGAATACCAAAATAAAGAGATCTAAATCACAATTTTTGCTCCTCTGAACCTTATTAAAAAGTTGGTGAGATAACAACTAGAGAACAAGATAATGAATAACAGACCACTGACAGATATTGGGAAGCAGGGAAAGAGTGTCTGTAACATGATGATGGAGGAAGGGAAAAGCAAGTGAGTCCTATTTGACATGTATAATTTCAGGTGACATATACCAACTGCAGTGGTCTGTGACCAATCAAAAAACTGGTCAGAAACACACAAATCTAGAATTTAAAAATTATGGGCTTTATCACAGACACATGAAAAAATGCTCAACATCACTAGTCATCAGGGAAATGCAAATCAAAACCACAATGAGATATCACCTCACACCTGTCAGAATTGCTGTTATCAAAAAGATGACAAATAACAAGTGTTGGTGAGGAGATAGAGAAAAGGAAACCTTTGTGCACTGTTGGTAGGAATGTAAATTTGTGCAGCCACTATAGAAAACAGTATGGGGGTTCCTCAAAAATTAAAAATAGCACTACCATATGACCCAGGAATTCCACTTCTGGATATTTTTCCAAAGGGGAAAAACCCCACTAATTCAAAAAATATATGTGCCCCTATATTCACTGCAGCATTATTTACAATAGCCAAGATACAGAAGCAACCTAAGTGTCCATCGATAGGTGAACAGATAAAGAAGATGTGGTATACATATATATGTTATACACACACACAATGGAATATTACTCAGCCATAAAAAAATAAAATCTTGCCATTTGTGACAACATGGATGACCTAGAGGGTATTAGACTGAAATCAGTCAGAGAAAGACAAATACTGCATGATTTCTCTTATATGTGGAATCTAAAAAAACAAATGAACAAACATAACAAAACAGAAACAGACTCATAGATACAGAAAACAAACAGCTGGTTGCCAGAGGGGAGGGGGCGGGGGGATGAAATAGGTGAGGGAGATTAAGAGGTACAAACTTCCAGTTACAAAATAAATGAGCCGGGGGATGAAATGTACAGCATAGGTAACACAGTCAATAATGTAGTAATAATTTTGTATCGTAACAGATGATAACTAGACTTATCATGGTGATCATTCTGTAATGTATAGAAATATGGAATCACTATGTTGCATACCTAGAACTAACAGTTTTGTAGGTCAATTATACTTCTATAACAATTAATTAATTAAAATAATTGATTTTATCAGTTATAAGTATCTAGTGGGGGAATTACTCTATTTATGTTCAAGTTGCATAGAGATATACTTTGGATATACATGAAAAAATTTAAATAATATGGATGGTCATATAGTTATAAGCTACCATTTCATTTCATATTTCAAATATATGGCACCATGGAAAAATAAGAGTTTAATGTGGCCTGGGTGGCCACAGAAAGGCTTTATAGTAAAAGTGTAATTTGTATATATAAAATAGATAACCAACAAAGTCCTACTGTATAGCACAGGGAACTATACTCAATATTTTATAATAACCAATAAGGGAAAAGAATCTGATAAAGACTATAAATATAACAATCACTGTGCTGTACACCTGAAACTAACACAACATTGTAAATCAACTATACTTCAATTAAAAAAATAAAAGTATAATTTGATCTGGATCCCCAAGGACCGGGGAGAATTCAGAGAGGAGAGGAGTGAATTAGTCACTCCATCAGGAACCTGGATGTGGAAGTTTCAGACATAATTAGGAAGCAGCAAACAGGACAATAAGCTCAACGTGCCAATCAAGTAGCATGAGAATGCGCTATTGGAAATAAATTAGGGATATTGTGGAAGGATTAAATATGGGGATAATCGTTTCAGATTTTATCCTAGAGGCAGAAAGAAGCCATTAAAGGTTTCTCAATGAAGAAAGTGGACCAGTATTAAGGTCAGTACTGTATCATGGGCACTAGTCTAGATCTGGCCAGGCTACAGTGACCTTTATCCTTGACTGGGTTCTGCAAGCCATTCCCAGAATTCCTGTCTTCCTCCTACTCACCTGCAGTCACCCTGCAGGCAGTCACAAGAGGCAGGGCGCAGGGATTAGAGGCACTATTTTCACATCTGTATTCTCAGCTCATCACTCTGTTTAAAGCATACGCTCTTGGAAAAGAGTGTGAAATGCTGTGTTCTAGCCCTACCCTCTGGGATGGGGCCCAGGAATCTGGGAACAAACACTGCCTAGGAAAACTAGCATCTGGGGAAATCCTAGATTTAAGAACAGTTGGACATGGGAAGTAAGAAATCCACAGCACCAGGTGCTCTCATCCACTCTCAGTCACATGACTGGGAGTCAAAGGTTCTGCTCACAAAAGATAATTCAACCTTGAAATTTTAATAAATAGGGATTTAAAAGCCTTCTTGTCATTTAGGTTACCTGTATCTCTCTGACTGTCCTTTCTTCCAGTTCCTTCTTTTTCAAACCTCTCAAATTTGCTCACTCTTCTCTCTGATTGACTTGGCCGTTTGGATTTGGAGTATTTAGAGGGCTTCACAAGCCTATAGGAGGATATCTTGTGATCACTTTGTATGGCATGAACCACAATAGTATCGCTTTCCAATGAATCACGAAATCTGAAGGAAAAAAGTATTTGCAATCATCACCATTTTAATCACGCTGCATGATTATTACATAATAAAATAAGCTCACAATGTACTATGCTGATAAATAATACCATTATATCACACTGGATCCAAAATTCAACCATGCATATACCAACCCAACAAGGATGTAGTGGAAGTTGAATAGGACTTGATTAAAGAGCAAGTAGAATTTTCTTCTTAATGAAAATACTAAACATCTCATTATAAACAGTATAATACCATTGTTTTGATAGTATGAAGAGTCAAAATTTTTCAGACAGACTGCCGTTTAAAGGTAAATGGATCATATCAAACTCTGAGGAAATGTAATTCATCTTCCTATTATCTCATTTATTATATATAATATTATATTTCATATATTACATATATGATAGATAGCAGGTGGTGATACATGTATGTACATATTACCCTATTTGTCTCTATAAAAAACATTAAGCTCAGGAATCTGTACTACTCTCCAGTTCAACTTTCTCTTATAGCTCACAGACATCTATCTTTTAAAAGTTCTTCATCAATTTAATTGTTGTTATTTTTTGCTGGTTCACAATTATTTCATCCTTTTATGTCTAAGTTGATTTATAGATTCAATGTAATTCCAATCAAAATCCTAGGTTTTGTTGTGAAAGTTGACAAACTTATTCTGTGCAAAGGACCTAAGCAATATTGAAGGTGAAGAACAATCCAGAGGGTTCATAATATCAGATGTCAAGAATAATTAAGGTCTTGTGACACTAGCACAAAAAACAGGTCAATGGAATAAAATGAAGAGTTTAGAAACAGACCCACATATATGTGGTTACCTGATTTTTGACAAAAGCATCACTACAATCTAGTAAGGAAAGGATGGTCTTTTCAGCGAATGACAGTGGGCCAATTGGATATCCATATAGAAACAAAAGACACTTGATCTCTATCTTACACCACCCACAAAAATTACCCAAGATAGATAATGGCAAAACAGTAGAGCTTCTAGAAGAAAACGGAGAATTATTTCATGAATTGGGAATAGGCAAAGATTCCTTAACTACAACATAAAAGCACTAACCATAAAAAGTTAGTGAAAATATTGATAAATTGCAAAGGAAAACACTGATAAACTAAACTTTATTAAAATTAAAAACTTCTGTTCAAAAAGACACTATAATGAGGATGAAAAGACAAGCCACAGAGTAGAGCAAGATAGTTTACATGCATGCATACACACACATAGATATGTCAAATATACATCTGTCATGTGTATAACGAGACTCATCCAGAATATATAACTCCCACAACCCAATTTTTAAATGAACAAAAGACTTGAGCAAACACCTAACAAAAGAGAATATAAAAATAACCAATAAATATAGGAAAAGGGACTGAAAATTGTCACTCATCTGGAAAATGCCAATTTAAATCACACTGAGACACTGCTCCAGAATAGCTGAAATTTAAAGAGCTGACAATGCCCAGTGATGGCAAGCATGAGTGTTATGGGTTGAATTGTGTCCCCCAAAAAGAATATGAAGTCCTAATTCCCCAGGTACCTCAGAATATGGCCTTATCTGGAAATAAGTTCTTAACAGAGGTAATCAAGTTAAAATGAGATCATCAAGGTGGATCCTAATCCAACATGACTGATGTCCTTATAAAAGGAGAAAATTTGGACAAGCACAGAGGCAATATTATACGAAGGGACACAGAGAGAACACCATGTGAAGACAGAAGATTTAGAGTGATGCATCTACAAGCTAAGAAACACCAAAGATTGCTGGCCAAGCCACCAGAAGCTCAGAAAAAGGCATGGAACAGATTCTCCCTCCCAGCTCTCAAAAGAAACCAATTTAGTCAACACGTCGATTTTGGACTTCTGGTCTCCAGGATTATCAGACAATAAATGTCTGTTATTGTAAGCCAGCCTGTCTGTGGTACTTTGTTATGGAAGCCCTAGAAAATGAATACAATGGGAATCAATTGGAATTCTCATACATTGATGATCAGAGTATAAATAAATTGAGCCATTTTGGAGAACTGTTTGTCAGTGTCTAATAAAGCTAAACATGCTTAGAACCTATGGTCTAGCAGTTCCACTCCTGATTATATAGCAAACAGAAATAAGTGCTTATGTCCACCAAAAGACATGCACAAGAATGTCAGCATTATTCATCGAAGCCAAAAAATAGGAACAACTCAAATATCAGCAGTTAAATGGATTAATAAATTGTGGTATAACCATTTAATAGAATATTACAAAGCAATGAAAATGAATGAAGTACTGCTACCTGCATCAACATGGGTAATCTTAGGCATGATACTGAATAAAGAAGCCAGATACAAAAGCATTCATACTGCAGCTTTCCGTGTATATGAAGTTCACAGACACAACTACTCTATGGTGATAAACATTCATCTTTGGAGAGTAAATATTTATCGGGAGGAGGCCACGAGGGAAATTTCTGGAGTGTTATAAAAGTTCTTATTTTTAAAAATTTTTAAAAATGTTTATTTCTTTTTTTGGCTGCGTTGGGTCTTCATTGCTGTGCTTGGGCTTTCTCCAGTTGTGGCGAGCGGGAGCTACTCTTCGCTGCGGTGCACAGTCTTCTCATTGCGGTGGCTTCTCTTTTTGCAGAGCACCGGCACGAGGCACGCGGGCTCAGTTGTGGCTCGTGAGCTCTAGAGTGCAGGTTCAGTAGTTGTGGCCCACAGGCTTAGTTGCTCCGTGGCATGTGCAATCTTCCCGGACCAGGGCTCGAACCCGTGTCCCTTGCATTGGCAGGTGGATTCTTAACCACTGTGCCACCAGGGAAGCCCCCTTGGCTCTATTTTATTTTTGATTTTCTAATATATACATGCTCATGTGTTAATTAGTTATAAAATAAATAGCTTGTTAAAAACAGAAAGTAAATATGTATGACATAATTTGGTTTGCAAAAAATTTCGCAGACTTAAACTAGGAAGGAGTGAGTTCAGGATATCAGTAGCAGTGACAAGAGGATTCCTTGAGATTTTAGGAGTTAGTAGGCACTTCAGGAGACCTCTTATCTGACCACTTCAATAAAGCCACTGGAAACTACTTTCTTCAAATATGTGCTCTCAAACATCTTAACTTGCAGGAAATATGGATCCTACCTATTCTGTAGCTTCATTAGGCCAAGTTGGTGTTTCTCTTTTTCCCAAGCTAATTCCTTTTCCACTCGTTGAATTTTATTAGCTGTTTTCCTGTCAATCTCAGCACGAATTTTGGAATCTAGATCAAAATCCTGCAGATAGGTAGATTTGTTCATCAAAATGGGTACTTTTATCAATGGACTTTATCAATCCTATTTCATACATAAATACAGATTTTTAAGGTTTGTCCTCAATTTTATGCCACATCATAACTGTCTAAGTATCATAAACTCTCATTCTAGAAAAAAGCAACATACTTTTGATTTTACTGTCACAAAATATGGAGAAAAGTTCCCAGAAATAATTAACAATGATGAAAATACAGTTACATATTAAAAGATTTTTCCCACAATAAAAACAATGAATGCTAACAGAATATTTGGAGAGTTTACACAGTTTAAAAAAAAAAAAAAAAAAGAGGAACTCTCTCCACCCCAGAATAACTACTATTACATAACCAGCTGGGCATGGGGTAAAAGTTCATGGCACTTGATCATTAGCTGAACCTTCCCTCCCATGTGATGCCCACCTAGGAAAGACAGTAATGTCTTTGGTGTCTTCCTGATATAACCAAGTTCTGGTTGAATATCTTTCACCAAAGGGGCTATTTTCCCCATAAGGATACTTAGGGGCCTCGTGTTTCTTTCCTTCACTCCTGGAAAAATATCAGGGCCTTCATTCACACTGAATTGAAAGTAATTATTCTTTCCAGGTGTGTTGGTGCTTTAAATAATGGTATATGTAAAATGCTTAGCCACAGAACTTACCTCAGTTCTTTATTTTGAGTTATGTACCCATATTCTGCAAGTATCAACACTTTTCTTAGTAAAATAACAAACATCTTTTAACCATTATAAGTCGGTCTTTTAACCAATATAATGAGTTAATCATTATGACTTCACCACAGTTTTTTTTTTTTTTTTTTAATATGAAATTGGCTAAGTGCTTCTGGAATTATAGGACTGGGTAACCCATGGGTATAGTCAGGATAATAAATTCTGAGCTTTTATTTGATTAAGCTCTTGACAGTAATTCCATTTAAGATAATGTAAAAAAAAATGAGGAAAAAAGTTATCACTAGGAGGTAGATGGGGCTTTGCAACAAGTCACAGAAGAAAAAAATTTAATACAATATTAGCTTAAACAATTTGGTGATTGTCCCCATAGCTACAACTACACTAAGTCATCTTTTAGAAACTTTGTGGATGAACCAGGTACTATCTTTTCAATAGAGTTGATGAATTATGGAAAAGGAACCACAGAGAATCAAATTATATAGTATGTACCTAGCCAACAGTTAGATATCTTGGCTAAGTATGGTAAGGATTGATAACCAGATTCAAACGTATATCTTATTACCAAAAATATGTGAAGTAGCTAAATCCAGAAGTAAACTGTGTGTAAAGAGGCTCATCTACATCCAAACCAAGTTGCATGACAAGTTCTACAGTAGTTTAGTTGCTGCCAACACACTGACCGACCAGACAAGGGAAATTTAAAGACGGTTTTAAGTGTTCCTACTTGTTGGCAAAATAGCAGCCTCAATTCAGAAATAGCATATGTTAAAATTAAAATCAAATTTATTTTAGGCTTACTGTCCGTTTAAACTGCATATGTTTTGGTAATTCTTCATTCATCTGTAGTAGTTTCTGTAATTGATTCCTTAAAGCTTCAATTCGTTCTCTCTTCTCAGCCTTGATTTCTTCCCCTTCTTTCATTAACTTGTCATGTTCTCTTTTTCTTCTGGCATTCTCAATACTGAAAACAGAAATTTTAAAAGGTAACAGGTTAAAGATAGAGAAACAGCAGAGAAAATTAGTATTTAATAATTTGGAAATTCATTTAACTTGGTCAGCTTTGGTAAAATGTTGGTGTGTTTTGCAAAAGCCCAGTCCTATTAGGTATTGATCAAAAATTCCCATACCTGTAGGCTTTAGGATCTTCAATATCTTCTGGAATTGGCTCTGTTTCTATTCCAAACTGTAGGAAAAGGAGTAAAAGCTTAGCTCCTTTAAATTGCATATTTACCTTAAAATATCTAATAAGTAGTAAATTGAGGGGTTTTCTCTGCTAATTTCTAACAACTGTAAGCCTGGAAATTATTGTCACAAAAAATAAACTAGGGAAAAAACCTTATTTGTTTCTACTTCATTTAAAGAGGTATGTAGAAAAAGAAAATCACATGTATGCAAAATGTTAATATCATCATATTCCCCTCCAAAATACGAATTAGTAATATTCATGTGTTACTAACAAAAAATACACTGAAAAAAAATCCTCTAGGTCATTTATTTTAAAGTACTTTTTTTAAAAAGCATATTCCTTTCATACATGCTTTGATTCCCACCACAATACCTCATGTGTATACAAGGAAAAAGTTTATGTATATTTTTTTAATTTTAAGTGTTTCACTTGATCTTATCAAAGATATTCAGTGAGAAATACACAGAATAACATAATCCCTCTCCTTAGAAAGATATGAAATCAGAAATATGACTCTCCCTTTAGAAGGGAAATCAGTTTAAATTAAGAAGTACTATGAAGTAAATCACTTAGAAGTACTTTGTTTATTCAGGTGCTGTGCTGAAGAATGTCTTAGGCTGTTAAAGAAGAGGATTTATAACCCAGTGAATGAAACAAAAAGTCCTAGTTTGCTAGCTAACCAGTTCTTAAGTAAAACTGAACTTATTTTCTATTCTCTTCATAGCACATAGGTCTCTGTTTTGCTATCATTTGTTGTAAAGAAATAAAGATTCTCTTTTGATCAAGTTGTTTTATTACAGTACTAGTCTTTATACACATAAAATATAAATCTACATTTATGTAAGACAAGGTTTATGACTTTCACAAAGTGAAGTCATAAAACATGACCAATGTAAGAGACAAGTGATGGCTAATACATTTTAGTTACTATTAATCACTTTGGACACAACTTGACTGAACTCTATTCTTTTATTGCTCAGAGTTAAGCCCCTTGCTTCTCCAATATCAGTTACGATTTCCAGGATTTGATACTGATATCAGCCAACTATCTCTTGACCTCAGCTGTTTACAATAAATTTGAATTAAACAAAGATGCTCCCAAAGAGTTCCAAAACACCTGCCAATTGTTCTCAATCCTGACTGCACTCTACAACCACGGGGGCTGGGGGGAGGGGGGAGTTTTATAAAATACAGATGGTCCCTTACTTACAACGGTCAACTTGACGACTTTGCGTTCGGTAGAAAGCATACTTCAGGTTTGGAATTTTGACCTTTTCCTGGCTAGGGACATGTGGTAGATCCTCTCTCTTGATGCTGGGCAGCTGCTGCAGCCACATGATTGTGAGGGTCAACAACTGGTACCCACACAACCATTCTGTTTCTCACTTTCAGTACAGTATTCAACAAATTATGAGATAGTCAACACTTTATTATAAAACAGGCTTTGTGGTAGATGATTTTGCCCAACTCTAGGCTAATGCAAGTATTCTGAGCATGTTTAAGGTAGGCTAGGCTAAGCTGTGGTGCTTGGTAGGTTAGGTGTATTAAATGCATTTTCAACTTATGGTATTTTCAACTTCTGATGGGTTTATCAGGGCACAATCCCATCATATCTTAAGTTGAAGAAGATCTGTACTGTTGCCTGGGCCTCACTTTCTGAGATTCTGATTAAACTGCTCAGGCACCTATACTTTTAAGAGCTCCCCTGTGATTCTAAAATACGGTAAGAACCTCAGGCCTATGCAGAGCTTAGTTTTTTATTTTGTTTATTCAATTCTTTCTGATTTTGCCTTCTAAAAAACAGAGGCTGCTTCAGTGACTTAAGAAATATTGATTGCAGTCATAAATAAAAGGAGACCATTATACAAATGTGGAATGAATTTTTTCTATCCCATATGGGTTTCCATAGAGAGTTGGCACTAAGTAGAAAGATAAAGATTTTCTTCTTGTTCATACACTTTCCCTTCTGGAAAATTCCTCTTCCTTAGCTTGACCTCATTAGACAACAGTTCATTCTCCAAATTTTGCTGCTATTAATAGAAATGAAAATTTACCTGCTCAAATCTTCCCTACATTCTTTGCATATTCTTTTGAAGCAGGCTACCTGTTAAACAGGAAGCCAATGTGTTCACAGGAATTTTAACTTTGGTCTAATACAATGCCTTATTCTTTAGAAGCAATTCTAACAATTATTAGTCATTTTTTCCAAAGGAACCATTATTTTTTCTTTTTTTTATTGGAGTATAATTGTTTTACAATGTTGTGTTAGTTTCTGCTGTACAACAAAGTAAATCAGCTACATGTATACATATATTCCCTCCCTCTTGGACCTCCCTCCCACCCTCCCCCCCATCCCACCCATCTAGGTCATTACAGAGCATGGAGCTGACCTCCCTGTACTATACAGCAGGTTCCCACTAGCTATCTATTTTACACATGGTAGCGTATATATGTCAATCCTAACCTCCCATTTCATCCCACCCTCCCCTTCCCCCACTGTGTGCACATGTCTGTTCTCTACATCCTTATCTCTATTCCTGCCCTGGAAATAGGTTCATCTGTACCATTTTTCTAGATTCCACATACATGCATTAATATACGATATTTGCTTTTCTCTGACTTCCTTCACTCTGTATGACAGACTCTAGGTCCATCCACATCTCTACAAATGACCCAGTTTCATTCCTTTTTATGGCTGAGTAATATTCCATTGTATATATGTACCACATCTTCTTTATCCATTTATCTGTTGTTGGACATTTAGGTTGTTTCCATGTCCTGGCTATTGTCAATAGTGTTACAATGAAATTGGGGTACATGTGTTCTTTTGAATTATGTTTTTCTCAGGGTATATGTCCAGTAGTGGCATTGCTGGGTCATATGGTAGTTCTATTTTTACTTTTTTAAGGACCATCCATACTTTTCTCCATAGTGACTGTATCAATTTACATTCCCACCAACAGTGCAAGAGGGTTCCCTTTTCTCCACACCCTCTCCAGCATTTCTTGTTTGTAGATTGTTTGACAATGGCCATTCTGACTGGTGTGAGGTGATACCTCATTGTAGTTTTGATTTGCATTTCTCTAATAATTAGTGATGTTGAGCAGCTTTTCATGTGTTTGTTGGCCATCTCTATATCTTCTTTGGAGAAATGTCTATTTAGGTCTTCTGCCTGTTTTTTGATTGGTTTTTTTTTTTTTTTTGATATTGAGCTCCATGAGCTGTTTGTATATTTTGGAGATTAATCCTTTGTCTGTTGCTTCATTTGCAAATATTTTCTCCCATTCTGAGAGCTGTCTTTTAGTCTTGTTTATGGTTTCCTTTGCTGTGCAAAAGCTTTTAAGTTTAATTAGGTCCCAGTTGTTCATTTTTGTTTTTATTTTCATTACTTTAAGAGGTGGGTTCAAAAAGATCTTGCTATGGTTTATGTCAGAGAGTGTTTTCTCTGTTTTCCTTTAAGAGCTTTATAATGTCCAGTCTTAAATTTAGGTCTTTAATCCATTTTGAGTTTATTTTTGTGTATGGTGTTAGGGAGTGTTCTAATTTCATTCTTTTACATGGAGCTATCTAGTTTTCCCAGCACCACTAATTGAAGAGGCTGTCTTTTCTCCATTGTATATTCTTGCCTCCTTTGTCATAGATTAGGTGACCATAGGTGTTTGGGTTTATCTCTGGGCTTTCTATCCTGTACCATTGATCTATATTTCTGTTTTTGTGCCAGTACCATACTGTCTTGATTACTGTAGCTTTGTAGTATAGTCTGAAGTCAGGGAGCCTGATTCCTCCAGCTCCATTTTACTTTCTCAAGATTGCTTTGGCTATTTGGGGTCTTGTGTTTCCACACAAATTGTAAAATTTTTTGTTCTAATTCTATGAAGAATGCCATTGGTAATTTGATAGAGATTGCACTGAATCTGTAGAGTGCTTTGGGTAGTATAGTCATTTTCACAATGTTGATTCTTCCAAGCCAAGAACATGGTATATTTCTCCATCTGTTTGTATCATCTTTGATTTCTTTCATTAGTGTTTTATAGTTCTCTGAGTACAAGTCTTTTGCCTCCTTAGGTAGGTTTATTCCTAGGTATTTTATTCTTTCTGTTGCGATAGTAAATGGGATTGCTTCCTTAATTTCTCTTTCTTATCTTTCACTGTTAGTGTATAGGAATGTGAGAGATTTCTGTGAATTTTGTATCCTGCACCTTTACCAAATTCACTGATTAGCTCTAGTAGTCTTCTGGTGCTGTCTTTAGGATTTTCTATGTATAGTATCATGTCATCTACAAACAGTGACAGTTTTACTTCTTTTCCAATTTGTATTACTTTTATTTCTTTTTCTTCTCTGATGGCCTTGGCTAGGATTTCCAAAACTATGTTGAATAAGAGTGGTGAGAGTGGACATCCTTGCCTTATTCCTGATCTTAGAGGAAATGCTTTCAGTTTTTCACCATATAGAATGATGTTTGCTGTGGGTTTATCATATATGGCCTTTTTATGTTGAGGTAGGTTCCCTCTGTGCCCACTTTCTGGAGAGTTTTTATCATAAATAGGTGCTGAATTTTGTCAAAAGCTTTTTCTGCATCTATTGAGATGATCATATGGTTTTTATTCTTTAATTTGTTAACATGATGTATTAACATTGATTGATTTGCATATATTGAAGAATCCTTGCATTCCTGGGATAAATCCCACTTGATCTTGATACTTTAATGTGTTGTTGGATTCTGTTTGCTAGTATTTTGTTGAGGATTTTTGCATCTATGTTCATCAGTGATACTGGTCTGTAATTTTCTTTTTTGTGATACCTTGTCTGGTTTTGGTATCAGGATGATGGTGGCCTTTTTGAACGAGTTTGGGAGTGTTCCTCCCTCTGCAATTTTTTGGAAGAGTTTGAGAAGGATAGGTGTTAGCTCTTCTCTCCAAAGGAACCATTTTGATAATAGAAAATTTAGGTCTTGTGATAGGACAAAGGGATATAATTTGAGGATTCAAACCCTCAATCTTCATTACAAAGCCAATAATGTATTCTGTTTAAGAATACAATAATTTATCTGAATCTTTGATGACACTCTCATATTCTAATACTAAAGATAATATTTTTACAACCCCTTTCAAAGGTACAAATTATGGTATACATCCCACATATGCCTCTTCAATAAGCAAATGAATAAATAGAAAGCAAAATATATCTGAAAAATGTTGGGCATCTTGAAAACAAAAACTTTGTGAAAGTGGTGGAGACAGAAAAATTGACAGCCTTTTTAATAGAGGGGACTTCTACACCTTTAGTAATAAGGTGAATTCAACATCTTTAATATTTGATAACAGAGGCACCAGAAAGGCAAAATTATAATACTGGTAGGAAGATTAGACTGCAAGGTATTTGTGTCTAAATAGTTTCATTTTTAAAGAATATGAGCATTTTAACATCACAATATTAAAATAAAGTTATTATTATCAGTCAGTTACATACCCTGGGAGATGGCACTTTGGCTTTCATGACTTTCTTTAACTCAAATTCAGAAAAAATGTTGAAAACAAAGATATTACTGTCTGCTCCAGTAGTCACCAAGAAACGGTCATCAAAGCTAGTGGAGATGGCTTTAATGCATCCATAATTATTGTCATGCATACTGAAGTGCCAGTAGTCCTCCATAGTGGTCAATGAAGGATCATTCTTATTTAGGATATAGACTCGAATTGCTCCATTTTGCATTCCACAAAACATCATTTCTTGGTTAATGCTATGAAACAAAAGGAAAGTAAATCGTTCTTCAAATTAATCTGAAAATGTTTAATTTTAAATTAATTGACAAATGACTAAAGTTTTAAAAGCAAAGATGTTATGGAGTAAATTGTGTCCCCACAAAATTCATATGCTGAAGCCCTAACAAACTATGGCAGCTCTAGCAAACTAATACAAAAGAGTAGAAAGAGAAAAAGACAATTTGAAATTTGGAGCTATTATATTCGGTCTTCAAAAGAATGACCAGCATATATGCTTAATTCTTAATTATTAAAGGACTAATGATTCAATTAGTGATCTTTCCAGAATCATTGTAACCCAGAACTTTCGTTATCTGACTGTGCAGTAGCATCCTCCTAAGTAACAGAAAGAAAATCCATACAATTCAACTGTGTGATAAATTCTGACAGAATATTTGATAGAAGGGATTGAAGTAGTTTCAGGAGTAGCTTAGATTCTACTTTACTCACTTGATCTATTTAACTAAACATTGTTTGAGTACTCCTCCATTTGGACAGATCTTTAAAATTGACAATATTAATGACGGACAAAAACAGACAGTAATGGGATATAGTTTTTTTTAAAGCTTTCTGAAATTCTGGTCACCTGAAAGTGATAGTTGTGATGGGATTATCCTCTGTATCCTCAAGAAGACGGAAATCAAAAGGTTCATCTTTCTTTTCTGTGATATCACTGCTTTTGTCATATGGGGGAAACTCACAGTGATATAGAAAACCAGAATCATAGCCACCCTGGAAAAGAGATAAATAACATAGAAGGTAGTACCTGAATATAAGAAACCTATGACCACATGAGGAGTTTTTGATTATTTCAAATTTTAACACATAAAATAGGTGTCTTAAAACATATACTTTTGTATGATTTCTATGGTTACAGATGGAGATGCTTTATAAAACCTATTATTCATTTATATGCAACTACATAATTATAAAAATAAAACACCTTACAATGATTTCTTCCCACTTAAAAGACAATACAAGAGGGACTTCCCTGATGGTCCAGTGGTTAAGAATCTGCCTCCCAATGCAGGGGACGTGGGTTCGATCCCTTGTTGGGGAACTAGGATCCACATGCCACGGGGCAACTAAGCCTGTGTGCCACAACTACTGAGCCCGTGCACCTCAACTAGAGAGCCCATGCGCCCACAACTACAGAGCCCATGCACTCTGGAGCCTGCGCGCTGCAACTATTGAGCTCGTGTGCCGCAAGGAAGAGCCCATGCACTGCAATGAAAGATCCCACGTGCTGCAATGAAGATCCGACACAGCCAAAATAAATAAATAAAAATAAATATTAGGGCTTCCCTGGTGGCGCAGTGGTTGAGAATCTGCCAATGCAGGGGACACAGGTTCGAGCCCTGGTCTGGGAAGATCCCACATGCCGCGGAGCAACTAGGCCCGTGCGCCACAACTACTGAGCCTGCGCGTCTGGAGCCTGTGCTCCACAACAAGAGAGGCCGCGATAGTGAGAGGCCCGCGCACCGCGATGAAGAGTGGCCCCCACTTGCCGCAACTAGAGAAAGCCCTCGCACAGAAACGAAGACCCAACACAGCCAAAAATAAATATAAAAAAAATTTTTTTAAATTAAATAAATAAATAAATATTAAAAAAAGACAATACAGGAGAGATATCATTTCTATCTACATACTGAATTCCATTTTATTTTAAGAATTATTCGGCATAAGCAGTATTTAACAATAGAGTTTTGTAGATCATGGTTTTCAGAGATTTCCAGTCTAGGAGATTTTTTTTCTCCCTAAGGCAACTGCCAGTTCTGAAAGTGGCAGCTGAGAGGTTAAGAAGTTGAGCAGAGCAATCTGTAGTGTCATGGGCTTAGGGAAAGGCAAAGAATTCCCAGGGTCCTCCAAGAAGAAGGAGCCATTGTAAACACACCTTCCACTGGGCTTTCCATTGCAACCCTGGAGCACTATATCCCACACGTATGGATAAACCAGAAATAGATTGGCCCTCGTAGGAAGTAAAACCTAATTTCAAGTCATCTCAATCACTGACTGGATGAAACTGATCTAGGATTTCTAGTTGCTTTCCAGAACCAAAAATAAATTCCAGGAGACAATAGCAATATACAGAGACTCAAGCTGATGCCACAGTTTTTCACAGACAAGAGCCAGCATTCAATTAAAAAAAAAAACTAGGTATACTAACAAAGAAAAGTCTTGACTGAAAATCAAAAAAA
The DNA here is from genome assembly GCF_965194805.1 of Balaenoptera borealis. Lineage (NCBI taxonomy): Eukaryota > Metazoa > Chordata > Mammalia > Artiodactyla > Balaenopteridae > Balaenoptera > Balaenoptera borealis. The sequence goes on from NC_138862.1 coordinate 60,006,445, forward strand.
AAAAAAAACAGACCAAAGAAACAAAAGTACAAGAAATAGTGATAGAGGTGTTTTCAAAATGGACTTCAAAATAACTCTGATTAATATATTTAAGGACTTTGAAGGCAATACAGAAAGAAGTCAATTAGGATCTATAACAAAGTAGATAATGGAAAAAATAAAAATTCTAGAACTGAAAAATAAAATGACAAAAATTAGAATTCAATAGATTGGTTTAAAAGCAACTAGACACAGCTAAAACTAGAGTTATGAAGCTGGAACAGAATCAGAAAAAATAGAGTAAGGCAGGAGAGAGAAAATACAGATGTAAAATTTTTTAAAAAGGAGTGTAAGATCTACATGGGACATAATGATAATGATTAATATACACAAAATTAGAATCCCACAAGAAGAGACTAAAAATATGGACCAGAAGCAATATTGTGGTCGATAAATGTCTGAGAATTTTCTAAAACTGAATACAAATGTGTTGAAGTACAAGAAATGCAATGATCCACAAGCAAGATATATGAAGAATTTACACCTTTTAACATTACACCATAAAACTCCTAAAAGAGAGCATAAGCAAAACATTCTCTGACATAAATCATACCAATGTTTTCTTAGGTCAGTCTCCCAAGGCGACAGAAATAAAAACAAAAATAAACAAATGGGATCTAATCAAACTTACAAGCTTTTGCACAGCAAAGGAAACCATAAAAAAAAAAAAAGACAACCTATGGAATGGGAGAAAATATTTGCGAATGATGTGACAGACAAGGGCTTAATCTCCAAAATATACAAACAGCTCATACAACTCAACAACAAAAAAACAAACAACCCAATCAAAAAATGGACAGAAGACCTAAATAGACATTTCTCCAAAGAAGACATACAGATGGCTAGCAGGCACATGAAAAGATGCTCAACATCACTAATTACTAGAGAAATGCAAATCAAAACTACAATGAGGTACCACCTCACACTTGTCAGAATGGCCATCATTAAAAAGTCTACGAATAACAATTGCTAGAGAGAGTGTGGAGAAAAGGGAACTCTCCTACACTGTTGGTGGAAATGTAAGTTGGGGCAGCCACTCTGGAAAACAGTATGGAGGTTGCTCAGAAAACTAAAATTAGAATTACCATATGATCCAGCAATCCCACTCCTGGGCATATACACAGACAATACTATAATTCAAAAGATACATGCACCCCTATGTTCATAGCAGCACTATTCACAATAGCCCAAACATGGAAACAACCTAAATGTCCATTGACAGATGAATGGATAAGGAAGATGTGGTACATATATACAGTGGAATACTACTCGGCCATAAAAAAAGAATGAAATAATGCCATTTACAGCAACATGGATGAAACTAGAGATTATCATACTAACTGAAGTAAGTCAAAAAGAGAAAGACAAATACCATATGATATCACTTATATGTGGAATCTAAAATATGGCACAAATGAACCTAGCTACAAAAGAGAAACAGACTCACAGACATAGAGATCAGACTTGTAGTTGCCAAGTGGGAGGAGGGTGGGAGAGGGAAGGACTGGGAGTGTGGGATTAGCAGATGTAAACTATTATATATAGGATGGATAAACAACAAGGTCCTACTGTATAGCACAGGGAACTATATTCAATATCCTGTGATAAACCATAATGGAAAAGAATATGAAAAAAAGAAGTCTGCATATGTATAACTGAGTCACGTTGCTGTACAGCAGAGACTGGCACAACACTGTAAATCAACTGTACTTCAATAAAAAAATAAAGAAGTTACACCTTTTAACACAAAATCTTCAAAGCAACAAGAGAAAAAAAGATGCATAGGTTACAAAAAATAACAATAAAAAGATGTACATGGGGCTTCCCTGGTAGCGCAGTGGTTAAGAATCTGCCTGCCAATGCAGGGGACACAGGTTCGATCCCTGGTCCAGGAAGATCCCACATGCCGTGACGCAACTAAGCCCGTGTACCACAACTACTGAGCCTGTGCTCTAGAGCCCGCAAACCACAACTACTGAGCCTGCGTGCCACAACTACTGAAGCCCGTGCACCTAGAGGATATGCTCTGCAACAGAGAAGCCACCACAACGAGAAGCCCGTGCACCGCAAAGAAGAGTAGCCCCCGCACAGCTACAAAAATCCAATGCAGCCAAAAATAAATTAAAAAAAAAAAGATATAGATGGCAGAATGGACGACAAAAGATGATAAGAAGATATCAAAGTTTTAAAAAGAAAATATACAGAAGAACTAAAAGTTGTAAAGGCAAAATGGGCACTATAAGGCAAAAAAAACCCCCAAAACTTATATATACATATATATGTGTGTGTGTGTGTGTGTGTGTGTGTGTATGTATATATATATATATAAAATGTGACAATGAGGTGAGGGGGAGGATACACAACACTAAAGTGCCCTAAGATCTTTTTTCTCTAGAGCTAGTAAAAGAATAAATTTGTATCAAATTATATTAAATTAAGGATATGTACTATGACCTTTAGCATCACCACTAAAAACAAAATAGTAAAAAAAAATGTATAACTAATAACCTAATAGAGGAGGAAAATTGGGGGAAAAACTACCTAATCATCTGATAGAAGGTGAAAAACCAAAAGTAGAATTGGTGTGATAAACAGAAATAATAAGATGGTAGATTTAATCTAAACTATATTAGCCATTACGTTAAATATAAAAGGACACAGTGTTCTATTAAAATAAAGATTTTACTACAGGATTAAAAAGAAAAGCCTAACCATGTACTGCTTACAAAAGACGTACTTTGAAATAAGAATATCAAAGGTAAAGGAAAGAAAAGAATCATTAACAACTCTCAGAGTTTTGGCTTAGTAACAGGATGGATGGTTGTCCCATTTACTGAGATGGAGATGGAGCAGGTTTGCACAGGGCAAGTGTGATTTAAAAGTTATATTTTGGGGATTTCCCTGGTGGTACAGTGGGTAAGACTCTGTGCTCCTGGGCTTCCCTGGTGGCGCAGTGGTTGAGAATCTGCCTGCCAATGCAGGGGACACAGGTTCGAGCCCTGGTCCGGGAAGATCCCACATGCTGTAGAGCAGCTGAGCCTGTGTACCCCAACTACTGAGCCTGCACTCTAGGGCCTGCAAGCCACAACTACTGAAACCCGTGCACCTAGAGCCCGTGCTCCGCAACAAGAGAAACTACCACAATGAGAAACCCGCGCACCGCAACGAAGAGTAGCCCCTGCTCACCGCAACTAGAGGAAGCCCGTGCACAGCAACAAAGACCCAACACAGCCAAATAAATAAATAAATAAATAAAATTATTAAAAAAAAAAAAAAAGACTATGTGCTCCCAATACAGGGGGCCCAGGTTCGATCCCTGGTTGAGGAACTAGATCCTGCATGCATGCCGCAACTAAGAAGTCCACACACCGCAACTAAGAAGTCCGCACACCACAACTAAGAAGTCCACATGCCACAACTAAAGATCCCACGTGCCACAACTAAAGATCCCACATGCCGCAACTAAAGAGTCCATGTGCCATGACTAAAACCCAGAGCAGCCAAAATAAAAATAAATAAAAATTTTTTTTTAAAAAAGTTATATTTTGGGCATGTCCATTTTGAGGTGCCAAGTAGTGATGTCAAGTTGGACATACAAGTCCGAATATGAGAGGAGAGGTCAAGACTAGAGATAAAAATGAAATTTATTGGCATATATTTGATATTTAAAATCTTGGGACCAGATAAAATCATCTAGCAAGAAAGAGGGCACCCAAGACCACATCCTAGAGTACTTCAAAGTTCAAAGCTAGTTCAACATATAAGAAGGCAGCAAAAGAGGCTGAAAAGGAGTGGCCAGCAGATGGTGGTGTCATGGAAGCCAAAAAAGAAAATGCTTTAAGAAGAATGGAGGGTTAACTTTATCAAATGTTTTGGAGAGGTCAAATGGACAGAGAAGTGACCACTGAGCTTGGCAGTAGGAAAATCTTTGATGACTTGAAGTGGTGGAGCTAGAAACCTGACTGGAATGTGTTAAAAACCAAATAGGAGATGAAGAAATGAAGCCAGTGACTACAGACAACTCTTTCAAGTTTTCCTATAAAGGAGCAGTGGATGAGAAGAAAAGAGATGTGAAAGAAAAAAATTCAAGTACTAGGAGCATGTTTATGTGCTGACGATAAGAACTGAGTAAACAGAGAGAGGTTGAAGATACAGGAGACCAGCTAGTTTATTTCAGGAGTAAAATCTTTGAGAAAGTGAGAGGGGATGGGATCAAGAGGCCATTTGGAATAGTGTCCTTGGAAAGTTGCAGGGGACCATTCACCAATTGTTAACAATAGCAGACAAACGTGTATGGATCTCCATAGGACATTAGATCTCATTAAGACAAGATAAGGAAATTCCATCTGATTGTTTTTATTTTATTTTCTCAGTGAAATGTGAGATGGGAATTCCTTGGCGGTCCAGTGGTTAGAACTCTGTGCTTTCACTGCCGGGGCCCGGGTTCAATCCCTGGTTGGGGAACTAAGATCCTGTAAGCCGCTCAGTGGGGCCAAAAAAAAAAAAAAATAAAGAAAAAGAAAACAGAAAAGAAATGTGAGATAAGGTTATCATTAGAAATTGAGGGAAGGTACAAAATGATTAATGGGAGAAGAATTAAAGCGATAATTTGGAAAGCGGGAAAGTGAACATGGCTGGGCAGTAGAACCAGCCTGCACTGTGAGTGCTGATTTGAGAACTGTGGTCGTGCCTTCAGAATGAGACTGGTTTTCTGCAGCATCTGCTTGGATGCAGGTACAGAGTTGGCAAATAGTTGAGTCAAGCAGGGTTAGTGTCACTTCTTCTGAACTATGCCTTGACCTTGTATGCTGGTGTAGTTTAATGGTTAAGAGCGTGGACTCTAGACCCAGACTGCCTGAGTCCAGATGCTGGTTCCACCTCTCATTAATTATACAACCTCAGATAAGTTACCTAACCTCTCCACTCCTTGGTTTCTTCTTATGTAAAATGCAAATTATGAAGAGCGCTTATTTTATAGGGTGGTCACTTAGAATGGTGTCTGGTATAGAATAAGCAGGTTTCCAGATTTAGCAAATAAAAATACAGAATGAATGTTAACTAAACTTATTGTGGTAATCATTTCATGATACATGCAAGTCAAATCATTATGCTATATACCTTAAATTACACAATGCTGCATGTCAATTATATCTCAGTAAAACCAGGAAAAAAGTTTTTAAATGCAGGATGCACAGTTAATTTGAATTTCAGATAAACAACAAATATGTTTTTAGTGTAAGTATGTCCCATGTAATACTTATCTGGCACCCCTAAAGGTAAGCATTAAATATGCTTGTTAAATAATTAATAATTCTTACATATGTTTCAAGGACACTAGAACTCTATTATATTACTGTACAATTGTTTCTGCGCCTCTCTCCCTCATGATATGAGGGAACTTTCAGAAGGCAGGATCATGTCTTAATTATTCCTTTACCCCGTGAACCCCACACAACAGTAGCCATCGATAATTGTTTCATAAAGCACAGAAGATAAAAGCTCAAGGCACTACTACATGGAATCCTAAGGTGCCTCCATCACTACTTTCTATCCTTCTTGCTGCTTGTCTCCTTAGAAGTTGCTATCAAAGATATATTTCTAAGAAATGTTGAAGAGGAGTGGAGTTAACTCTCATCACTCCTTATAGCAACAGTACTCAGCTAGGCAGTCTCCTGGCCTGGCAAAAGATCTGATACCACTTACGAATCGGAGATAGTCTTTCACATATACTTTTATGTCAATTATTACTTTTTTGGTGAATGGAATTGAAATTTGTGATAAATTCATAATGAAGGAAATCTTGCTTTGCAATAGATCAATAAAATATTTTATAAGAATAGAAAATATATAATTAGGGGATGTAATTGTCACATTATTGTAACATTCACAGGTACTTGCCTCGCATTTTTCTCTTCTTCCTTATTAGCCAAGTCCCAATTTCACTCAGGGTGGCAATGTGACCATCTAAAAACAGTCATTTTCCCAGACTTTCATGCAGCCACACAGCATAGTTGTAGATAATGAAAGGTAAGCAAAAGTCCAGTGGACTGTGCTGCCATCATATTCAAAATTTTAAAACGACAAACACAGCTGGAATACCCCTTAGCCCTTTGCCCTTCTACCTTTGATTCTCCTCCCCTTTGACCTTCTGAAACGTGTGATTGTCGCAGATAACAGATACAATAAGTAGACATATAAAACATATTAAGATGATATAAAAACAAACTCACATTCATTCATCAAAATTCACACCTTCGGTAGTAGTTAACAGCTGGAGTCTTACCATAGAGTAAGGAAGTAAGAAAGTGATGGAAAATAATACCTATAATTAGATTAGGGTTGAGATAAAAATTTATTACATTATTACTTACCAAAGAAACCCAGAACTTCCCTGGCCCAGAGTAAAATCCACAGAGGATGTGACACGGGGTTAAAGGAATAAAGATTTCGGGTAATGCCTCCTCCTCCTCCTCCTCCTCCTCTTCCCCCTGGAGTTCCTTTTCTCCATCTTCTCCCATCTCTGCTTCTAGGCTTTTCCTCCTTTCTTCCTTTTCCTTCTCCTTCAACTCCTTTTGTTTCTTTCTCTTTGCAATTTCTATTAATCTCTTGTGCAAAAGAGATATTGAGATAAAACCTGTAATTCATTCATTCATTCACACTATTATTAAAGAAAGTAGGAGGAAGATAGAGTCCTAGAAAAATTCACAGCTCTAATGTAACAAATAATGTCATTTAAAGATTATTATCAAGTTGGGAATATATTTTTATTGTTAAAATTTTCAAATCATTGGAATGATTTTTCTGCATAACTCCCATTGATCCTGGTTTTACAGAAATTATTTTGCCTTTTTTTTCCTCATAGAGAAGTTAAATATAGTTTCTCTCAGAGCCTATCACTGTCAATCCATGAATTTGGTGGATTGAAATAGTCCACGAGGGAAGCTGTTTCTATCTTTAGCAATACAGCGATTTAGGCCCTCAGCCTCTATCAACTGGCTATTGCAAAAGCCCCCTAGCACTGGCATCCCTACCTCCCATCTTTTACCTCTTTATTCCATTTACCTCTTAGAATTAACTTCCAAATTTATATGATCTCATCACATCAATCTCCTCCTCAAAAATTCAAAATGGATTCCAATGGCCCAAAAATTAAATTAAAACATCTTGGCTAATATTTAAGGGGTTCCATGTGGTGGTCACAGACTCCTGTCACACCCCTCCACAAATTGCATCCCTCTGCCTCATGGTCCATTCTTCATTTCTCGAAAACACCAAAACTCTTGCAACTCTGCCTTCCCTCAGGATGTTCTCCCAGCTTTTATTGCCTTCCTCCTCATTTTCAACCTGTCAAAATCCTTCCCATTCTTTAAATACTAAATATCACCTCCATGAAGTCATCCTTGACCTCCTCTCACCCCTCTATCAGAATCATATATTCTTTCCTCTGCGTGCCCCTAAAATTCTTTTCTTTGCACTGTGATTTTAATATCTACTCATTACCACCTTCTAATACAATAAGCTGCTTTCTACCAAATAAGCTCCTTAAAGTAAAAGTCTATGTCTTATTCTTCTTCGTATTTTCCCAGCACTTAACACAGGATATTTTATATTCTAAGAAAGAAAAAAAATTAGAAGACAATGCTTCAAGGGTATTTCATACCAGAATCTTAGATTTGACACTTGAGAAATGGAAACATTTTATACACATGTCTTTGATTTCATAGGAAACTACATCATGGTCCTCCTCCTCCTCCTTTATAGTTGGAAATGGAGCTTCAAGAACATAGCCATTCTCACAAATAATCAGTAAAGTACTTTCAGGCTAAAAAAAAAATTAAAACATATCATTTACATTTAGGCAAATTTTTAGAAGCACAGTTCAAAAAGATTTTAAACCAGGCAAACTATAATTGCTATGTATATTAGCCATTTTTAAAAGATACTTATTACCAGTAATAACCACAGTGAGGAACTTAGTCAATCTTATTAATCACTATACACAATTATTAGTACAATTATATCATTATTAATTAATAAGCTAAGTGTTAAAATTAGATTTAGATTCATTTCCCTTATAGATGCCATATTTTCTGAGCCAAAAATTTGGTTGTGAAATGTTAGCCCAAAGGGCAAAATATTAAAATTAGGACTGCCAAGGAAAATCTGCAGTACGTGAATGGCATATACAACCTCAGCCTCCTTTGATGGATCATCCTCTCTCTGCCTGAGTTCATTTAATGTGGATGTCCCCAAGATTTTTGTTCACTTCCCTCTTCTTCTTTCTCTCCATAAACATGCCCTGGGAAATCTTATAGCCGATCAAGGCTTCATTACCACTCACAAGCAATTAGACTCCAGATTAATCTCTCTAGTCCAGTCCAAAATCATGTATTTAACCATGTGTGGGAAATCCCCATCTTGATAGTCTACAGAAACGTTATTCAAAATGTTTATTCGAAATGTTTATTCATTCAGTTATTTTATTCTATACTTATTATACACCTATTATGTGTTCAAAATTTTGTAGAGGGCTATAGGCAAAATTATAATAAGAAAAATAGGGATTGCCTCTGCCATTATGAAGCTTACCTCCAATGGGAGAGCCTGTCATTTAACAACTCATATAAATAAATGCAAATTATAACCGCAATAAGTGTTGCAGAGGTACCACAAGAGTAAGGAGGTTGTACAAGGCTTCCTGAGAAGGTGGTACCTAAGTTTCAAGGTGAAGGATGAGTAGAAGATATTTTTATAATGACTTAGGGGAGGGTTTGAGGGAGCATGCTATGTAAAGGACATACCATGTGCAAATATCCTGTGGCTTATTTGGGCTTTTAAAAAAGTTGTGGCCTTGGTGGTATCACCTAGGTGAAGAGAACAGAGTGAGAAGAGAGATTGGGACAGAGCCTTGGGGAAACAACACTCAATGGCTGAGTGAGGGAGACTGAGAAGGAGTGACAAGATGTAAGAGAAGGAACAAGGAGAGCATAATGTCCCCCAAATCAAAGAAAGATGGTATTTCAAAGAGGAAGTGAGGGTCAACAAGGTCAATTGAGGCTAAGAGGGCAAGAATATAAGAACTAAAACTGTTAAATGGATACCACCGGTATCTTTAGAAGAGCTGATCTGGTGGAATTATGAGACACAAGAAACTCGTAAGAATGTGTAAAGGAAGGAGTAGGTGTAAGGAAATGCAGTTCGTGGGAATAAACAATCGCCTTAAGAAAACTGGGAGGAGAAAGATGGAGCAGTGACTGGAAGAGAACATGAAGTCAAGGAATTTATTTTTTATACATGAGAGAGTCTTGAATATATTTAAATACTGATGGAAATAATCCATTTAATAGGCAAGGTTAAATTTATATGACAGAAAAGAGAAAATAAATGTGTGAAATGTTGAAAAAAGTGGGAGTAGAATCCAAAGGTCACAGGGAGAATTGGCCTCAAGTAGGAAGGCACACAGCACCTTTATTGTAAAAAAAAAAAAAAAAAAAAAAAAGGGAAGAGGAACAGGTACATGAAGAGGTAACAGAATTTTACGTTTGGTAGTGGGAAGGTAAAGGAGTTGCTGGCAGAGGGCTCCCACTCTATGAAATAAGTGATGTTGAGAATGAGAGTGAGCGAGCTAGTGGGAGGCTTGAAGCTTTGAGGAGAGGAGGCGTTTTTAAGTGTTCATTGTGGGTGAAAGAGAGAGTTGATAAGAACAATGTCATAGGATTGCTAAGCCATACCATGAGTTGTGTTGAGGCCATTAGAGTCACTAAATTATGGAGAAGCTAATCTTCCCTGATGTATGACTATCTCCAGCTGCCCTTGGTAATCACTGTAGGCAAATATAAATCAGTTGGGGGCATTCAGGGACAGATTTTTGCCAGAAGTGTATGAAAAAAAGAGAAGGGAGCTCAAGGCATTGGAAGAGTGCTATTGAACCCTACTGAAAAGAATCATGCCATTTAAGCCGGATATAGGGGGAACTTAAGACAAGAGTGGACTAATGAGTGAGGGAAAGCAAATGGTGAATGAACAAGGGGTGCCTGGGACTTCAGAGAACAAGTAGAGCAGAAGTAGCTAAGTTAACAGGCTGGATAGAAGAGAGGTTGAGGTTAGAATGTGAGATATCTGAATAGTTGACTTTTAAAGTTGAGTTCTTACAAGACGTTGTAGTCTGAATCATGGCCCCCCAAATTCTTATGCAGAAGTCTTAACCCCCATTATCTCAGAATGTGACTGTATTTGGAGATGGGGCCTTTAAGCAGGTAATTATTTTACAATACAGTTGTTAGGGTGGGTCCTAATCCAATAGGACTGGTGTCCTTGTAAGAAGGGGAGATTAGGACACAGAGGGACAATCATGTGAGGACACAGTGAGAAGGTGGCCATCTGCAAGCCAAGGAGAGAGGTCTCAGAAGAAATCAAACCTGTCAGCACCTTGATCTTAAACTTCTAGCCTAAAAAACTGTGAGAAAATAAATTCCTGTTCTTTAAGCCACCCAGACTGTGGTATTTTGTTTTGGAAGCCCTAGTAAACTAATAAACTGGTGGTAGTAGTGCCCAGTGGGTGGCTGTGAAAGTGTGTGGATAAACTGTAAAGGTCATGGGAAACGAAGAGGTCAAGAAGCTCAGAGGCTGATGTGATTTGATCAACTAGGCACATGATGTTAATATCATTCAGGATAATTGTTTACACTTTGGATAAAGAGAAAGATAACCATATTCTCAAAATTTTAATAAAGGAGCAGGCTTGACCAGGTGGTCAGAAGATAACAGCAATATAAAAAGATAGAAGGTGATATAGCCAAGTTATAAGAGCCTCAGAGGAGCTGTGTTTCTATTTTATGAGTCAAGTCATAAAAGTAATACATAAATATTGCCACAAATGAAACAAAAGTTAACTATTATACTTCTCTCCCTGACCCCAAACAGATACAATGAATGCTAAGAAGTTGATGTGTATCCTTTCACACTTTTCTCCTCAGAATAGAATTTTTTCGAGTACAGAAAAGGGTATTCATTTATTCATTCAGTGAAGATATGATCAATACATATCCGTGAAGATAAAATAACCAGACACATTAGAAATAAGACATCAGGAGTGAGAGTCAACAAAACAAATACCAAAAAAAATCCATAAAGACTTCAGATGTTGAAATTATCAGACTCAGCCCAAAAAACAACTATGCTTACTATATTTAAAGGAATATAGAAGTATCCACAGGGAACAAAAAATATAAAACTAACAAAACAAATATGAAAAACAACCAAATAAAACTTCAAGAACTAAAAAATACAGAAGTTGAAAATAAGATCACAAAGGATGGCTTTAACACCAGATAACTGAAGAGATTACTAGTCAGTAGAAAATATGAGAAGAAATCTGTAAAATACAGCCTGGAGAGATAACTAAGTGATACAGAAGAAAGCATAAGTGATCTTGAAGGTAGAATAATGGAAATCACCCAATCAGAATAGCAAAAAGAAAAACAAATTTTAAAAATGAGGATAGTTTAAGGGACCTCTGGGACACCATCAAGCATACTAACATTCCCATTATAGAGATCCCAGAAGGAGAAGAGAAAGAGAGAAAGGAGTTGAAAATCTATTTGATGAAATTGTAGCTGAAAACTTCCCAAACCTGCAGAAGGAAATAGATATCCAGGTACAGGAAGCACAGAGATTCCCAAACAGGATGAACCACAAGTGAAGAAACTAAAAGAACACAGAAGAACTACAAAAACAGCCAGAAAACAAGTAACAAAATAGCAATAAGTACATGCCTATAAATAATTACTTTAAATGTCAATGGACCAAATACTTCAACAAAGAATTATGGGTGGCTCATTGGGTTTTAAAAAAAAAGACCCATCCATATGCTGCTTACAAAAGACTCACTTCAAAGCTAAAGACACACAGAGACTGAAAATGAGGAAAAAATATATTTCATGCAAATGGAAATGACAAGAAAGCTGGGGTAGCAATACTCATATAGGACAAAGTAGACTTTAAAACAAATTTTATACAAAAGACAAAGAAGGGCATTATGCAGTGATAAAGGGATCAATACAAGAGAATATAACATTCATTAACATATATGCATCTGGGACTTCCCACTTCACAGGAGAATTCTACCAAATATATAAAGAGATCTAATACCTATCCTTCTCAAACTGTTCCAAAAAATTGAAGAGGGAACACTTCCAAATTCATTCTATGAGGCCACCATTACCCTGATATCAAAACCAAATACAGTACAAAAAAAAGAAAATTACAGGTCAATAGCAAAAATCCTTAACAAAATATTAGAAAACAAAATTCAGCAATATGTAGAAAAGATCATATATAAAAAGGATCATACATCATGATCAAGTGGGATTTATTCCAGAGACGCAAGGATGGTTCAATATCCACAAAAATCAATATGATACAGCACATTAACAAAATGAATGATAAAAATCACATTATCATCTCAATAGATGCAGAAAAAGCATTTCACAAAATTCAACATCCATTCATGATAAAAAAAAAAAAACTTATCAATGTTGGCATTGAGGGAACATACTTCAACATAAAAAAGGCCGTTTATGACAAATGTAGAGCTATCATCATACTCAACAGTGAAAAACTGAAAGCTTTTCCTCTAAAATCGGGAAAAAGACAAGGATGCCCACTCTCACCAATTCTATTAATATTTTTAACATAGTATTGGAAGGCCTAGCCGCAGCAATCAAATAAGAAAAATAAGACAAATTGGAAGGGTAGAAGTAAAACTCACTTTTTTACAGATGACATGATACTATATATAGAAAAACCCTAAAGTCTGTATTAGAATAAAGTTGCAAAATACAAGATTAATATACAGTCATACACTGTACACATGGTATCAACTACCATCATGCATGATAAACCCACTGGAAAGTTGCTGTTTTACATCCCTTAACCAAGACACCCATGATAAAGGTCAGGACCCAAGGGTCAACATATTTGGAGATACTGCTGGTAGTCATCTTAGCACTGGATGCCCTGGCCAACAACTAGTTCATCAATATTTTTATAGAATCTTGAGCCATTAACAATTGTCTGTCTGCCTGATACAGCCAATGGCAGCAACAACATTCCTTATCCAAGGAATATCTTGACTCATAGATACCCAAAATATAAATCAAGGTCACATGTCTCTACATGACTTCATCAGCTTATTCCCTTCAAGCATCCAGACATTGGAAATAATGTTAGAGAAACAATTTATTGGAATTTCCAATCAACCTTTCTTTACTTGGTGTTAGAATATTTTTCCTCTGTAGAGGAGGAAAGAGTTTCTTTCTCCTGAGGTCTTCTGGGGTTTCTATTAGTCTAGAACTACATTATTCCAATTTTAATATTTGAAGATTTCCAAATCACTTGGGTGATCCAACACAGGACCATAAGTGTGCATTTTAGAGCTATTTAACTTATGGTTCATCTTTATCTTAGTACATAGTTTTGGGGGATATAAGCTTTAGTTAGTGGTTGCCAAGGAGGCGAGGAAGATGGATGGAGGGAGAGTTAGAAAAAAATAGTGAATTAGAATGGATCCTTTAGCTGGTTCCTTGTTTAAATCTTAAAAGAAAAAAAAAAGCTTAAGTTAGTGAAGGTTTGTCATAATTTCTTCCTTTGCTATGCCCTCATCTTGAACATGAGTCTCCATAGACTAAGGAGGACATCAAAAAGATAGCCAATTTTTGAGGCTCCTTTTTTTTATTCTTTCTTTCTTTTTTTCCTTTTGATCAGAATATGCCTGCCCTCTTAGCAGAATCAGCTTTCGGTACTTGAAGTTTTCCCAGTATTTGTGCTACATCTCACACCACCAATAAGATGCCTTGGTTATTCTGTCAAACCTTTTATTTTTCCTCATGAAAAGGTTGAATTGAGCCACCTAATAGTCCATGAGCTAATGCAGACCCTTACCCAACTGTATGTTCTATGCACACATTCGTAAGTAATCTTATTCAAGTGGAAGATGTTGGGTTATGTTTTGAGATAAAATGACAAAATCATCACTGTAATTGTAATAACTCAACCAGATATTTTTCATCCATCATGTGTGAGTATCACAGTAAGTCAGTCTCATCACATTGTTAATTCTAAAATACCTGAAAATTCAATTTCATTATACTTCTCTATCCTTCGTGAAGGTCTGTATCCTTGATAACTGAATGTAGTCTATGTTTTAGAGATGAAAGATGTTAGAGAGGCACTGTTTTGCAGTTTCTATTCTTCCTGTCTTTAATCTGTCTTACAAAATTCCTTCATGAAAAGCTGTATATCAACAACTGGTAAATTTATTTAAATTTTGAAGACTGATATTTATGTACAGTATGCATATATGTATACAGAAACATGACATATTATGTATATACACATATATGCATATATACATATATATGCATGTCATGCCATTTTTGCTAGGTAACTAGAAAACTTTAGAATCATCTAAAGAGAAAATGCTGTGGTTTTCTTACATATACATTTACTTATAGACTTCATCCCCAAGATGAATCAAAGCAGCAGAATATATGCCCTATAGGAATAAGGAGCTTTAATACTTCTCTACCACATTTTACAGACTTCATTTCCTTTTCTAATCAAGTGAAATTCTATAAAAGGGAACTCATTTTCTTTTGTATTACACCTTGATTAATCTTTTTATTTACAACGTGACTAGATAAATCAAGAGAATATTTTATGAAGGTCATCTAAATTCCACTAAGCAAATTAAATTAATTGACAAGGGTTGGCTGGGTATTTGTGAAGTACTACGAAGAACTCCATTGTTATTATTAAGAACTAGACATTTACTCCTTATTAAATTAACAGATTCAATTGAGAAATCATAGTTAATGTAATAGTCACCCACATGGCTATACTCTGTAATTACTCTATATGACAAAGTTACTAACATTGGAAAAACTACCAATGAGAACTAGCTAAATCAAAGCCCCTTCACTGTGGGGAGGAGAGCATTTTTTTCAAATTTTCAAGTAGTGCACTCAAAAATACATTTATTAAGCTTTTATCACTTGAGTAATATTACATTTTGGAGATGAACTGAAGTGTATCATTTCAATTTTCCAATTTGATAATTAGTAAACATACTCTCCCCATGATGAAAAATATTGAATATTTTAATTCTCATAACTTTAAGAATATAGCAACTATTAATCTTGTCATTCTTTTTGATTCATTAATCTCTCTCAAAAATTGAAAATATCAGTCTACCCTTGTCTTGTTATTCAAGAAATGATACAAGTTGGATGCTAATATTGAAAGGTTAGATAATGGATCCCAAATATTTTAGATACTAACAACATATCCTAAGTGATCTTCAGTAAAATACACTTCCTGAAATCAAATATTTTTAGGGAATAACTGCTTGCCACTTACTATGGACTAAATATTTGTGTTCCTCCAAAATCCATATGTTGAAACCCTATGTGGAGGTGGGGACTTTGGGAGGTAATTAGATTTAGATGAGGTCCTTAGGGTGGAGCCCCCATTATGGGGTTAGTACTTTTATAAGATGAAGAGACCAGAGCTCTCTCTCTCTCTCCATGTGAGGAATCAGCAAGAAGGCAGTGATCTGAAAAGCAGGTAGAAGGCCCTCACTATGAATCTGACCATGCTGGCATCTGAGCATGCTGACCACGAGGCTGATCTCAGACTTCCAGCCTTCAGAACAGTGAGAAATAAATGTTTGTTGTTTAAGGCACCTACTATACAGTATTCTGTTATAGCAGAATACCAGACTGATTAATAAAATACTCATTTATAAACATCCTATTCAAGGCTAATTTGCAAACTTTTGTTCCTGATTGTCTGATGCTTTAGTTCTTGATTACCTAGAATCTATTTTACATGTATGAACATATCAATCACCCCAAAGTATGTTTAAACAAAGTGAATGTTTGCAAATATAAAATGACATTTTCTAAGAATTTAGGCATATACTAGGATATGATAACAAATTTGATAAAAAGTTTGTTTCTGTGGTCGTCCTTGCAAATGTTGAAATGGAAGCAATTATAAAAATAAATAAACTTTACAATAAATAGAAGTAAAAAAGGCAAAAAAAAGATTAATGTACAGAAATTTGTTGATTTTCTATATACTAATGATGAAATACCAAAAAGAAAAAGAAAACAGTCCTGTTTAAAATCACATGAAAAAGAATAAAATACCTAGGAATAAACTTAACCAAGCAGGTAGGAGATCTATACTTTGAAAACTATAAGACATTGATGAAGTTGAAGATACAAAGAAATGGAAAAATACCCCATGTTCATGAATTGGAAGAATTAATATTGTTAAAATGACCATACTACCTAAGGCAATCTACAGGTTTAATGCAATGCCCATTAAAATACTGAAGGCATTTTTCACAGAAATAAAACAAATCATCCTAAAATTTATATGGAACCATAAAAGACACTGAATAGCCAAAGCAATCTTGAGAAAAAAGAACAAAGCTGGAGGTATCACACGCCCTGATTTCAGACTATACTACAAAGCTACAGTAATCAAAACAGTATGGTACTGGCACAAAAACAGACACATAGATCAATGGAACAGAATAGAGAGCCCAGAAATAAACCACACACTTATGGGCAAAATTAATCTACAATGAGAGGCAAGAATATACAATGGGGAAAATAAATGATGCTGGGAAAACTGGACAGCTATATGTTAGAGAATGAAATTAGAACATTTTCTCACACCATATACAAAAAATAAACACAAAATGGATTATAGAGCTAAATGTAAGACCAGAAACCATTACACTCCTAGAAGAACACATAGGCAGAACACTCTTTGACCAAAATCATACAATACTTTTTTGGATCTGTTTCCTAAAACAAAGGAAACAAAAGCAAAAATAAACAAATGGGACCTAATTAAACTTAATCTTTTGCACAGCAAAGTAAACCACTGACAAAAAGACAACCTACTAAACAAGAGAAAATATTGGCAAATGACATGACCCATAAGGGGTTAATATCCAAAATACATAAACAGCTCATACAACTCGATATCCAAACAAACAACCAATTTTTAAAATGGTCAGAAGACCTGAATAGACATTTTTTAAAAGAAGACATACAGATGGTCAACAGGCACATGAAAAGATGCTCAACATCACTAACCATCAGGGAACTGCAAATCAAAACCCACAATGAGATATCATCCCACAACTGCCAGAATGGCTATCAACCCAAAGACCATAATTAATAAGTGTTGGGGAGGATGTGGAGAAAAGGGAACCCTGGTACACTGTTGGTGGGAATGTAAATTGATGAAGTTACTGTAAAAAAACTGTATGGCGGTTACTAAAAAAACTAAATATAGAACTACCATATGATCTGGCAATTCTACTTCTGGGTATATATACCCAACAAAATCCAAAAACACTAATTTGAAAAGATACATGCACCCCAATGTTCATAGCAGCATTATTTACAACAGCTAAGACATGGAAACAACCTAACTATCCATCAACAAATGAATGGATAAAGAAGATGTGGTACACACACACACACACACACACACACACACACACACACACACACACACAAATGGAATATTACTCAGCCATAAAAAAGAATGAAATTTTGCATTGGCAACAACATGGATGGACCTGAACGGTATCATGCTTAGTGAAATAAGTCAGACAAAGACAAATACTGTATGTTATCACTTATATGTGGAATCTAAAAAATGAAACAAACTAGTGAATATAACAAAACAGAAACAGACTCACAGATATAGAGAACAAACTAGTGGTTACCAGTGGAGATGGAGGACAAGAAACAGGTAAGGGATTAAGAGGTACAAACTACTATGTATAAAATAAACAAGCTACACGAATATATTGTACAGCATAGGGAATATAGCCAATATTTTATAATCAATTCAAGTGGAGTATAATCTATAAAAATATTGAATCACTATATTGTACACCTGAAACTAATATTGTAAATCAACTATACTTCAATAAAAATGAAGTTTAAATAATAAAAATAAAGGATTTCCCTGTGGCGCAGTTGTCAAGAATCTGCCTGCCAATGTAGGGGACACAGGTTCGATCCCTGGTCCAGGAAGATACCACATGTCGCAGAGCAACTAAGCCTGTGTGCCACAACTACTGAGCCTGCGCTCTAGAGCCCATGAGCCACAACTACTAAAGCCTGTGCACCCTACAGCCCGTGTGCTGCAACTATTAAGCCCACGCACCACAACTACTGAAGCCCATGAACTCTAGGGCCCATGTGCTGCAACTACTGAGCCCACATGCCTAGAGTCCATGCTCCACAACAAGAGAAGCCACTGCAATGAGAAGCCTGCGCACCATAACAAAGAGTAGCCCCCACTCACCACAACTAGAGAAACCCTGTGCACAGCAACAAAGACCCAATACAACCAAAAAAAAAAAAAAGATTAAAAATAAATAAACAATAAAATATCAATACTTCTAAATAGTCCATAGGTCAAGGAAATCAAAATGAAACTGAGAAAATATTTTCAACTGGATGATAATAAAAATACTACATTATCAAAACTTGTGGGATACATTAAAGCCTATAGCTTTATAAGGTACACATAAAGATACATATAAAGAAGAATAATAAAATATAAATATCCATTTCATGAAATTAGAAAACAAGAAAATAAACCTTAAGACAGTAAATGTAGGACTGTAATAAAAGAATACAACTTAATAAAATAAAAAACAAAATAAAATCAATAAAGTGAAAAGTTCCTTGAAAACACGAATTGACAAACCTCTAGGAAGATTAAGCAAGAGGAAGGGAAAAAAATGACCAGTATAAAAAAATGAAAAGGAAACATCATTACAGATCCTGTGACATTAAGAATATCATGAAAATTACAGATAAAAAATTTGAAAATTCAAAGGAAATAAACAAGTTCCCTGGGGGAAAAAATGTACTTACCAAAATTAAATCAAGAAGAACACATCTGATTGGAACCACAAGAGACCCTGAATAGCCAAAGCAATCTTGAGAAAGAAGTCAAAGCTGGAGACATCACACTACCTGATTTCAAACTATACTGCAAAGCTATAGTAATCAAAACAATATGGTATTGGCATAAAAACAGTCATAGAGATCAATGGAACAGAACAGAGAACCCAAAAATAAATCCACAATGACAAAGGAGCCAAGACTACACAAGGGGGTTAAGACAGTCTCTTCAATAAATGGTGCTGGGAAAACTGGACAGCCACAGGCAAAAGGATGAAACTGGACTACTATCTTACACCATGCACAAAAATTAACTCAAAACGAATTAAAGACTTGAATATAAGACCTGAAACCATGAAACTCCTTGCAGAAAACATAGGTGGTAAGTTCCTTGACCTTGTCATTGGTCTTTGTGATGAGTTTTTGGGTCTGATAACAAAAGCAAAGGCACCAAAAGCAAAAACAAACAAGTGAGACTACATCAAACTAAAAAAGCTTTTGCACAGCAAAGAACTCAACAAAATGAAAGGCAACCTTATGAATAAGCAAAAATATTTGCAAATAATCTACCTGCAAAGGGATTAATATCCAAAATACATAAAGAACTCGTACAACTCATTAGCAAAAGAAAAAAAAGCACAAACAATCCAATTAAAAAGGGGGCAGGGGGCTTCCCTCGTGGCACAGTGGTTGAGAGTCTGCCTGCCAATGCAGGGGACGAGGGTTCGAGCCCTGGTCTGGGAGGATCCCACATGCCGCGGAGCAACTGGGCCCGTGAGGCACAATTGCTGAGCCTGCGCGTCTGGAGTCTGTGCTCCGCAACAAGAGAGGCCGCGATAATGAGAGGCCCGCGCACCGTGATGAAGAGTGGCCCCCACTTGCCGCAACTAGAGAAAGCCCTCGCACAGAAACGAAGACCCAACACAGCCATAAAAATTAATTAATAATTAAAAAAAAAAAAGGGGGCAGAAGATCTGAACAGACATTTTTCCAAAGAAAACATAGAGACAGACAACAAGTACATGAAGATATGCTCAACATCACTAATCATCAGGGAACTGCAAATCAAAACCACAATGAGATATCACCTCACACCTGTTAGAATAGCTATTATCAAAAAGACAAGAAATGTTGGCTAAGATGTAGAGAAAAGGGAACCCTTGTGCACTGCTGGTGGGAACATACATCAGTACAGCCACTATGGAAAACATTGTGGAGATTCTTCAAAAAATTAAAAATAGAACTACCACATGATCCAGCAATCCTACTTCAGGGTATTTATCTGAGAAAATGAAAACATTAACTCGAAAAGATACATGCACCCTCAAGTTTATCACAGCATTCTTTACAATAGCCAAGATATGGAAACTACGTGTTCATTGAAGGATGAATGGATAAAGAAAATATTCCATTGTGATTATATGTACACAATGGAATATTATTCAGCCATAAAAAATAACGAAATCTTGTCATTTGCAACAATATGGATGGACCTTGAGGACATTATGCTAAGTGAAATAAGTCAGGAAAAGAAAGACAAATATTGCATGATATCAATTGTATGTGGAATCTTTAAAAAAGAAAAAAACATTAGGTACAGAAAACAGACTGGTGGTTGCCAGAGGCAGGGGCTGGGTGATGGTAAAATGGAGGGGTTCAAAATGTACAAATTTCCAGTGATAAAATAAGTCATGGGAATGTAATGTACAGTATGATGACTATAGTTAATAATACTGTACTGCATATTTGAATGTTGCTCAGAGTAGATCTCAGAAGTTCTCATGTATGGTGACAGATGTTAACTAGACTTATTGTGGTGATCAGTTCACAATGTATACAAGTATCAAATCATGTCGTATATCTGAGACTTATTTATGTCAATTATACTTTAAAATTTAAAAAGAAAAACTATAATCATTAAAGGCATTGAATTAATTTTTTTTAAACACCTCAAAAAAAAAAAAACCTTATGCTCTGATGACTCTACTACCAAGTCTGCCAAAAATTCAAAATTCTAATATATTACAAATTCTTCAAGAGATTAGAGAGAGAGAATATTTTACAACTCATCTTAGGAGATTAAAAAAACCTTAATAACAAACTTGATGATGAACTATGAAGATAGAAAATATTATCCAAATCTTTTTTATAAACATAGATGAAAAACACTAATGTTAGCAAACTGAATTCAATGACACATGAAAAGTTTGCTAAATCAGCTAGTTCAAGACAACACAGAGAAACCAGTACAGCCACAGCTCTAAGAGCCAAGATCACAGGAGAAGGAAAGCTGGGTGAGGCGAGCTGGGCATTCTCTGCACCTCTTTCTCCCAAGGGCATTGGTCAACTTCCTGCATGGGACCTAGAAGCCAAACAGAATGCAGTGTTCTAGCGCTTTAGGCACTCTCTCAGAGATGAATAGACACAAGCTGAAGTTCAAAGTGACAAGAAAGTTAGGATTTGATGGCACATGATACCAGAGAAAAGGGAAATGCAGAAAAGGGAGCCTGACATTCTGCTGGGCCTTTGCCTTTAAAACATTTGCACAACCCTAAGCTGCATGAGAACAGGAGTTGCTCATTTCATCCAAAAAGTCACATTATTGTTTACTTACTTTCATTTTTGAAAGATACTACCACTGGGTATAAAATTGTGGGTTGGAAGTTATAGAACTATAAACTGCTAAAAGAAGACATCTACTGAAGAAATTCAATCCATTATTAAAAATCCTCCTACAAACAACAAATCAGGTCCAGAGAATAGAAAAGACCTTTTTTTTAAAAAACAAAAAGCGGCCAGAAATACCTTGATTCCAAACCTGGCAAGGACATTACAAAAGGGGGAAATTATCACTCTGTTATGAATGTACATGCAAAAATCCTTAACAAAATATTAGTAAACTGTGTGTGTGTTAAAATATAGTGAGTTGATGTGTGCTAGGATGACAAGAAGGAGGTCATTTTAGGCAGAGAAGATCAAGTTCAAAGCTTAATGCATGCAACAAAGAGGAACAAAGACAACATAGAGGAAGAGACAGATTTAACAGATGTTTAGGGTGCATAACCAATGGGGGGCCTTGGCGAACCACCAAAGCAGGGTGGTTAGAGGTAGGGAAGAGATGGCTCTAAAGATTTTCTGGTTTAGGTAACAGGGAGAATGGTGCTCTCAGAAAAATGCAGGAGAGAAAAAACATGTCTTAGAAAAACTGTAATGAATTTCATTTAGACACATCAAAATTACCCCCATAAATTCAGAAGATCACCAAGTTCAGTCAATTCTACCTATCTCTTATCCACACAGTCTTTCACACTTTGGTCACATCTTTTCTGGAACACAGCTGTCCAATAGATCTACCTGCCTCTCATTTGGCTCCCTTGTAACTTCTCCACACTGCTGCCTAAGTGATCATGGTAGTGACCATTGCAGATGGAATGGTTCTGTGTGTGATGCACCTTTATTGGAAACCAAAATGAGCAGAAGCTTAATGCATTCAGGAAGGTAGGAGGTCTGACCAGTGAGCTGGTAGGAGCTAACCGCTATTGCTATTTGGACAACTGAAGTGTGCAGTATCAGTTACACACGTTAATTTACTTTTTTCCCTCAGCTTCACTGTAATATAACTGACATAACATTGTGTAAGTTTAAGGTGCATAACGTGATGATTTGGTGCATGTATATATTGCAAGATGAGAGTAATTTACATTAGTAATTCCCAAATAATACTAGAAATATAAGTGCTAATTGGCACCACTGCCTGAAATGACTTTTGAATTGTTTTTTTGTTTTGGGGGGGGCGGGGTGCCTTTCCTGCCTTAATTTTTGTTTTAGTTTCTTATTTTGAAGTAATTATTAATTCATAGGAAGCTGCAAAGATAGTACAAAGAGGTTTATACCTTTCCCCAGTTTCTCCCATTGGTTACTTCTTCTGCAACAATATCAAAACTAGGAAATCAACATTAATATAGAATGCGTGTATAGTTCTATGTCATTTTATCACATGTGCAGATTCATGTAACCATCCACAATCAAAACATAAACTATCCCACCACTACAAAGATCTCCCTCAAGCTGCCCCTTTATAGTCACACCCACCCCCTTCCCACCCATCATTCCCAACCCCTGAAAACTGCTGGGTTTTTTAAAACTTTGTTATATAGGGAAATGATTGAAGGATGCACAAAATATTATATGTTGTGATACAATAGCTCATGCTTTGCAGCTCTCTTTCCCTTCACCTACACAACTTTCACTCTCCTCCTCTCAACTAACTCACATCACGTGTTAACTTCTCCCTTTCTTGATATTCCCTTTCTTGATATACATGCTCTATATTCACAGCAAGTATTGTCTATACGACTGATATCACTGATATTTTAGTCACCCATTCCCTTGTGAAATCTTAAATAATTCTATCACAGATCAATGTAACTCTTAAACACGTGTATTTTTTTCTCCTTCAGAAGATACTGTTATGTACTGCTTATTGAATCCATCGCCAGGGCCTAGCAAAGATGAAAACAATGAGTATTTGTTAATTTAAAAAATATGTTTTCTAGGTACTACTATATTTTTATAGCCATTTTCTTTAGAAGAGCTTAAAATAGATTACAGATGTTACTGCTCCCCCCACCAAAATCCTGACAGTACTTCTACGCAGTTCATCAGCATTATTAATATGCTGGAACACTAGTACAGTACCTGGTTTAGACATTCAATCAATATTCAGGTGACTGAATTATCCTATGCTCAAAATTAGGGAAATTTGGGGCATTAAATAAGATTAGTAGTCAATACTGAATCACCAATTGTTATTAGAAAAGAGGCAATGGAAGATTAGAAGAGAAAATGGAGCTGGAATGGGAGCAGAAGAGAAGTAAAGAGATAAACATGAGGACAAGTACACTCAACACATTCTGACATGTTGTGTTTTGGGCTGAAGTCTCCATTGTTGAAGCAAAGTCTGATATAATAGATTAATTAGATTATGGAAGAGGGAGGAGGTAATGGGAAGGGCTTGAAGCTCCTGAGTAATGCTCCACTAGTAAAGCTGAGCAGCTTCCCTGGCCCCTCACGGCAGGACCCAGGAGTGGAGCTAATAATTCCACCCACTATTCGCTATCTACCTGATCACTTCACTATGCAGTAATTGAGATTTAAACACGAAGACAAATAACTACTTACATGAGAGGCTGTAGACCAGGTTAACTGGCAAACAGGTCCAGGAGTAGTAATATAACCGATTGGCTTATAATCCCTTTCCACTTCAAAGAAGAAGACAGTTTGATCTTTACTCTAAGAAAAAGAGAGATACCCAAATATATTTATTATGAAACATATTGCATACAGTACAAAGAAGCATTTAACAGCTATATTACACCCACTGTATACTTATACCTACAATGATCATATTTCCCCAGGTTATTCTGGGAACATTCTTATTTCAAATATTTGCTTCATTTTCCCCATGAGAACACTTGACAAACCATGTTTTCTTGTATGTGTTTCTGAAAAGATGATCACCGTACCTGTATATAAGATTAATTCACAAAAAATTCCACAATGCATATGCTCACTTATTTATGCATAAAGAATTTACATGTTTATTCTCTTCATTTATGACAAGTCTATATAAGAACATACCTAGATTATAAAATGTTGATGATACATAAAACATGTTGCATGATTCCCAGTTGAAAATTTCTATTCATTTAAAATAAGCATTACAACTCAATTTGTAAGAATATTTGTAAATGTCATGCACAGACTATACTGAAAGAATCTGAATACAAAGAAAACAAAATATGGATATATTCTCAGAAAGGAATATAAGCAAATAAGGCATCATTAAGTAGGAAGACTAATAAGGCAGGGTTAACCATGAAAATTCAATAGGAAACACAAGGAAATCTACTACTTACCCCTGTGGCTAGAACTTCTCCATCACGATCATAAGCTAAAGCAGTGACAGGAGAAGTATGAGGTTTGAAAACCTGTTTCAAACGAATATCTGCATCTGAAACTCTCTTCCGTCCCACAAAAATTGTGAGCCCTTTTGGGTCATAAATTTCAAGAATTCGAACAACGCCATCTTCAAATCCTGCAGTAATCTGTGCTCCACCGTAGCTTACCTTGGACAAAAATGAAATGCAGGGTTTCTGAAATTAGTTGATTAAGAAAGCTGTACTACATAACAGATTTCTGTATTTTATTTAGACTTAAGTTATTTAACTAAATAATTAACTAAAATAAATATTAATCAATAATTCCTTATACTACTTTCTGGTAACCTCCATCTCTTCTATGACAGTTCCTTATCACTGCTGACCATGAGACAGGTAAACAATGACAATCCAAGCATTCAATGAGCAAAAGTTGGTGGAGTGCTGTCTACTACGTGCCAGGCACCCATCACCAGCAACCCAAGTGTCAGCATAAACAGTCTCAACCCGTTTTCACAAATTTATGGTCGAGTGGGAGGACAGACATTAATCAACCACACATATGAATATGGAATTATGAACTGAAAAAAGTAAAAGGAAATAAACATTCCCTGAGAGCACATAGCAAAGAAAGCTGACCTAGTCTGCAGCTTAGAGGAGAAGTCTGGGCCAGAGATATAAATCTAGCAATGTCTTAATGTACTAAATCTGCTATCTCAGAAGGCATTCAGAAGGGCAAGAGCCTTGGTATTCTTTAGAGCAGATTGATCATCCCTGAGGCCAGGCAATTATGAAAATCTTGGGAATAAGAAAACTAGGGCTTCCCTGGTGGCGCAGTGGTTGAGAGTCTGCCTGCCAATGCGGGGGACACGGGTTCGAGCCCTGGTCTGGGAGGATCCCACATGCCGCGGAGCAACCAGGCCCGTGAGCCACAACTACTGAGCCTGCGCATCTGGAGACTGTGCTCCGCAACAAGAGAGGCCGCGACAGTGAGAGGCCCGCGCACCGTGATGAGGAGTGGCCCCCACTCGCCGCAACTAGAGACAGCCCTCGCACAGAAACGAAGACCCAACACACCCAAAAATAAATAAATTAATAAAGAAAACTATATTCCATTCAATTCCAACTGAATGTTTATGCAAACATTTACTAAGTGTCTAAATGTACCAGTAACTGTAGAGGCACTGGAAGTACAAAGAAGAATAAGATATGGCGTCGCCATGAAGAACAAACAGTCTGGTGGAAAAGACAGTCAATAAAGCAAGTCATCTTAGTACACTGTGATAAGTGCTATAAAAGAGGTATATACACAGTCCTTAAACAAAAACCACAAAGGAAGAAGTACGCAGCTCTACTTGAAGGTGGGGTCATGGAGGGCTATGCAGAGGAGATGATATCTGACCGGAGCTAAATTGTAAACAATGATGTGCAGTTTTCCAGAAAGGCAAGAGGGTATGAAGAAGGGGCAATTCAAGCATAATATCCATATGATCATTACTTGGATATAAGGCTAAAAAAGAAAACATTCTATGGACATTGCCCAAGCATCTGAAAAATGATTCAATTACATAGGCTGTATTTTAAAGAATTTAGGTAAGTGTGTAAATAGATTAGGATAAAGAGTGATCCATGTTTGGTAATCTAAATACTCTGTCATTTCTACTTAATCCAGCCTCATCATTGTTCTGCTTCTATTCCCTGGCCTGAGTTCTCCTTCTGGTCTTGATCTCATCATGAAATTCCCCTCCATTCCAGCCACCTCCACATCTATTTTGGGCCTGGAATATTTTCTCTTTGACTTCAACCCAAAACAATAAGGATAAAATATTCCCCAAACATTCCCATGACGTTTTAAAAACTTGGCTGCAAATTTTTTGCCATGCCTCTCATGGAGAGGTGGGGTTTAAGTCCCTCCCTCCTTGAATCTGGGTTGGGGGGGGGCTTGTGACTGCTTCACCCAACTGCGTATGGTACAAGTGACATTATGTGACTTCGGAGGCCAGGTCATAAAAGGACAGCAGCTTCTGCCTTATGTGTTGGAACACTAGATCTTGGAGGCCTGAGCTGCCATAAAGAAGTGACTGCCCTGAGGCCACCATGCTGTGATAATGACCTCTCCATATGGCATGGGCTTCAGGTAAGCACTGCTGTTGACATCCCAGCTTAGCCTGAACTTCAACCCAGGTGCCAGACCTGTAACAAAGAAGCCTTCAGATGACTCTAGGCCCCAACCATTCAAATCTCCCCAACTGAGGCCCCAGATACTGTGAAGCAGAGATTATCCATCCTTGTTGTCACCTGTCAGAATTCCCAAACCAGAGACTGTGAGCAAAATAAGATGATTGCCGTTTTATGCCACTACATTTGGGGTAGTTTATTACACAGCAATAGACAACTAGAACAATGATCTCTGATTTTTTCCATAGCTCTTATCAGTATCTAACATATCATATAAATTTACTTATTTTGTTTTTTGTCTGTCTCTGCCTCCTGTCTCCCACTAGAGTGGGAGATTCATGAGTGCAAATATTTTTGTCTTTTTGTTCATTGCTATATTCCCAGAATCTAGTAAAAGGACTGGCACGTTGCAGACATGCTGGAAATATATAGAATGAATGAATCAGAGTCAGACAGAGGACAGATACACAAAGTTCTGCCAGGTAATTACTTTTTAACATGGAACTATTTCTAAACTTTAGGTGGCATAACAATAGATTTTCATTAAAACAGAACCAAAACCACAATAGCAAAGTCATGATATGATTTCTATCACGTTCTGAGTGAACTAAAATTTTTGTTCTTCTCTAAAATCCAGAGTCAGAAAATATGTGTTTCTAAGAAATAGCACTAATATACCATATTTACAAATAGATTCTAGTAGAAATTCATTATAACAATAAGCTTACCAGTCGTGGTACCCAAGCAAGGGCAGTACCTCCTTGTTTGAATTTCATCTGAACCAAAGGAGTTTTGCTAGCAAAATCATAGAGTCTAACAGAGCCTACAGAAAGACAGTTTTAAAAGAAACAAGTTATTTATATATATATATATATTCATATATAAATATCTTTAATAACTTTAGCTCACTTCACATTTAAGCACTAAACAAGAAACATCATAAAAATTAAATCAACTGATAATCTAATGGCCTTTCTTCAGTTAAATATTTACATGTATACCCTCAATCAGGTAATTTATAAACATGAATAATACTATGCCATTTTACATAAGGGACTTGAGCATCTGTGGATTTTGGTATCAGTGGAGTCCTGGAACAAATCCCCACACAGATACAGAGGGATGACTGTAGTAAAGAAACAACTGATGATTGACTGGTGGATCAATTTCACCTTGCACAGTCCACATAGATTCACTGTAAGTCAAGAAGGAAGAAAGGAGATGGAAAGAAAAGGAAAAGCACGCATGTGGATAACACCAAGATGAATGGTATTTTCACGAGTAACTTATTGATGTGTCTTTATTTTAATCTCTCGCAATAACCATGGTTGCCGTATTTTGGGCCCTTTCCCCTCTCCTGAAACTCACCTCACTTGTATCAAGAAGCTTCCCTTTTGGAAAAATTCTCAAATACTTTAATCAAACACATTAAAAAATGAATTGAAAACAAAACACAAAGGTCCAGACATGAGTTCCTACTTACAGTCTAAGCCAGTAGTGGCCATGAGATAAGTGAGAGGAGAGACGGCCAAGGCTTCAATGGCTCCAGAATGGAAGGAGAAGAGGCATTCTGGATCTTGGGTCTGATAACAAAAAAAAGATCCTATTAGAGCTCAAAGATAGTTTAACACAGAATTAAGGCCAAGTTTAAAGAAATGCAAATAGAACCCTGTATCATGTGTGACTTTATCTGAACAGAAATTAGAAAAGGCATAGTAAGACAGAAAGGGCACTGAAGTTTGGAATTAGGAGAGACAGATGATGTGCTTGATGGCTGTGTGATTTGGCACAAGTCACTTCAAATGCCAGTTTCCATTTCTTCATCAGTAAAATGAGATGATGGCAACTGCCTGCCTACAAAACAGAGTAGTTGTGAGGATTATATGAGATAAGATACATTAAAATGCCATATGTTTATGAAAACTGTAAAGCACTGTATAATGTTAGGCATTGTCATTGCCACTTTTCCTGTAAATTCTGTTATGAGATAGATCCTTTTTTATGCAAAATCATAACGAGAGAAAGAGACAGAGGTAGTATGAATTCTTTGGATATGTTGAGCAAGTTTTTGATGAGAACACTGATCAAATATGGAAAAAGAGTATCTTTTAAAGAATAACAACAAAGGTTTTTACTATGAGAATTAGAAAAAAATAAGAAAAATAGTCAACTTACAATATTTGAAAAGCTAAGGTCAAGCTTCCATATGGCTCCATTGGAATCCTAAAAAATTAAATACCTAATAATATTTTGTTCATCGTTTTGGACTTTTATCAAATTAAAGGAATTTTCTTTTTGATTTAGTTAAAGGACAAAACATACCAAAAACTTACATATATTTTAAAGTGTGATTGGAATTAAACAATTGCAACTTCCATGCATCTTAGAACACAACGACACAATAAATGAAGCAATCTCATAAAACTTATAGTCAGTTTAACATAATAAAAATGCTAATTTGTTTTCTGTGTATAAAATACAAGTCAATTAAATATCAAAATTCAGGGAACTCTTCATTGTAGTATCAATAGTAGTCTTAATAGTACAATGGATTTACAGTGACAATAAATTATACTACTATTTTAATTTTATGTCCAGATAACTATTTTTTTAATGTATTTTTTAAAAGTCTTTATTGAATTTGTTACAGTATTGTTTCTGTTTTATGTTTTGGTTTTTTGGCCATGAGGCATGTGGGATCTAAGCTCCCCAACCAGGGATCAAACCTGCACCCCCTGCGTTGGAAGGCGAAGTCTTAACCACTGGACCGCCAGCGAAGTCCCAATGTCCAGATAACTTTAAAAAGCAAAGAGAGAAGAGTGCATCTTACCTGAGACAACCAAAAGTTATTTCCAATTTCATCCATTTTTATCATAGAGAAGAGTCTGACATTCTTGTCTACTTGAAGTTCGTTAATGGGCTCTATCTCTAACAATCCAGTCTCGTCTATAGTATCAGCAGTGTCTATTGTCTCAAAATCCCATATCTTAAAAAATAAGAAAATACTTTAATCAATCAGCAGTTTCTGAATGTACATTTTCTAAGCCAGAAAAGGCCCCATTTTTTTCAAAAGTCATTTCTCTTGTTTCAGGAAAATAATGAGTAGGTATAATTAAAACACCAGACAAAATCTAACCCTGGGATTTTGCTCTGAAATGGGAATAATGAATTATTATAATTTCCTTTGTATTTATGGAGATTGGTGAGAAAATATAGACCTGAATAAGAATTCTAATTTGCCTAAAGTAAACTTTATTTCAAGGTTTCTGTCAGGCCTTTCTGCATATATAGCGGCCACAAGGAATAAATGGTTCAGTCATACACTGAGACATCATGACGAGCCTCGTTTTACATTAGATCCATGGGCTCCTGGAAACGGGACATAGACCTTCTTGCTTAATGATTCAAGCACTATCTTCATTATAAGCAGAGAAAAACTGATGTAGGTAATGTCTTCATGAGATAATGTTTCTCTTCCTTATCATAGATTTAGACTGTACTATTCAGATAAGGATGGTTGTTCTTGGGATAGGAGACCAGAATAGTACTAGGGAAGGATGAAGCAGCACAGTTTCACTTCATGTGGTGAAGAGACTCGGAAGGACTTCCTCTGTGAAGTGCCAAAGCCCAGGCTGGATGGTTCTGTAGCCGCATCCTGCTACGTCACCCTAGACTCAACAACTCAGACTTTGGGAGGATTGGTGTTGTCCCACAGAGTAGGCTTGTGGAGGAGAGTCCCAGATCCTAGGGTCAGACTAACTCCTGGGAGTTGGAGTAGGTTTTTCCTAGAGGGTGAGAGGTAGAGATTTACAACATAGAGGACTGAAGAGATAAGGGCAGACTTTGAAAGGGGAAGCAAATTAGTGATGTCCATGAAGGGATCCTCTGTGAAGTTTTTAACTTCTCTTCTCTTGAGGTTTTCCTCCACTTGGTATTTTGATGTATTTGGGGGTGACACATGCCTTGGAAGGATAGTGAATACGTTGTATGACATAATAAAGGACAAAAGGTTCTCAGAGCAATGAGTAAAATAGAACAAAATTAAATTTAACATGATTCAAAAAGCCAATGGTAAGAGGACAAACTGTGGAAGACATGTCTCTAATAAATTGTTTGAGCCATACGTAAGCTCAGTAAGTGTCAGAGTAACCATACTAGTAAAAAAAATAATACAGTCTTACTTCTGATAATAATACTTCCTAAAGAATGTCCAGAAAATACTCCCTTTTATGAATATTTTCTTATGAAAGGCCCCAGTAGAAATACATACTGTGGGGACCACAAGGCAAATCAGAAGACTGCAGGTTTGCCAGCAACAGCAGGGTACCTACACATGGGTAGGTGGGAGAAGAGGTGTGACAACAGCCAGAAGCACGGAGATGCAGAAGCAATGTCCCAGCTTAGCCCACACTATGGGCAGGACAGTGTCCACAGGTGAGGACAAGCGAGTTCACTAGTGTACAGAGCAACAGGAAGGGAGCATCCATAGGCAAACCCTATCAGCCCACCTTTCTATTTCTAATTGGTAAACTCAGTAAAAAAATAACTAACAAATGCTTGGCCTCGTTGTCCCTAGAAAATGACCCATTCATACCAGGCATTTTGGAAGGACATCTGAATCCATTGTTAATATTCTGCTAACATGGATATTCATTTTCTGAAGCTACTATTGATATATCAACAATAGAATCAAAATAACAACAGGTCCCCTCAGAAAATTTCAGTGCCAAGATGTAAATGAATTTTGACTAGAATTTAAATATTTACCACAAGAGAAGCATTATTTAAAATGAGTTGACCCTAGGAGTAAATGACCACTGATCTCCTTCATCAAGTGACCTTTGTGAGAAATTAAAATCTGATAAAACCCACAGGGTGATCTGCAAGGTTTTGATGTGGGCGCTACCATCCGAGTGTAAAGAAAACTTACCCTGACACATCCATCTGACCCAATGGTGATGACTTCACCCTCATCCAGCATTATCTGGTTAATGGGACCCTGGTGACAAGGCTTGCCTGCAGCTCGACTCAGCTCGACTTTGATGTGGCCACCTTCCCAAAGCAGCATGTTGCCCCATTCTGACCCTGAGAGCACCTGGCAGGTGTGCGGAAAGGAAGGAACGTGCATTAAGACAGACAAACGTGTATATATGCTTCAAAGAGCTGGTGAGACTTGTTTCTAAAGATTTTTCTTGGTTATGAAAGTAAAATTTTTTTTTAATTTTTAAAATAAGAAAATACAGCAATGAAAAGTCACTACCCCAGAAACAACCACTTGTCACATTTTGACATATTTGCTCCTAGCGTTATACATAGTTTTACCTCATTGTGATCAGGCTGTATGTTGGTTAATTTTTCAAACATATCTGCAGTAGATTTCTTTGTACATCTCTTAAGGACGCAACCCAGGAGTGGAATTACCGGGTCAAAATTTAGAGACATGTTTAAAGTTCTTGATAGATGAAATTATACTTTTTAAGAGTGATAATATCAAATGTTATAAGATGTTTGATAATTGTGAGGCCAGTACTGAACTCAGCAAATTATAGCAGAATATAATTCAATTTCAAATAAGGATGATCATCTAGAACCATTTCACATTAATGCACTTAATCCAGCACTTCCCAAAGTATGTACCACCAAACACTAGTTCTTAAGATGTTTAACTAGTATAACATAATAAGTAATACTAATTGAGTATTGACTCCATGCCAAGCAGTGCTTGAGCACTTAACATATATTGTTATTTAATCCTAAAAACCATATGAACTCGGTGCATTTACCAAGGATACCATGTGCTGTTGTACAGGTTGGGTACTTTATTTTCCCAGAAGAGACAGTTTTTCTCATTTGCACAAAGGAACCATCTGGGCGAATGGAAGTCCTGACTATTACTATCCCCATTTTATAAAGTGAAAAAACTGAAGCACAGAACAGTTAAGTACGTTGCCCAAAATTACTCAGAGGAGTCAGGGTTCTAAACCACGCACTGTGGCTCAAAACCTCCCATTCCAACTAACGCTGCCTCAGAAGACATATGCTAGGACAAACAAAGTCAAACAAGTTTCTTTTCTCTAGGACCCCTTGGAAGCTTTAATACAGAAGTGTTCACTGGGAATCACCATGAGAAATTTCTAGCTGCAAAGGAATTTGACCAGGAAAGTCTTTTCATAGAGTTTCTGTGCAAAAGAATGTTGCGTGCAATGCCCTTTGGGGAACTCTGATCTAATTCTTGCCTGCCTGCTCGAGGACTCTGCAGCCCCATTTTCCTCTCACCTTGAGGAACTTATGACCTTACTCAGTCTTTTCTACTTCTCCAGTCTACCTATGCTTATCTATTCTACCTATTTAGCCTCAGCCCACTTGTCTTTACTTAGACTTTTTTTTCTGTCCAGTAACTAAAGCCACCAAAAGTCACCAAAAGTCACCAAAGCCTATAAGGCATTCCTTTCTGAAATGTCACTCATGTCTAGCTTCCCTTTTCCATTTGTCCTGAGAAGAGTCCAGACTCTCATCATCTCTTCTTACATAAAAGCAGTATCTTCCTTCTGAGCTCATCTCCTTGACTCCACATTTCCCTTCTAATTTGCTGGGCATTTGTGGCCAAATTTATATATAACTTCTTTCCTTTGCAACTCTACTCTTCCAGAACCTAATAGTTCTGCCTGGCTGTTCATGTCCTCGTACACTAGGGCGCCACCATACTTCTCAATCTCCTTTCCCACTCCTTCCCAACGTGAGTACTCCAATTAATCTTCTACATATATAATATTTACTCCCAACTCTAAATATTTCCTTTTGTGGCTCTTTCATTTAAAATGGGTTCTTTTCTCCCCTACATCTACACAAACTCTACTGAACCTTTTTCAGATATATCTCATACCATGTTTTTAATGATCTTTATCTTAGCTTAATTCTTATAGAATTTGAAGCTGGAATGATTTATTATCATCTTATAGGTTTGGATATATAATTTATAATTTAGCCAGCACCCAAGACTTTTTATTTCCTCCCATACACCATGATTTCAAATTAAGAATATTCCACTAGGCAATGACTAGACCATTTGGTTCCTCAGAGTAATATTTGTATGTTGGCATTTACTTATAACTGAGATGACCACAAATAATTCTATATAACTCGTCCTAATAGGAAGCCTTATACAATATTAGTGGAGAACTGATCCTATAGGCAATATGTCTATAAATTTTATAAGAAAAGAAGAAGAAAGTAACAGATTAAAATTGCAGTGTTGTAGATGTCACTATACAGTGGCTCAATCTTCCTGAACAATAATTTGGTAATAAAAGCAAAAGCCACAAGACTGTATATAACCTTTGACCCAGTAAGTCCTCTTGGAGGATCATGGCAAAGAAGAGAGAAGGGAAAGATAAACACTATAAACATTGCAACTCCATGACATAGTTAAAAGTGACAAGTAAGTCACTATGTTAATATATGAAAATGCTCGCATACTTTATATGTGTATATAATATTTAGTAAAGACAAAATGATATGTACATGTGGATTATGACAACTTCACAGAATTAAAATTGATAATCTGAAAAGGCAAAATTAAATGCTCATTATATTTACAATTATAGTACCTGTTATTGCCAATATTGGCAGTGCTTTTTAGACTGCTTTCATATATGTATATCACTTCATTTCATTTCAATAATTTCATTATTGTAGAATAGTAGCTGTACTCACCTTCCCATCTGGGAGCTCCATGTAACCTTCTATATCATTAGTGGCTGTTTTGCCAAATCGACCCAATGAACCCTGAAGCTTGAGGCCAGTGAATGTTAGAGCCATTTCCCAGAACCTGCCAACAAATAAGAGCCTGAATGTACCTCAAAGAAATTTTATTTATTTTAATTTTAATATCACCCAAACATTTACATATTTCATAGTCACATACTATTTCATTTATCCATTCATTCAATTAAAATGTATTAAGTATCAACTACCTGTCAGGCAAAGTTCTAGGCAATATGAATTCGGCATCAAGCAAAATAGTCCAAAAAGAAAAAATTCCCTGCCTTTGTAGATCTTACATTTTAGAGTTGTGTTGTCCTATGCAATAGCCACACGTTTGACTATTTTAATTTAGACTTAAAGTAATTAACATTAAATAAAATTTAAACATCAGTGTTTCATTCAGACCGACCAGTTTCAAGTATTCGATAGCTACATGTGGCTACTGTCTACTAGATTGGCCAGCACAGACCACTCCCACCCTAGCAGAAAGTTCTACTGCATAGTGCCACTTTAGAGGATATAAAAGTTTTCCAAAAGTTCTAATTTACTTGTTGTGTAACTTTGAGTGATTTTCTTGATCACATTGTGCTTTTATTCGTTCATGTGTAAAATGAGAATATTATTTGCACCAACCTCATGAAATTGTTGAAAAACTCTTTTAGAACAATGCCTGGCACATAAAGTCAATAAATGTTGTTACTAATATTTTCTTATTCATAATCTAAACAAATGAATAGTCAGAATGATGAAAACCATGTAGAAAAAAGAAAGAATCTGGCCTACCAACTGGATGTAGAATAGATAATGGACAGTATCAACAGGCCAATAATATGAAGCCAAGAGCCTAAATGACCAACACCCTTCTCCAAGGCTGTTGTAGGTCCCCTGATCATATGTTTCCATTGCCTCCATTTCTTTTATAGCACACCACACATGAAATTGTTCAAGGTCTATCTTTCCCTAAAGACATAGTACATAGAAAATATGTACTCTAGTAAGCAATGGAAAAATTAGAATTTTTAAACCTATAGCCAGCAGAGTTAGTTGACAATTCCCCCAAGATTTAAAAATCTGTTCAATTATTCTGTATTTCAAAAGGACCAGATTTAAATTGGAATGAAAAGAATTTAAGATAGATTAAAACACGTCTTTCTCATAAAGAGACACTGGGAATCAAGTTAAGGGCAGCTCGAGAGTAGTGCTAGAAGGTTGTTAAATAAAGGACAAAATCAACTCCAACCTGAACAAAGAACAAAGGGTATAATATAGTGGAAAACACCCAGAGACCTGAGATCAAGAGTAGGCTCTGTGACCATCTAGTATTGATGGTCCTGCATCAGGAATGGTTCTGTTATAATTCTTATTTTACAAGTGAAGACTGAGTTCAGAGACATCAAGATGACTTATCCATCTCACAGTATTGCTACAACACACTGAGCAGTGGATATGAAAGCTCAATATGAACTTGGACACAGCACGCCAATGTTAGTAACACATTATACAAACTCTCTTAGGAAGTGAAGCCTACAAGAAGGCAGCAAGCAAAATTCAAAAGCCCTTCTTTTATCTATGCTGTTTTCAGTAATAAAATCTCCATACCCAACTAGAAAAGCTGCACTACAGTTAGTTTTTAAAATAACACATTTAAAAATTATCCTAATGTTAACAACATCAGCAAAAATGTCTCCAGCTGGTCAATCCTCTTAGAAAAGACCCTAACAATAAACGACTAGCACCTGTATCTGTCACGCAACCTACTTGATGTGGCCAGATCCCGATGTAGTAAGCTGCTCATCATCTTCAGGATTGAAAGTAACCTTGAAAACTTCCTGGGAAAAAGCTTTTGTCCTCAGTAGGGGCTGCTCTTCTTTCCAATTCCAGATTGTCAGTGTGTGGTCAGGGTTGCCACCAACAGAGGCCAGCAAGGTACCGTCGCAGTTAAAGTTGACATATGCATAGGCCAGATCAGTCCCATCTGAAAGGATGAAAAGATGAATGCAAGTCTAATGAACACGGACAGCACTTACTTTTCAAAAGTGTATTATTTAAATTTAAAAAAGGAGAGAGAGAGCACCCTTAGTGATGTGCATTGGTGGAAGAATGCCAAGACTCCCCTAAAGAAACAATTCCAAAATCACACATCACCCTTGGCTGTAGAACAAACTACATGATACGGGGTTGGGGTGGGGGGGAGGTGAAGAAATCTTAATCACACTTTGCATGAGAAAAACACTTTGAGAATACATTCTATTTTATGAAGCGGGGAAGGGTGACACAAAAACATGTTAGACAGCAGAGAGAAATCAATTTAAAATCTGTCACTGAAAATTTCACGAAATAAAAACTGATGACTTCAGGTTTCTGGTTATGCATGTGAGGAGCTAAGAAATCACCATTCCATCCTAACAACAAGTAAAAAGCTGAACAGACTGAAAAATCAACAGCTCTCCTTGGATCTATACCAGAAGAAAGGAACCAGGGCAAACCCCTGCCCCCAAGAATGGAGAGACCACCAGGTAAATACAGGGATTTGCAACTCACCAGAGCAGAGGCTTCCAAGCAGAAACAGCCAGAACAGTTCAAGGAACCACTGCCGGGGGAGTAAAACGTGAACTCTAACTGACGAATTGCTGGAGGCTCAGTGTGGACAAGCCTGAGAATTAAAAACTCCAGGGGGACCCAGTCATAAGGTGGCCCCAACAATATGGTGAGATTTACCTCCGGGAGTTGACCAGATTCCTAAAGTAAAAATATCTAGAAAAATTCCCCCAGGCTTCCAACAGAAGGAGGGAAAAAGGAACCATTTTGAAATACCCAAGAGCCCTCTGTTCTTCTTAATAAGGTCTGCCCTCAGGGGAAACTGATTAACCAGAGCCTGACCGGCTGGAGTGTTATCAGAGAGCTTAATTGACCAGGAGAAGGAAATACCCAGCCCAGCCCACTCTAGCCATCCTGTCCTACCTAAGGGGGGAGAAAAATGCTGAGAAACATTTGTGAAGTTCACAGTCCAGAGGCATAGGCTCACCAAAACACTGAGACCTAATCCCAGGACTAGAGAATGCTTCCCCTGCCCCACACCTTACCACCAGGTGACTAAAGTCCTATTTAAGGCAGTTCTTTTTACCTAGTACCTCATGTCTGGCTACCCAGAAAAAATTACAAGGCATACCAAAAAGCAAAAAAAGACAGTTTGAAGAAACAAAGCATGCAGCACAACCAGACATGGCATAGATGTTGGAATTGTCATATTGGGGATTTAAAACAACTATAATTAATATGCTAAGGGCTCTAACAGATAAAGTAGACAACATACAAGAGCAGATAGGCAATGTCAGCAGAGACATGGAAATCCTAAGAACCAAAAAGAAATGCTAGAGATAAAAAAACAAAACAAAACACTGTAACAGAAAAGAAGAATGCTTTTGATGGGCTCATTACTCGACTGGACACAGCTGAGGAAAGACTCTCTCAGCTACAGGATGTCTCAATAGAATCTTCAAAAACCAAAAAGCAAAGAGAACAAAGACTGATAAAAACAGAACAGAATATCCAAGGGCTGTGGGACAAATACAAAAGGTGTAATGTATGTGTGGTGGGAATACCAGAAGGAGAAGAAAGAGGAACATAAGAAATATTTAAACCAATAGTGACTGAGAAATTTCCCAAATTAATGTCAGACACCAAACCAGGATCCGGGAAGCTCAGAGATCACCAACCAGGATAAATGCCCAGAAACACTACAGAAAATGAAAGATAAAGAAAAAAAATACTGGGAAAAAACAAACAAACAAACGGGGGGGGGGGGGACAAAATCTTACCTAAAAAACACCAACCTAGAATTCTGCACCCTGGAAAATTATCCTTCAAAGGTGACAGATAAAGACTTTCTCAGACCAACAAACACTGAGGGAATTTGTTGCCAGGAGACCTGCCTTGCAAGAAATGTTAAAAGAAGTTCTTTAGAAAGAAGGAAAATAATATAGGTCAGAAACTTGGATCTACATAAAGGAAGAGAATCAAAGGAGTAAATGAAAGTAAAATAAAACTTTTATTTTTCTTATTCTTGATGTAACAGATAACTGTTCAGAATAAAAGCAATAATGTATTTGATTATGTAGGCTTATGTCTGTGTGTGTATATATATATGCTTTATATAAGTGAAATGAATGCTTATATATAAGCTTATATGTAGGTGAAATGAATGACAGCAACTAAAATGCCCCTTAATAGGTGAATGGATACATAAAATGTAGTACCTCCAGACAATGGAATATTATTCAGCACTAAAAAGAAATGGGACTATCAAGCCATTAAAAGACAAGGAGGGGGCTTCCCTGGTGGCACAGTGGTTGAGAATCTGCCTGCCAATGCAGGGAACACAGGTTCGAGCCCTGGTCTGGGAAGATCCCACATGCCACGGAGCAACTAGGCCCGTGAGCCACAACTACTGAGCCTGCGCGTCTGGAGCTTGTGCTCAGCAACAAGAGAGGCCGCGACAGTGAGAGGCCCGCGCACCGTGATGAAGAGTGGCCCCCACTCGCCACAACTAGAGAAAGCCCTCACACAGAAACGAAGACCCAACACAGCCAAAAATTAAAAAAAAAAAAAAAAATTAATTAATTAATTAATTAAAAAAAAAAAAACAAGGAGGAAGCTTAAATGCATATTACTAAGTGAAAGAAGCCAATCTGAGAAGGCTACACACTGTATAATTCCAACTACATGACATTTTGGAAAAGGCAAAACTATGGAGACAATAAAAGATCAGTGGTTGCAAAAGAGGGTAGGGCAGTTATGAATAGACAGAGCACACACGATATTTAGGACAGGCTTTGGGAAAACTCCTATTCAGAATACTGAATGATGTTATAATGATGGATATATGTCATTATACATTTGTCTAAATGAATACAGAACACCACAAGTGAACCCTAAGGGAAACTGTGGACTTTGGGTAATTGTGACTGTTAACATCGACTCATCCTTGGTAAAAATGTACCATTCTGATGAGTCATGTTGATAATGAGTAGGCTAAGCATGGGTGAGGGGAGAGGGTATGTGGGAATCTCTGAAACTTCCTCTCAATTTTATTGTAAACCTAAAACTGCTCTGAAAAATGAAATCTTTTTTTAAAATTGACTACTGAAATTAATTATATGGAAAACAGAATTGTAAGATAATTGTGATGGTAATTTTATGTGTCAACTTGGTTGGGCTATAGTACCCAGTTGTTCAATTAAACACTAATCTAGATGTTGCTGTGAAGATAGTTTGTAGATGTGGTCAACATCTATAATCAGTTAAGATTATCCTTGGTAACCTGGGTGGGCCTCATCCTATCAGTTGAAAGCACTTAAAGCAGAACTAAGGTTTCCCTGAGGAAGCAGAAGTTCTGCCCTTAGATGTAGAATCAATTCCTCCCCAAGAATTTCCAGCCTGCTAGCTTGCCCTACAAACTTCAGATTTGCCAGCCCTCATAATTACATAAGCCAGTTCCTTCAAATAAATCTCTCTTCTATCTCCCACCAGCTGTGTTGCTCTGGAGGACCCTGACTGCTACAATAATGTTACATCTTCAAAATGTTGTTAACCTTAAACGTGAGATATTTTAAAGATTCTACTAGACTCACCTTGAAGTATTCTGTAGGGCCTCAAAGAAGGATATTCATAAATGATAATCTTTGGGAAAACTCCTTTTTCTGCTACTGTGAAGTAAGTTTTTTGGGGGTGAACCTATAAAAGATAAAATCTCACTAAAGCACTGAAAGGGAGATTATCATATAAATCGCTCAGTTAATACAGTATTTAGCATCTGCTACTTTATAATTTGTTTATTAGGATCCACTCTAATAGAAAACTCAAAACTGGGCATCTAATAAATACTTGACAATGGACATAATTGAAACTGAAAACTAGAAGAATACTCATTTTAAGTTTTACTTTCATTAAGAGAGTCATGTCTTAACTCTACAATTTTTTTAATTGCCATCAGAAGAGCTAGAACAGTGGTTCCCAATCTTTAGCAGGCATCAGAATCACAGGCAGGGCTTATTAAAGCACAGATTGCAAGCTTTAACACTGGAGTTTCTGATTCAGTAAATTGGGGCTGGGACCTGATATTTTGCATTTACATTTCTAACAATTTCCCAGGTGATGCTGGTGATGCTGAACCTGGGGACCACTCTTTGAGGACAACTAAGTTAGATGAATTGTTTACCCTGCGTTTGGTGTTTTGCTTTATTTTTAATGGAGACCTAGAACAAGCAGGACATTTACTTTACACGCAACACATAAATTCACCCTGTCTTTTCTGGAAGAGAGCTTGTATGCCCCAAACCACATTTCTCATGGGTTTCTCATAGCCTCACAAGAGCAGTTCTCATCCACAAATGGATAACTGTTTCAGAAAAACTGAAGCGACGTGGGCAGTGGAGGAAGGTCGCTGTCGCTGTCTGGGCACCAGCAGCCCCAGCACACACGGAGAAGAGCCCCACCGACACACAAGCGCTCAGGGTCCAGGAGGGTGAGGTTTAGGGTTAGCGTTCTTGTTCACACTACACCCCTAACTACTGACCTCAAACCAAATTATCGTGCCACAAAATAGAAAAAGGGACATTTCATAACTACCGTTGGCCATAAAGTGATAGAAAAACAAGCAGGCTAGATGTTGCTCAGTCCTCTGCAGATGGGGGGGACCTCAGGGCTCATGGTACTTTGAGATGGTCCCGACCGACTTCCTCCACAGAGCCTTCATGTCAGGCCCGGGAATATTTGCAACAGCTGGTGCCACCGTAGCATGTACTTGTGTATATATACCTAGCTTTTTGGTTTTGCCTCTTTTTTTTTTTTTTTTTTTAATTGGCCGTGCCACACGACTTGCGGTTTCTTAATTCCCCGACCAGGGATTGAACCCGCACCCCCTGCAGTGGAAGCGCGGAGTTCTAACCACTGAACCACCAGGGAATTCCCAGAGAGGGGCCTTTTAAAATGAGAACAAGTTGATTTAGTATGCTTTTATGCTGAGGATGCCTAAGGAAGTAAAGGCTGAAG
Source organism: Balaenoptera borealis (assembly GCF_965194805.1). NCBI lineage: Eukaryota > Metazoa > Chordata > Mammalia > Artiodactyla > Balaenopteridae > Balaenoptera > Balaenoptera borealis. Next base: position 60,048,425 of record NC_138862.1, read on the forward strand.
ATACAAGAAAGAAAATGACTGATGGAGACAGACACCTGAGGAGGGATGAAGAGACAGACTCGAAATCACACACAGATCTTTTTGTCAACTGCTTGAAACTACTGAATGTACAATTTGTGCTTCATTCCCTAATGTTCAACTCTTTACTTACATTTTATCTGGCACTTAGCTTTAATTATTATGTGAATTATCATTTGTGTCATTCATCTCAGTATTTTTGCAGAATAGCAACATAGCATTTAATGTGAAAAACCTGCATGACTATGGGAAAGTCACTCAACCTCTATTAGCCCCAGTTTCCTTATCTGCAAAATGAGATGATAATATTATTAATATAATATTATAATATTGCATGGAGCTAATGTCAGTGAACGACGTAGTGGTTGTAATCGCGAATTGAAAGTGCCTTAGAATGAAGACTGTTGTGCATCTCATGTAATCCCACCTCACAGGCTGGCTGGTCCACAGAACAAACAAACACAGGGATGGATTTTTGTTTTCTAAGTTACTGAAGGCATACCCCAATGACACCAATTCCTCTGCCACTGCTACTTCGCAGGTAGGTCTGTTCCTTGGTTTTCAAATTCAGAAGGATCAGCTGGTTCCCAGCTACGTACAACACCATATTGCTGTCCAGAAGTTGTAGGTTGGCCCGCTTTCTGCAGTCATAACCAAAGGAATGTCTGAGGGAAAGTTGCAAAAGAAAACAAGTGAAACAACATAATCATCCTAGAGGGGAAAAGTAACGAAATGAATATATTTTTTAAACCCATACACTTAGATAAAGATCCAGGGTTGAAGTAGTTGAATTTTATGCTGAAGCTCAGAGTTTTTTACTGTATTACTAATGTAATCTTGTTTTTAAATGAGGTGAAAATTCTCATACTCAGATTCAGTCAATATTTTAGTTTTCCTAGGAAAACCCTGAAAGCACATTAATTTTGTTTGCAATAAAAAATAAACTTTCTATTTGGGTACTATAGAGAGCAAAGTAGTCCCCTAAATAATTTCATTTTCCTCTCTCCTGCTAAAACTGAATCACATTATAATGTGAGAGAAAGTCTGTTTTTGTCATCTTTGTACTCCCAAAGCCTGTCCAGTTTGTTGACTGAACATAGTAAAAGGATCATGTAGGCCTCTTCCTTGAGGCTGAAAGACAAGATGTTTAAAATTCTGACATGTTTGTGAAATTCTGACACACCAGTGACAATGTGACTACTGTAATAAATTCACATAAATATAATTGAAATTTAATCATATGAAAAATTATGAAAATTGACTAAATAATACCTAATATATAAGTATATAAAATAAATAGGCTAACATTTCCTTTCCAAGATCATTAGTATGTACGGGTGTGCAGATGAGTATATACGTGTGTGTGCGTTTATGCTATAGAGTAAAACTGTATTAATTCAAAATAGAGGTTTAAAAACTGAGCTATAAAACATTTTTTAAGTGAACTTTGTTATTACATTCAAGCTCAAATTAATATAACCCAAGATATAAGTGTAATAATTAAATGAGATCAACCTATTAAAAAATTATAGTTTGCCAAAGAAATATATTATGTAGTGTATCTTAAGTAGATATATTCTTATTTTCCAAGAATTCATTGCTGAACACAAAAGTTGAAGGATCACTGGAGCAATCCTTATTTCTTGAGCCCTTGTTTTTGTTTTGTTTTTTCAATCTGATTTTAGACGATTCCCCTTATTTGTAAGCAAATATTTTCAGAGAAAGAAATTATACAAAACTTTTAACAAGAACGATATGTAGAATGTAAAAAAGGAAGAGCAAATTTTAATTAATGCAATTTGAATTGTGAAGAATATATAAATTATAACTAACTACAAGTAACTATACCTATCTCATTGCCTCATAGTTAAATTGAAAAAGAGAGAGAGAACATTGCAGGGCATTTGTACAAGAAAAAGGAATTTTATAAATTTAGAAGACATTAATGCCTAAAATTGAATCTTATATAGAAATGCAAATGAATATGTGATCCAAGATCTAGATGAAGCTGTTCTGCCCTCATGGAGAATACCTGGGGCCACCTCACAAATAAAGAGTAGAGTCTACAGCCCCTTATCTTTACAGAGCCTGGTATGGGGTAGGAAGTTTTGCCTACCCTCTTTTTCTCTCCCTAAACTACTGTTCTCACCTTTCCTTCTTCCTTCTCTCCTTTCCCTTTTCCCAGGTGCCAGTGTAATACTCTACAGGGCTAGAAGAATGTCTAACTATGAGGGTAGAAGTGGGCTACCATCCCTTGACTAACTTGGATGACAGTAGGGAATTGGAGACATGATCATTTATCTAATATTATCATCTGTAATTTCAGGGGGAAAACTCCCTCTTACTTGCTGCTGTTTTGATTGAAGGCCCTTTCAAATGCAGAAATGGGTTAGATTGTAGCTTCCCAAACACTTTCCCTCTAAATCAATCACAACCTGCTTGAGGGCAGAGACTGCTTCTCATTCATGTGTTTCCTGGAATGCCTACCACAGAGTCTTGAGCTTATTCGGTTGAATGAATGAATGAATGAATGAATGAATAACTAGAGTCTGATCTTTCCCTTTTAACCCCAGAGGACAAGGCAGTCCCTAAGCGGAGCTCTGAAAATGTTAAAATGTGTTCTGACGTACCTTCACCTCCCTTCTGTTTTATCTCATCCTCTCTTTTGGCACCTATTCTTAACTTCCTATCAGAGGCCCAGGGCCTTCACTGTTTGTCCATGGCCATCTAGGACCTCCACTTTAAAATGGTGTTTAAACACTGTCTTAAGTGCTGTTTAGTGTCTTCTATAAATTATGCTGTGGTTTAGGTGATATTTTATAAATTATACTTTCTTGATTGATTTAGAAGACACAAATGTTAAAACTGAAGTAGATAAAGAATTAAAAGGGTATATGGGGATACATGAGAGCAGACTTCTTACAGCTTCTCACAAGAAATAGAGATTATATTTGTTCATCTCTAGAGAGTAGGACTAAGTCTAATGCAGGACATTCCAGAAAGGCAGATTTTAATTCAAGGCCTGGAGGAGCTCTCTAATAACGTAAGCTATTCAAAAATGGGATAAGCTGCTTTGTAATTGCCCTGGTTTTGAAAGTGTTCAAGACAAGTCCATAGCTTATACAGCCACTCCTCCAGCATGAGTAGAAAGGATTCATGCACAGAGCCAAACGTCAAGATCCCTCTGACTCCCTTATTTACAGACTAGGCATGTCTCTCTAATACAGAGATCCTTGTATTCTGGAGCACCAAATCCCCAGTGTTGAGAGCCGGGAGAAGGCAGCACAATCAAAATTACCCGAGAAGCTTTTTCAGAGTACATATACCCAAGCCCCTCTCCACGTGGAAATAATGCAGTAGGTCCAGGAAGCTATCAGAGCACGTGCATTTCAGGAAAAGCTTCTAGGTGACTAATAAACCACCTCATTTGAAAAAAATCGACTAGAAGGCCAACAGCATAACTTTCATCAGTAACCTGTCCAAAGGCCACAAAGGAAAAAAAAAAGGCCCTCAAGAGAGAAAACTCCAGGTTACAAATTTCAGGGTGAATTAGTTTTAGTTACACCTGGGATCGAAATAAAGTTAGAAGATATAATAACAATAACATGTTCTATTTTTACATAAAAAGCAAAACTGAGTCAGGAAGTACACTGCCCTTCCCCTCGCAGCACCCCTTTTATAAGGGGCCAGTCAGTGTCTAGGCCATGCAGTCATAACCACTGCCCTTCTGAGGGCAGGCATGCTAAATTGCTAACTAAGGGCCTTAATGGAAATTGTCTCCTAACTAGCGCCTCACAAACCTAACATCATAAAGTGATGGCAAACCCTAAATCCCCTTGTTAATCATCCCACTTTTACTTTTCTTCACAGACTCTTATTCTTCTATTAAAATGGGTTATGTTGTGTCCACTTCCTCAGGGTTGTCTTCTCTGTAACTCATCTGGTAAATAATGTGAAAGCACTAATGCCTGACAATGGCCACATCAGCATTTCAAGCAGGGAGATCAATGATTTTAACTTAACAGGCATTGAAAAAGGGGTGCCAGGCTGGTAGAGATAAACGGGGATAAGAGGCCTCCTGGTCTCCTTCACATCACATCTCCTGAAAGGACAGCCAGAAAAGCATTATATCTCTTTATGGCTATTTGGCATCTAACAAAAGCTAACAAAAGCTTAGTTTAAATTAAGATCAAGCATTTCTATCTTAAGCTTCTTAGAATTACCTAAGATAGGGGTTGGCAAACTTTTTTTGTAAAGGGCCAGGTAGTAAATATTTTAGGCTTTGTGGGCCAGATGATTTCTGTTGTAACTACTTAAATCTGCCCTTGTAGTGTGATGGCAGTCATAGACTTCATGTAAATGAATGAGCATTGCTGTGTTCCAATAAAACTTTATTTAGGGAAAAAGGCCAGAGGCTAGATTCGGTCCATGGGCTGCAGTTTGCCAACCCCTGACCTAAAAAGCTGAAATTCCAAGATTATACATATGTAACTGGAGTGGATACACAAGTGTAAGAAGATCCAGTGGTATGTTTGAATCCGGAGTCACAAAAGGCATCGAAGCAAGCTCCGTATAATCGTAGAAGAAGCTGTCTGATATTTTCTTCTTAACTTCCTCCTCTGCCTCTTCTGCATCTGGGACAGGAGTTTCCATGTACTGAGATTCTAAAAAATTAAAAATATTTTAACTAAGAAGAGTGTCTGGTCAATCCTAAAATCGTATTTCTTGAAGACAGGAGGAATGTACGTAGCCCATAATACTATAGCAGTAACTACTACCTCTGGCCCGAACATAGGATGCCACCCACAAGTGAGCATGGAAGAAGAGGCAACACGCCTGTGTGCATTGGGGTGAACGCCTAGCCCTGGTCATGGTTCCGGCAGTCTCAAAGAACAGTGCACAGTCAGTTCTAAGTGAAAGTCAGTCTCACTAATGTGGGATAGATCACTCCTTAGACAATCCCACTCCCCAGAAAAACCCAGTATGAGAGTATGTGACACTCAGAATATACAACTCCAGAGCTGCTACACCACCCTATCAGGATATGTTTGATGCTCTTTCTTTTATCACCTCCACACTTCCTGCAACCATTTCTTTTATGGATTTACAACTGTTCAGTTAAAACAGTGACAAGTATTGATAGAAAACTAGTCATACTTACTTCCAATTCTTTCCACATAATCATCTTGAAATGAACTTGAACTTCCTTCCAAATGTTCCACATAGGATTCATTGTCCCCTAAATATGATTCTTCCCCTTCAGTAAATGTTTCGCCTGTGGTATCTTCAACAGATTTGTAATCCTCTTTCACAGCGGCTATTCAAAATAATTTGTTTTTATAATTTCTAAATTTGAATTAAACATTTTCAAATTCTAAATTTGAATTAAACATTAAATAATTTCTAAATTTGAATTAAACATTTCTTATTTCCAAAGTACCTAATACTTCCAATTCGTTTGTGCTCTAAACTGAATGAATTTTAAACTCAAAAATTGCTACAAAAATCATTTTATTTGGTCACTCTTATAGCTTTACAAAAAATTTTTAAAGCTTTTCCTGTGAGTAAATCTCCATTTTCACTTCATTTGCAGTCTATTTCCTACCACTGCACACTTACAAGAAAGTAAAGGATAAAGAAAAAAAGATTGGCTCGTATGTTGCCATCATTTTTTCAATTCAATTTCACTTGAACAACACCTTATTTATAAGGACCTTTTATGTCAAAGATAAATAATGCATATTCAAGAATAAACTCCTCTGGGTATGAATATGTCTGAATGATATCCTAGGAATACATCAGCCTATTTGCTTCAGGACAAGCTAGAAGAGAAAAAGAATTGGAATGGGAGTAGAATAGACCTAGGTATAAGCCAACATTCAGATCAAGTCCAAACATGGTTATGGTTCACCTATACCATGTCCAGCAGGTGAAAGGGCTGGATGAACTTTCAGAATAATAAGGCAGAAATGGTAAGTGTGTCAGAAACAGAGTAGAACCACCTAGTAGGTCTTTTGGAGATGAGGCTAAAAGAAGAGGAACAAGGCCCGAGACTAACATGAATGAGGTGAGAAAGCTGGGCCAATCCAATTAGCAGGACAAGAGGACAGGGTTCTGTAGGATTCATGCATTTTGATGGAAAGAAAATAATTCTGGACACCTAAATGGGGCCCACTTCTTGAACTCCCCTAGGGGAGAGCCCTGGGTAAATACTCTACAGTAATACCATTTAACAGATATCTTAGCTCTTTCTTGTGACTGTTGCAATCAAACATTATATCCCCATCTCAAGATTAGGATATTATCTGCTGGCCTGCCTCTCTCTGGGAACAGAGTTCAAGCTGCCATTAGATGAGTTCAGGCTGCCAGCTAGGATGAGGGAATCACTGATAAAGGAATCAGGATTGAATACGAATGAAGGGGAGTAAATCATTTTTCTAAAAATGAATATTCTGAGCCTGGTTGAAGGGTTGTGCCACTGAAAGGAAAAGTGGAGTTTGGAAAAAAACTAACTTAACCGGAAGTAGACACATTAAATCAGATTGGTAAAGCAGCAGATCTTAGCAACTTGGTGACAACAAAGATTTCTATACTTTTATAATCCCAAAATAGACAGGTGGAAGGATTATGGTTTGATGCACAAATCAGCATTTGTCTTTCTATTCTTGGAAATAATCTAAAATCAACATTGAAAATGAAAGCCAAAATTACAAACGCCATTTTGTGTAGAACTAGAAGCTGCTAAAACCTCAAATCAGAAATGGATGGCAGGGCTGGCTGGTGGAAGGGCTGGCAAAATTAGTGGATACTGAACAAGGATGGGTGCAGGAGGAAGTAAAGGGAGGTAACCAAGGCGAGGAGACACCATAGCCTCAGATCTCAAAAAGAGCAAGCTGAAAGTTTGTTTTATGACCAAGGATTTTTAAAATTAATTAATTAATTTATTTATTTATTTTGGCTGCACCAGGTCTTAATTATGGCACTCAAGATCTTCGTTGTGGTATGTTTAGTTGCAGCATGTTTAGTTGCAACATGCGGGATCTTCGGTTGCGGCATGTGGGCTCTTAGTTGCATCATGGAGACTCAGTTGTGGCACGCGGACTTCTTAGTTTTGGCGTGCATGTGAGATCTAGTTCCCCAACCAGGGATCAAACCCAGGCCCCCTGCATTGGGAGCACAGAGTCTTACCCACTGGACCACCAAGGAAGTTCCTGACCCAGGATTTTATACGTGAGTTTCCTCAGCTTTTTCTTCCCTCTAGCCAATGGAAATAAGAAGCTGTGGTGCCTCTCCTCACCAGCTGCTACAGAGGCAGGCTGCCTCCTGCAAATACAGCTCGCCTCTCTGGTCCTTGTTTACCTCCACCTCCTTTGTGAGATTGTGAACACAATGAGGAAGTCTGCAAATGATGTGACTGTGCGCATAGAACATCCATAAGAACTCCCTATAATTATTACAGTTTTTAAAAGAGTTCTGCATGGTTACTACATACAAAAACAATATACAAAAATTAATAATTGGGACTTCCATTTTGGCCATGATGAAGTAACCACTATGGAGTACCAGACTGTTCTTCTACTACAATTTTGTAATTATTTAGTTCTCCCTTTAATTCTATTTTTCTTCATGTATCGTGATGTTCTGTTATTAGATGCATACATATTTATGATAGTTACGTCTTCCTAATGTATTGCTCCTTTTATCATCATGAAATTTACTTCTTTGTCACAGATAGTACTCTTTGTCTTGAAATCTACTTTATCTGATATTAATATAGTCACTCCAGCCTTCAAATGCTTACTGTATGCCTACTATATCCTTTTCCATCAATTTACTTTTAACCTATTTGTATCATAATACTTAAAGTGTGTCTTATACATCATATAGTGGGTTCTTGCTTTTACTATCCATTCTGATAATCTGTACCTTTTTACAAGACTTATTAGTCCATTAATATTTAATATAATTATTGGTATAGTTGGATTTTGATCTAACATTTAATTATTTATTTTCTGTTTGTGCGCTTCCCACTCTTCCATTTTCCCTCTATTTCTTCTTTCCTATTTTCTGTTAGATCATTTATTGTTATTCTTTTAGATTATTTATTCTTTAAAATTCCATTTTAATTTCTGTTAGCTTTTTAAGTACTTTTCTTTGTTTGCTTTTTAAATAATTGCTTCAGAGATTATAATATTTATCCTTTACTTCTCACAGTCTACTTAGGTAATATTATAGTAATACACATCTTTCATCAACTGATGGAACAACCAGTCAAAAACTCCATAAGATATGATGATCTGAAAAACACTATCAAACATCCCCACCTGATACTTAAAAAACACTATACCTACACATTCAAAGGCACATGGGCCATTTACCAAGATAGATCACTTGCTGGAACATAAGACAAGTTTTAATAGCTTTTAAAAGATTGAAATAATACAGAATATGCATATTCTCTGATTACAACAGTAGTAAATTAAAAATAAATTACAGAAGACATTTGGCAATTAAAAAACACACTTAAAAATAATGTATGGGTCAAGGAGAAATTAATAAAGAAATTATAAAACATTTCAAAGTAAATGATAATTAAAATATAACACCAAAATTTGTGGGATACAGCTAAGGCAATGCTTAGAAGAAATTTATAGCTTTTAGTACATATATAAGAAAACTCAAAAATCAATGACCTAACATTCCACCTCAAGAAACTAGAAAAAGAAAAGCAAAAAAACCCCCCAAAAACCCAAAACTCGGAGTAAGTAGAAGAAAGGAAATAAAAATAATAAAAATAAAATAATAAAACAATAATTAATAGAATAAGTGTAAATAATAAAAATGAAAGCAAGACTCAATGAAATAAAAAGCCAACAAAACAATAGAAAAATTAGCAAAGACAAAACCTTATTCTTTAAAAAGATCAACAAAATGGATGAACTCCTAGCTAGGCCAATCAAGAAATAAAAGTGAGACAATACAAATCTTCAGTATCAGGAATTAAAATACATCCTACAGAGTTATGTCAAAAAATTTTACAATTTTGAAGAAATGTATAAATTCTATGAAAGATACAAAGTTACAAAACTTACTAAAGAAGAAAGAGACAACCCTCTATTTATTAAGGAAATTGAATTCACAGTTAAAAATTTTTCCACTAAGAAAATTACAGGCCCAGATACATCACTGGTGAGTTCTAGCAAACATTTAAGGAAGAAATAATACTAATTCTACACAAAATATTTCTGAAAATAGAAGAGACCAAAATACTTCCCAGTTTATTATATGAAGTCAGCAATAATTTAGTCCTTTGATAAGAATCAGAAACCAATGTCTTGGTAACTAAAGTCCTTCACCCTTGTGAAAAATGCTGGATGGTCTGGCTGGTACATTTGGCCTAAATCTCTTAATAGGACTCTGTTATAGCAGAGTCCTATTGTTGGGTATGGGGAAGAGTCTACCTTAATCTCCGTACTTAGGTAGAAAACCAGGAAATTGATTCACTCTGTATGAGAATTCCAAAGGGTAAGATGTTGCTTAGATATTTTAGAAAGACTGAGAACAAGGTAAGGGCTCCAGGAAAAAAAATTCAGCTATCAGGTATGTAGCTGAACCAGGACAGAGACCTCTTCTCACAGCACCAAGGTAGAAGGTTTCAGAGTGTCAGCAGAGTATTTCACGTTATGATTTGAGATCCTAAAACCCATGATTTATGAACTAATTTATGAGCTGAGGACAGGGCCAGGCCAGACTTGATAAGACCTGCCCTTAAGAAGGTCTGACATTAAAAAGGGAGATTCAGGCAGTGCTGGACAAAGGGCCATTATCATTAAATTCATCCATCCAGAGCGGGAGAGGAGTAGAGGGCGTTGGTCCCACCCACTCGGGCCCTGGAAGCCTGCTGGGCTCCCAGGTGGTGTCCCCTGCCCTCTGAGACCAGAGGCGGGAGGCACCCCTGGGCCTCTTCTGTTCTGTTGAGCCTAAGCCCCACCCCCCACACCTCCCAGGGCCTTTTCCAGCCCTGTGGGTCCTAAGTATAGGCCCTGCCCACTGCCCAAACCCTGCCCCTGCTTAGGCCCCGCCCCCCACAGCCAAGGCCTTTCCCACCTTTTTTTTTTTTTCCTCCTCCTCTTTCTTACTATTGTGGTTCTTTTTTACTTTCTGGTTGTTGGTTCATCTATATTTTTATTTTTATATTCTTTCTAACATATCTGTTAGTTTCCTAGTCTAATTTTATTTTTTACTTGTTATTGTTCTCCATTTTTTTTTTTTTCAGCTGCCCCACGCAACTTGTGGGATCTTGGTTCACAAGCCAGGGGTAGGGCTGAAGTTCCTGCAGTGGGAGCTCTGAATCTGAACCACTGGACTAACAGAGAACCTCAGACACCCCAGGGAATACTCATCAGAGTGAGGTCTCCCAGAGATCCTCATCTCGGCACCAAGACCCAGCTCTAAGCAACAACCTACAAGCTCCAGTGTTGGAAGCCTAAGGCCAAACAACCAGTAAGGCAGGAACACAATCCCACTCATAAAAAAAAAAAAGAGATGGCAAAAAAACATGTCACAGAGGAAGGAGCAAGGTGAAATCCTATAAGACCAAATAAATGAAGAGGAAAAAGGCAATCTACCTGAGAAAGAATTCAGAGTAATGATAGTAAAGGTGATCCAGAATCTCAGAAATAGAATGGAGGCATGGACTGAGAAAATACAAGAAATGTTTAACAAAGCTCTAGAAGAACTAAAGAACAAACAAACAGAGATGGACAACACAATAACTGAAATGAAAAATACACTAGAAGGAATCAATAACAGAATAACTGAGGCAGAACGAATAAGTGAGCTGGAAGACAAAATGGTGGAAATAACTGCCAAGGAGCAGAATAAAGATAAACGAATGAAAAGAACTGAAGACAATCTCAGAGACCTCTGGGACAACACTAAATGCACCAACATTCAAATTATAGGGGTCCCAGAAGAAGAAGAGAAAAAGAAAGGGTCTGAGAAAATATTTGAAGAGATTATAGTGGAAAACTTCCCTAACATGGGAAAGGAAATAGTCACCCAAGCTCAGGAAGCACAGAGAGTCCCATACAGGGTAAACCCTAGGAGAAACACACGAAGACACACATTAATCAAACTAACAAAAATTAAATTCAGAGAAAAAATATTAAAAGCAGCAAGGGAAAAACAAAAAATAACATACAAAGGAATACCCACAAGGTTATCAGCTGATTTTTCAGCAGAAACTCTGCAGGCCAGAAGGAAGAGGCGGGATATACTTAAAGTGATGAAAGAGAAAAACCTACAACCAAGATTACTCTACCCAGCAAGGATCTCATTCAGATTTGACAGAGAAATCAAAAGCTTTTCAGAAAAGCAAAAGCTAAGAGAATTCAGCACCACCAAACCAGCTTTACAGCAAATGCTAAAGAAACTTCTCTAGGTGGGAAACACAAGAGAAGAAAAAGACACACAAAAACAAACCCAAAACAATTAAGAAAATGGTAATAGGAACATACATATCGATAATAACCTTGAATGTAAATGGATTAAATGTCCCAACCAAAAGACACAGACTGGCTAAATGGATACAAAAACAAGACCCATATATATGCTGTCTACAAGAGACCCACTTCAGACCTAGGGACACATACAGACTGAAAGTGAAGGAATGGAAAAAGATATTCCATGCAAATCAAAAGAAAGCTGGAGTAGCAATACTCGTATCAGATAAAACAGACTTTAAAATAAAGACTAACAGAGACCTTATCTCTGTTACAAGAGGTAAGGAAGGACACTACATAATGATCAAGTGATCAATCCAAGAAGAAGATATAACAATTATAAATGTTTATGCATCCAACATAGGAGCACCTCAATACATAAGGCAAATGCTAATAACCATGAAAGGGGAAATCAACAGTAACGTAATAATAGTAGGGGACTTTAACACCCCACTTACACCAATGGACAGATCATCCAAACAAAATAAATAAGGAAACACAAGCTTTAAATGACACAATAGACCAGATAGATTTAACTGATATTTATAGAACATTCCACCCGAAAGTGGCAGAATACACTTTCTTCTTAAGTGCACACGGAACATTCTCCAGGATAGATCACATCTTAGGTCACAAATCAAGCCTTGGAAAATTTAAGAAAATTGAAATCATATGAAGCATCTTTTCTGACTACAACGCTATGAGACTGGAAATCAGTTACAGGAAAAAAACTGAAAAAAAACACAAATACATGGAGGCTAAACAGTGCACTACTAAACAAGCAAGAGATCACTGAAGAAATCAAAGAAGAAATAAAAAAATACATAAAAACAAATAACAAAAACACGATGACCCAAAACCTACGGGGCGTAGCAAAAGCAGTTCTAAGAGGGAAGTTTATAGCAATTCAATCTCACCTCAGGAAACAAGAAAAATCTCAAATAAACAATCTAACCCTACACCTAAAGCAACTAGAGAAAGAAGAACAAAGAAAACCCAAAGTCAGTAGAAGGAGAGAAGTCATAAAAATCAGAGCAGAAATAAATGAAATAGAAATGAAGAAAACAATAGCAAAGATCAATAAAACTAAAAGCTGGTTCTTTGAGAAGATAAACAAAATTGATACACCCTTAGCCAGATTCATCAAGAAAAAAAGGGAGAGGACACAAATCAATAAAGTTAGAAATGAAAAGGAGAAATCACAACTGACACCGCAGAAATACAAAGGATTATAAGAGACTACTGCAAACAACTATATGCCAATAAAACGAACAGCCATGAAAAAATGGACAACTTCTTGGAAAGGTACAATTTTCCAAGACTGAACCAGGAAGAATTAGAAAATATAAACAGACCTATCACAAGGAATGAAATTGAAAAATCTTCCAACAAACAAAAGTTCAGGACCAGATGGCTTTACAGGTGAATTCTATCAAACATTTAGAGAAGAAGAGAATGAACTTGAAGACATGGGGAGGGGGAGGGGGAAGCTGGGGCAAAGTGAGAGTAGCAGTGACATATATACACTACCAAATGTAAAATAGTTAGCTAGTGGGAAGTAACCGCATAGCACAGGGAGATCAACTCGGTGCTTTGCGACGACCTAGAGGGGTGGGATAGGGAGGGTGGGAGGGAGAGACACAAGAGGCAGGGAATATGGGGATATATGTATGCATATGGCTGATTCACTTTGTTGTACAACAGAAACCAACACAGTATTGTGAAGCAATTATACTCCAATAAAGATCTATAAAAAAAAATGTGAAAAAAAAAAGAAAAAAAGAAATCATCCAGGAAAATACTGCAAAGGACTAGAAACTAAAAAGTAGACAATCCTGTGTCAGAAACATCGTGAGTGGAGAAAAGTGGAAATGGAAAAACAAAAGAGAAGCGAATTAAAGTTTTTGAGGAGAGTGATATACTCATATTTTTTGGAAAGATAACTCTAATGGTGGTATGGACAGGAAGACTCAAGCAGAAATCCTTGCTGTAAGAGTCCAAGCAAGAGGAGATAGACCTCTAAAATAAAATACGATACGGAGAAATCATGGATTTACCAGACATGCCTCAGATAAACTGAAAGAATTTAATGTACATTTTGTAAATGAAATGATTTCCCCAGGACCTGCTCTCCTCTAGGTGAATAGTAAAAATTAGATTCTGAAACTATATTTAGGATTACAACTAAAAATGTCAATATTCCACTAAGCCACCTAACACCACGATGTCCAGTCAGAAAGAGCCAGTCATCTTTTAAAAATCCTATTACAAAATTCTTCACTTTCCCTTCTATCTGCAATCTATGATATCCTTCCACATATGTTATCCAATTTAACCCTCAAACAGCTCACAATGATCATTTTATGAGTGAGAAAATTGAGGCTCAGAAAGGTGAAATAATTTATCCAAGATCAAGCATCTCTAAGTGGTAGACCCAGGACTCAAAACTTAAGGCCAGCTCTCTTTCCACTACACTGTATTAGAGAAGCCCATTAAAGACCTTGTAGACCCTACAGGAAGGAGCCAGACCAGATGTGAAGATGGGTCATTATCAACATAGAGATGATAGTAACTTCTGTGTTCCAGGACTAGAGATAAAATGATTAAAACACAGACTCTGCTCTTAAAGAACTTAGAGTTTAGTAAGGGAATTAAACAAGTCAAACTTTCTGTCGTATAAACTTAGATATGCACTCTTTAAAAATTATTTTACCTAAATTTGATAATCAAGACCCTAAGTGTATATTATAATCTTTACTCACATTTTGATGCAGATCTAGAAGAATGAGACTGCCTTCCATCACTCTTTGATCTCTCTGATTTCCCCTCATCAGTATCCTGATCATCTGGTTCCTTCATTTTCTCTGTAAGCACAAAATTGAGACAGAGAAAGGGATAGAGCTGTAAAATAGAAATCATTAACAGATTTTTTTCCCCCTAAACAAATTCCATGAGCACCAAACACCATGTGTGTTGACAATCTGTATGTTTGCAAGGTATCAGAAATGACTTCACCAGCTGGAGGGCACAGCCATCATCAGAGACCTCTGTAGAATGGCAAAATATAGTCAGATATTCCCTTCCTCCAGGCAAACTTGTCATTGTGGTGTCCTCTTGTTTTCCAGAAGTCCACAGTGAAACACCACCCAAGCCTATCTTTTCTCTAAATGCTCCACATTAAAATTAACCCTTTGCCATCCTTCCTTTGGTTCATCCCCTCCTCTTCCTCCTCCCATCATCAAAGTCCCCTGGTGTTACTAATCAATTTCAATTTAAAAATATTTGTTGAGGATAACTTCTATGTATCAAATCTTATGTTAGGCACTAAATTGCAGTACTGAACTGGAAAGATACGATCCTTAACTTAGTGGAGCTTTTTTAGAAATATAGGTATTAAACAAGTAACTAAAATATAATGAGTGCTACAAAAAAATAGGGTGCTGTGGGCACATACAGCAAGAAGATTAAACCATGTCTGGGGTTAAGGAAGAGGCATTTGAGACACAGGTAATGAGTAGACGTTGGCCAGGCATAAAATGGGAAAGAGATTATTGGCAGAGGGAGCTTCTAAGAGAGGCTTGTGTCTGTGAAGGCCTGAGAGCAGTCTATTGGCTAGAGCAGGAGAGTGAAATGGACATTGATGAGGAAGCGGGTAGCAGATCATCAAATTGTCTCTAAGCTTTGCTAAGGAGTTTAGAACTTATTTCTATGGTAATTGAAAGCCATTGAAGGTTTTTAAGGAGGGGAGTGACACGACAGGTTTTCTCTGTCCTCCTTCTCTATGGCAGCTCTTGTAGATGAGAACATCTACTATGTCTTCCTTCTAAGTCTTCATTTCTCCACACTAAACATCCCGTGTTTCCTCAACATTCTTCTGTGGCACAGCTGGCAGGCAGAGCAGAGTAGTAGTACTATTTGGATGAGATCTGTGGTTAGATTCAGGTTTGAATCCCAGTTTTGCCACATAACTAGCTAATTACTTTACATCAATTCCTCAATTGTAAAATGGGAGTGAAGAAAAAACTATGTATAAGGCTGCTATGAGAATTAACTGAACTAGTGCATTATTATACCTTCCTGGTCTCTCAAGAAAGACTACTATGCCCAGAGCAGCCAGGATCTACACTACACGATCAGTGCATGAGTGCAGAATGACAACTACCCACCTTCATCTGGACATTAGGGTTTGTACCATCTGTTTTCTTGCACTGACATCATAATGATACCCTCTCTTGATTTCTGTGTTCGTTTTTATTTTTTTAGAATTAAGGGATTGAGAAGTTGTATTGTAACCTGATGAGGCTTTGATGTCAGAGAGCCTTGTTTGGCCAAGAAAAAAGGTTAACTTGGCCAAGGGCCAAGCCCCTAGCATCCCTTAACCTGTCAGTCCTTTTACATGTACAATGGGGATGTTAAGGTTGTCTGGCAGAGTTATTGTAAGTATTAAATGAGATCTTTTATGCCCACAGTTCTCAACTCCGGCTGTACTTTAGAATCACTTGGAAAACTTTTTACAGTGTACCATTCTCAGGGTCTCACTCCCTATATAATTCTTTTGTGGAGCCAAAGAATAGGAACCAGAGTTAAGGACCATGGGTTTATATCAAACTCTTCGTAGGTACTGGAAAATGGTAGTTTTACTATAATTACTACACATTCTCTTTAATACAGCTAGGGCTCAATAAATATGATCACAGAATCTTGAGAGTTGAAAGAGGGTTAATCTGGTCCAATCCTCCCACCCAATATAAGTCACACACCTACAACTCAAGCCCAGGCTAAGAGTATTGGCTAGAATCACACTGACTGGCCTCAAAGCCAGGCTCTTCCTCTTACTATTATAGCTGTGAGGTATTAAACAAGTATTTAACCTCTCTGTGCCTTCTCATCTGTAAAGTGCAGTACCTACTTCACAAGGTGGTTCTGAGATCTCAATGAGTGAATACAGTAAAGCTTTCAAAGAACAGTGCCTTGCACTCAGTAGGTAAAATAGTTGAAGGGATGAATGTTTTAATTCCTGAATAAAGGAACAAATGAAGGAACACACCAAGAGACAATCAGCTTTCATTTAAACATTTCAGGTAAGAGGGTGAGCACATTCTGCTAATGTTCTCAGCTCTAGTTCTTAGGAAGTTCATTTTATATTATATGAAATCCTCCTCCCTGCAACTTGGATCTATTTGGCCCTATTCTTCTGGGGACACACAGAACACGTTTTCCTGTTTACTATAGCCATTCAAATAATTGTAGCTAGTTAACTTTCCTTCCCAGATCCTCTCTTTTCCCAGATAAAGCATCCCAATTCTTTCAACTATTTCTCACTACCATGTTTTCAACTCTTTTCAGCATCTGGATAGCTCAAAAAATTAATTCCCAATGCATCATATATCCCTCCCAATTTTGTATGTCCTTTGAAGGATCTGGACACTTTCCAAAAGATATGAACCATCACTTTACCCGTTGGGGACATTATATTCTTTCAAGGCAGCCTAATATTACATTATCTTGCCAGGGTTGGGGGGGTGGGCAGGCTTATCATATACTGACTCATAATAATCCATTTGTAACCAGCTAGAATGACTAAACCTTATTTCTGTATACCTAACCATGTCCTATCTTATACAACTGAACTAGCTAGGTTTGGGAGTCTATTTGCAGAACTACCTTAAATCTATTTTCATTAGACTCGGGCTTACTGGTCCAGCCTACGGTTAATTCTGTTAACCAACTCATTAGGTAGACTGTGAAGTTTTGAGTCAACCCTGAGGAAGTGTAAAGAAAAAAGAAAATTATAGTACACAGTGTTGCAGAGTGTGTGTTGCTAGAAGGAGGTTGGCTGGAAGCCGGACAGAGGGCTCCCCAAGATGACATCACTCAAGATTCATTCCTTAGATTCCAGGGTCGGTCCCCACTCTCACAAACTCAAACACTCCATCTCAGCAGTGTGCCAGAGCTGGTCACGTTGAGATTCATAGAGATTCCTGTATAAAAACAGACACTCAGTTTTTACTTTACAGTGTGAAATACAACTGTGGAGAGAATAACAGCTCGTGGTTTTTTTTTTACTATGTGTCGAGCACAGTTCTGAGGATTCTACACGTATTGTTTCATATATTTCTCAAAACTCTATGAGTTAGGTGCATTTTACAGATGAGATAGCAGAGCAGTTACTATTTGAATCCTTCGCTCTCACCCAACTCATGCAATTGACTTCCAAGTCCTGTTGCCCAGCGTCCAGTTATTAAGCCTTTTGAATTCATCCTCTCCCTTCTAGTCCCACTGTCACCATCCTAGTTCTGGTCCTCATACTGTCTCACCTCTACCATTACCACAGCTTCATTCTCTCCCTTCTCTGGTCCATTTGTACACTGCCTCTTATATTCCTAAAACACAGCTTTTAATGTGCCACTCTTCTTGTTTAAAACCTTTAATGGCTCCTCATTGCCACAGAACAAGAACTCAGATTCCTTGGTGTGGCACAAAGGTCCTTCATCTTAGGGTCTGTAATTCATCTCTTGTCACCTTCCCCTTTCCTGGATCCTCCTCAGCCCCTCCTCTTTCTCAAAAGTTTTAGTCAGTAGCCACCTTGGACAACTCACAATTGGCCGGGCATGCTGAGTACTTGTATGCTACTATATCTACTTGTATGTAACAAGGATTTATTGTGCACCTACTGTGTCTTGCATGTGCTACACACTTACTTGACCTGCATTATCCTATTTAATTGTAATAGGAACCCCATGAAGTAAGCACTACCACCTTCCCTACCTAGATGAGGAATCTAAAGTGCAGAAGGTCAACTTGCCAAGTGTCACGCTTAACAGGTCTGGGTGGCTTGTTGACCCCAGAACCCAGGCACTTTCCCACCGACTCCCTGTTCCTGGCTCAGCCCGGTCCAACTCGGACTCCTGCCGTCGTCTGTCTTCCTCCCCAGCTGGATCATGAGCTCCTTGCAGGCAGGAACAGCGTCCACGTTGTATCTACAGTGTGTAGCCCCATGCCTGTGAATGCTGTCGCTTCAAATGTTTGTCGAACTGATCCATAGAAAGGAGAAGGAATGTGTCTCAGCAAAGCCCGGAGAACCCTAGTTCAGCCTAAGAGAAGTCCAAATGGGGTCGACTGATCCCTGACTCACCAACAGATTTGAGGGGGAGGTTGTGGGAACTGCCAGGCTGCTGGGGTCAAAACTTACCTAAGGCACCGGCCTCCGCCGCGCGTTCCCAGTCACGGCGTCTGCCCCAGGTCTCCGTTTACTGCGGTTACCACGGCAACGCCATCCCGCCTCCCGGGTGGGCGGAGACGGACGGGCCGAGAGGCGCATGCGCCGCCCTAAGGCCGCTTTCTGGGAAATGACAGGGCGGTTGCAGGGGTACCCGTGATCTCGCTTGCCCTCTGGCCCGGCTATTTCGTGGCCCATGACTCAGGATCAAAGCCAAACAGAAACCCCGGCATTCTACCAGCTTATTATCCCCGTTTAATTTTTATGTCTAGTTTATATTATTATTATCCTAAGGATGGTATATTGATGACTTTCGAAGATATGCCCAATAATACAAAATGGCTCAAAGGTGCCCTGATCACACGCCGTCATCAGCAAAGATACGTCGCGGGGCGATTTTTGTTTTATTTATTTATTTTACGTTATGTCATATCTGTTGACTTTAAGTATTTTATGTTGTGGGCTCCTTGGTCACAGGACTCTAGGTGCACAAAATATAGGCCTAGCTTGACAGATTTTTTCGGTTTAGCAGTTTGCTCTCCAAATGCTCTGTAGCACAGCCAGCAATCATTATTAATTATTTTTAAGCACCTAACTAATGTTACTGGTTACAAAACATTGTTTTTAAATGGCTACAGCCTCGCAATAATATGTGACAAAGAACTTTGTATCCAGAATATGTAAAGAACTCTTAAAAGTCAATAACGAAAAAATTAACCACCTAGGACTTTGAATACCTCACCACATCAGATGTATGAGCAGTCAATAAACACATGGAAAGATTCATAACAGTAGGCCCCAGGGAGATGCACACCACAATGCAAAAATTCCATATCTACTGGGATGGGTAAAAGTTTTAAAATTGCCAGCACCAAATGTGGAAGGATGTGGAGCAAATGGAACTCTCATATAATGCTGTTGAAAATGTAAAGTAGCACAACCACTTTGGAAAAACGTTTGGCAGTTTCTTTAAAAGTTAAACATTTACCAAGTGATTCCATGTCCAAGGTATTTTCCCAAGAGAATAAAAAATTTCCATCCGTACAAAGCCTTATATGTGAATGTTCATAGCAGCCATATTCACAATAGCAAAAAACTGGAAACCACCCAAATGGTCACTGACAGGTGAATGGATAAATATCTGTACAACAGAATACTACTCAGAAGTAAAAAGGAAGAAACTGATACACACAACATGGATGAATCTCAATTAGGATGAGTGAAAGTAGCCAGGCACAAAATATTACAGTGTGTGTGATTTCATTTATATAAAATGCAAACAAATCTGTGATGACCAAAAGCAGATCAGTGGTTCCCTAGAGCTGGAGTAAAGGGAGAGATGCACTGCAGAGAGACATGAGGAATCTTCTGGAGATGATAGAAATGGTCTTAATTGTGGTGATAGTTTTGTGTGGATATACAACTGCCAAAGTCCATGAACTGTTCTCTTTCAATGGATGTATGGATGTATTTTGTTGTATATAAATTATTTCTCAATAAAGTTGGTAAGAAAAAAATGGCTGTATTATATTTTGTGTTTATTGGTTTCTGTAATGTTACACAACGATTTTCCAAAAACTTTGTACCATGCATTTATTGGTAATATTGAAATGTTCTCTTTAGTCAAGTATTCTCGAGGATTAAAAAACGAGACCATTATCGCTGCTGTTAATTATATAAATAGTATATCCAGGGTGTCAAAAAGTCAGAAAACATAGGATAAACTTACTTTTAAACAGTATGTTAGTTATTTTCAAATAACATGCTCAACATATTTTATTTCAACCTACAAACATCTTTAAAGTTAAAGCACTGGATCCAGTTATTAATTTGAGAAAAAACACAAACTCACTACAGAATGTCTTTAAAAATCCAGGAATACAGAGGGAATAGTGTATTTATTTCTACATCAAAAAGTTGGCAGTCATTACTGAATGCTTGTGAGTCAGGTGCTGTTCTTAGCATATTTACATCTATTTACCTCACTTAATTCTCACAACCCTGTAAGAAAGGTATTATCTCTGACTTTCAAATGGGAAAAATGAGATTAATCTGCCCAAGGGACACAGCCCAAGGAACACAGATGGCATATGAATCCAAGCTTTCTGATGGCAACACTTGCACCCTAAGCCACTATGCTATATTAGTTATTTCTTTTAAGTTAGTAGAAGTCCAATAATTGTTTTTAAAAAGAGCTTCAAGTCCTGGCTTTACTTCTTATAAGCACTCTGACATTGGGTAGCTTATTCAACCCCTAGAGCTCAATTTCCTCATCTGTAAGGGGGGAGGGTGGCATTTAAACACGTCTAACTCAGAGGTTGACTGTGAGATTTAAACGCAATAATGGGCTACTGCGGCTTATCACGGCGCCTGCCACAGGAACGGCTCAATAAAGGACAGCTATTACCATTATGGTGCTTCCATATTGTGCACACCATAAGAGGGCAGCGCAGCATAGGCTTTGGAGAAAGACTGCCCATGTTCCCATTCTAGTGCCACCACTCCCTGGTTACGTGACCTTGAGAGAGTGCTCACCTCCTCGTACCTAATTTCCTCAACTGCCTGGCACTTAGCACATAGTAAACCATTATTAAATTCTGCTAATCCAAATGATTTTGCTATACAGTGTAGGAGTGATTGTATCATAAATATGGATTTAGCTATCAGTCTAGTTCCTCTCGCAAGCCGCAATTTGGAGAACTGTAAATTTTATTAAAGTTTATTAGCAACTGATCAGCAGCTTTCTGGGACATATCGGACAAGACATATGTTAGCAAAAAACTTGCTTCTAAAACCAAGAAACACAAGTAATCTGAGTTTGGACCGTTAAAAGTAAATACAAATGTAGTACATCACAGTCAAATACAGCAGAGTTCACCTGTCTGCAGTGCTATAGATCCATGGTTCCCAAATTTGAGCATGCACCGAGTCACATGAAAGGCTTATTAAAAAAGACACCAGAGTTTCTGATCAATAGGTCTGGGGTAGGGCCCAAGAATTTTCGCACCTAACAAGTACCCCAGGTGATACTGATGCAGCTGGCTCTGAAAGCTGATAAAGAGACGCTAATAAAGGTAGTTTAACTTAATTAAAACCAAATATGCACTAATTTATGACTTAGGGATAATAAATGTTTTTATAATGATGTTTCCCAAGCTTGGCTGTTCACTGGAATCATCTCAGGAGGTTTTTAAAATACTAATGTTTGTGTCCCGTCCTCAAAGTTTCTAATTTAATTGGTCTGGAGTGAGAACTGGGCACTGGGAATTTTAGAAGGTCCCCAGATGACTCTAATAACAGCTGAAGTTGAGAAGCACTACTCCAGAAGGCCTAAGAAAGAAAGGCTCCTTTCTCTGTATCTATTATTCTTGGAGTTTTTTCAATCTACCTTTGTATTTTATCAGCAAAAACAAACATTAACAGGATGAATACTTCAATATCAGTCCCACAGGTTGCCAGTGAGCTAGCGGTAAAAGTTTTTGCATTGGTTCTCAGCTCTGGCTGCACGTTAAATCACTGTGAGCAGCTTTTTAAAATGCCACGCCAAGGCATCTTAGAGGTTGAAAGGAATATAGAGGAAAAAAATAAAGAGCCAACCAGTTGGAGAATATTAAGGAAAATATATGTCAAAAAGAATGCATTCACAAACCAAGCAGATAACTTGACGTTTCAATAAGAGAAGGAATAACACTAAAATGGTTTTATATGCCATACAGGGATAGTATTTATTAAATACCAAGGTTTAAAAAGTGCAATACAGATGGAAGAATCTGCAATAATGCAAATGCATACAGATGACTTCACATAAATAAAATCAGTGATACCAAAGGATAATAATTTTTTTGCCCCTACAACAATGAAGAGGCCCAAATGAAAGCTGCATAGCACACTTCCTACAACAGTGACTTACAACTGCAGGAGGAGGGAAGGTGTTATCTGAGGAAGTTCCCCAAGCAGTTTCAGTGTGCTTTCCCCTCACCACTCCCACCTCACTTAGGCTGAGAATTCCTATCATAGAGCCAAGGAGCAGAGACCATTCAAAAACCAAGTTTAAAACAGAAACCAATATGTGAGATCAAACAGGTGCCTTGAAGAAAAATCTACCCTGAATGCATTGTAGATTCAAGGCTGGGAAAATTGATAGCAACGTTTTGTACTCAATTCTGTTTCAAACATTAAATAAACCAATAAATCAATGTTACTGCATTCAGATATTTAAGCTCAATCATTATTTTTTTGATATACATTACCATTACTGATAACATTTTCACATGTAAAGACTATATAAGAATTTTATAATATACATAACCACCCTTACCTGCTTAAGCAAATATAAACAAATACTCCCACACTTACTTTTTAAAACTATACATTCACTTGATGGAAAAAGTGATGGACTACAGTGACTTCTCTCAAAAGGGGGCGTAAATTTTTCTGAAAGCCAGACTTTAGTCACACCGAGGCATTTTATTGTAAGTTATATGCAAAAGCAACTTAGTTCTTCAGAAAAAAATAAAATAGATCAACATTTGAGATACACTGGACCAAAAAAAATCTGAATAAAGATGATAAAGATAAAAATATATTACGCAAAGGCTTCCCTGGTGGCGCAGTGGTTGAGAATCTGCCTGCTAATGCAGGGGACACGGGTTCGAGCCCTGGTCTGGGAAGATCCCACATGCCGCGGAGCAACTAAGCCCATGAGCCACAACTACTGAGCCTGCGCGTCTGGAGCCTGTGCTCCACAACAAGAGAGGCTGCGATAGTGAGAGGCCCGCGCACCGCGATGAAGAGTGGCCCCCACTTGCCGCAACTAAAGAGAGCCCTCGCACAGAAACGAAGACCCAACACAGCCATAAATAATAAATAAATTAATTAATTAATTTAAAAAAAATATATATATATTACTCAAAAAAATCCTTGAATTTATTAGAATATAAAACTTTAATTTCCCTCTAGTCAAAATTTTATTCACAAGATGTTATAGGTTGTTTGTTTGTTGGAAATCTATTTGAAAAGGTCAAAATTAAAATAATTGCTTTATTTCTTTGTTCTATTAGTACTAAGTCACGAGATCTTTGTAAGTTTTATCTGAAAGAAGAACATAAAAACTTGAAAGCAGGAGCAGGGAAAGGGGAGTGGAAACTCAAGAATATATTACTGAGAACAAACTCTACAACTCGACCTCACTTATGACACGTGGGTAGCAAGAGCAAACCAGCCTTCTTCATTTTGTTTCTCAATCTGTTGAACAAAGATGCAGAAAGGCTTTAGAAAGTAATCAGGAGCATGAAACCACTCAAGATTTACAATTATTTATACCAAGTACATAGAACCAAACTTATCTTACACCACTGAATGGCACTAAAAATTATTGCTACTAGCAATTTTTATTCTCTATCAGAGACACTCCCAAATATTCCCTGGTCAACAGATCCCCTTATTGATTTGGGAGGCCTAATTTTTTTAAAAAGAATCAATCCAGTATTTTATACAAATCATATGTACAACTTTTTAAAATAACAAAAAAAGTTATTTGACCTTGGTAAATTAAATCTGTCACTAAATTCCAGAAATTAAGGGCAAATTATATAAAATAGTTTACGTTAAAGCTTTTTAAGAATATAAGAAACAACAAAGGACAAATCTTCCAGTGCTGGGCAACTGGAATATTCTGAGCCTATCGATTAATTTGGACTATAAATACTCAATGTTTATTGAGGCATTCACTATTTGGTCTAATTACTGAAGCTAGTAATAAGAACAGCAAGGAAGATTCCCCCCCCAACCCCATCAAACAGTTGTTAGCTCACGTTTGCAAGTGTAATGTTTATGATTTTAAAGATACCCTCACAATTTGCTATGACTAATCAGTCAAAGGAACTATATTTTGCTGTATTACCAGCACAGAAAAACGCCTTTTGCAAAAATTTTGGATATACTGTAAGATGCTTAGTTTCTGTACATTCCTATAGCAAATCAGAACACATAAAAAATACGTAAGACATTTATTTACCCTTTGTGCCATAACCTCTCTACGTGTAGCACATAACCTCTCTGTGGCACACTCAGATACAGCACCCTGGGGCAGAGTGACAAGGAAAGTGACTGGCCCCAGTGCTCTGGCTATCCCAAGCCCTGCACAGCCACAGCAAAGACTGAGGTAACCAGTATCTCAGTAAGCCCACAACCCATTCAAGGCACCCCTGCGAGTCTTGCCACACTATTTGGAATGCTCTGACTAAAACAATAATGTCCGATCTTTGTTGAAATCTTATTGAATTTTACCTTATTCCTTAGTTACCCTAGAAAACAAAAGAAGTGTATGCTTATTTGTTTTTTCTAATGAAGGTGAATTAGTTTTTCTTTTCTTCTGAGAATTTTATATTATCTTTAAGATAACGGAATAATAATTAAGCATGGAAACTGCTAAATCAGCCACCTCCTACCTTTGCCCTCCCAACCTCTAGACACATTTCACAATTACATTTTATCACATACCTTTGCTCTTGGATTAAGAGGTGTCAAGTGCCCACTTCCCGAGGTGGCATTTAATGGAGAACAAGAATTACTAGTAGCCCCTGGAGATCTATTTATGAGAAATGAAAGAGAGTGAGAGAGTAATCTATTATTATTCACCTTTAAAAATTATATAAGACACAATTCTCAATACTGAGAAGAGCTTGAAAGGAATGGCTGACTTAAGTCCAAATAAGGTAAATTATTTGCAACATATTTTCACCAACCTAAGTCTTTTTTTTTTAATTAATAGATTTTCTTTTTTAGAGTATGTTTAGGTTTACAGAAAGACTGAATGGAATGTACAGAGACCATTAGAGGACAGATAAGTTTTTAACATTAAAGAGGAAGAATGGATGTGCAGCGGTGGGGAAGAAGGTCAAGGTCGTGGAAGAGTAATGAGACGTGGAGCAGTGCAGTACTAGCATGTAGAGTGGACACAGAGAGCCAGGTACATCCTTGGCGTCACCATTTACCAACCACGTGACCCATCGAGGCGAATCGCCCAATTAGCTCTATGAGCTTTGGTTTCACTTACTGTAAAGGAGGAAAATACTATTGGTCAATTTACCCTGTCATATATTACCTCCTAATTTTGTAACCCATAAAACGCTCTACATATGTGCTATTATCCCATTTTTGTTTTCAATAGCCAACCCAATGCTTTTCTACTTAATTAAGGCTTGTTCCTCACTCTTCTTCTTTTTTCCCCCAAAATTCTCCTCCCCAATTACTTGATTTTCTCTACATGAGTGAATCTGTCTGAATCTAAGTCAGACATTATGCACTACCTTTTTTCACAAAGAAAATAAAACACAAACCACGTTCTTGATTTTAACCCTACCTTCTTGAATTTAGCCCACTGGTAGGAGAGACAGTACTGCATTTTGAGCTTTCTGGGGCTTCCGCTACTGGAATAGATACCTCAATCATCCTCTTTCCTCCTTCTATAATATAAAAATAAACATTAGTTTCATTATCTTTCAATAAAATGAAAATTAAAATTTAACTTGATTTCTGTCTTACTGCAAATTATACATTATAAATTTGAGGGTTCTTTCTATATTTTTATCATCATGGACCACAAATACACTTTAAGGATTTTTTAAAAAATGAACTGTGGGACAAGAAACTTTAGCTCTTAGTGTCAATTCAGGAACATGCCAGTTCCTAGAGAGCCAGAATCTTCAGACAAGTGGTATCATGTCAGATCTGCAAGTGAAAAACAGAAATTAAGAGCTAGCCCTAAAGAATAGGAGATCTTGGTCAGAGCGGCTTATCTAAAGCTTTCCAAAAAAAAAAGGAAAAAGAAAGAAAATTTCTGGAGTTATGCAGTAAAACTTTAAATCTCCTAAATCTATTACATTATTACTGTTACTGAAGACATTAAATTTGGAGGGGAAAGTTGGCTGAAGAGCTCATATGGTTAAAGGCAAGTATAATTATGTACATTTTCAATATTTCAGAAGTAGATAATCAGTCAACAGATATTTACTAAGTATCCACTCATGAAAGGCTCAGGCAGTGCTCCTAAGAATCACTGCTTAAAACCAGTGATTTCTGGACTTTAAGGGGTAATGAAGCTCTATTCAATTTTATAACATATTCCTTGGTTACCCTAGAAAACAAAAGAGGTTCTGCATGGCATATGATTTATTTTTATCTTTATCATTATAGCCCACAGAGGTTCCTGTGAAACCAATAATTTTACTTAAGAAAAGAATACCTTAGACAAATAAGCACTGGAATGGAAAGAACACGGTTGCAAATCTACCAGTTTGCGTTAGAATTTCAGACAAATCACTCAACCTCTTTGTGCCTCGGTTTACTTATTATCAAATAGTTGTATCAGCTTTGTCTACTCTGAGGGTGTGTTGAAAACTAAATGAGCCAACAGAAATGAAAGTATTAACCTCAAAGAACTACTGAAATAGGTGTCTCATTTTATCACAGAATTATTCTTATGAGTGATCTGCTTTATTTTTTCTTCATTGCACTTAGCACTAACTGACATTGTCTCATGTACTTATTTGCTTATTTGTATTGCCTGCTCCCCAACTTGAACCCCGGAGTAGTCAAGTTGGGCAGGGGCTTGTCCTGTTCGATGCAGTATCCCCAGTGCCCAGAACATGGTGGCACACCGTTGGTATTCACATATATTGAGTGATTTCACTTATTTATTCTAGTCAGAAGTTGCCTCTAGACTTTCTGACTATGAAGAACGGTAGATAAAGCTGTAATATGAAGGAGCCTAGAATAAACAAAGAGGAAAGGACCTTAGGGAAATGCGTTATCCATCACTTTCCAGTAACTTCCAAATCACTCTGTTTTCCTGTTTTCTTTTTTAAAAATATTTATTTATTTATTTATTTATTTGGCTGCGCCAGGTCTTAGTTGCGGCACTCGGGATCTCTAGTTGCGGCATGCGTGTGGAATCTAGTTCCCTGACCAGAGATCAAACCCAGGCCCCTGGCATTGGGAGCGTGGAGTCTTAACCATTGGACCACCAGGGAAGTGCCTCAAATCACTCTGTTTTCTGGGTCTGTAATTCAAAAAGGAAATAACTTCTGAGAGAAAAAGTCTTATTGGTAGATCCTTCATAGGTAACCTACTTCAACCAGCCACAGGACATAGGAATCTCTCTAAAACACCGATGCTTGAACACCTCAGAGGGCACACCACTTACTGATACAGAGCTTTGTCTATTCCTGACAATTAGAACCTTCTCTTACACCAGGCCCAAATTAGTCTCTCTAGAACCTTCATGCAGCTCTACCCCTTGAGGGTCTTAATAATTCAATTTTTGGCTAAAGAGCAACTTGAGGTCTACTTCCTTTTGTCAGCACCTTTTTGAATGTGATCACTATGACAACTAATTTTTCAGTTACTTTCTATTGTTTAGAATCCCCTGTAGCTTTCGACATTCCTAAATGTAACAATTAAATAGGAAGTTTAACTTACAAGTGAAAATGTTTTAATGGTTTTAACAGAATAATAACTTGTAATTTGTTGCTGATGAAATTCTAAATTATTTTGATGCTTATGCTTATAAATAGCTGCAGCATATGCCATGAATGAATCATATACAGAAATAGATCCCATTTACATGTAGGGCAACTTAGGAACTCAGACACCAAAGATTAACTGCAGGCGCCATGGGATAGCTTTCTAGAAGCTAGAGAGGAGACCAGTCTTCTAATCCCATTTCTGTCACTTAAGTCTGTTTCTTTCTATATAAAATTGAAGACACTGAAATATACGCGCTCTGAGATTTCTTTTAGCTAAATATATACTTGCAAAATCAAGAAAATGAAAATTTTCATGTGTCTAAGCTTTTAAATCATGAATTTGTGACTAACCAGTCCATGCTCCGAGAGGTGACCGAATAGGTGATACTGGTGGAGAGGAAGGATTCAAACCAACAAGTTTCTGCTGCTCTATTAATTGCAAGAGTTTTCCACGAGCCTCCATACTCTGTCGATTCAATTCTGCAATCCGCTCCTCCATGCTACTTGGGGTTAGAGGTTGTACTGCTGGAAAAGTCTTAAGAAAAAAAAAAGGACACAGACTCCATATTAAAAATAATACAAACAATTTTGACCTTTTGTAAAAACAAACTCTTCCACTAAGAGCCAGCAAATTAGTATTCATAGCCTTTGCTACATGCGAACGTGAATACTGGGCAAATAGTAATAGAATTTACAAATCTCTTAATTGAAAAATAAAGGCTAAAGTAAAGGGATACTAATCCTTCTAGTATCAGTGCCACATAAGCCCTCTAGTCCCTCTGCCCATGGAGAGTGTCTGTGGGACAAAGCAAAGCCTTCCTGCATCTCTTAGTGTTTGTTGAGCTGCACAAAGATCACACGAGCAAAGATACTACTCCTAGTGATTGACTTCTAACATCCCTATTAAAGACAGGTCTGGAGTTTGAATCACAGTATACAAAAGAGGACCTGCTCTAGTTGAAATAGATGCTTCTATAATTATAATCTTCACACATGCACCATGAGCTATTTGGCAAAGATTTCTAGGAATCTTATCACTCCTTCTGACCATGTGTCAGCCTCCCCAGGCCACTTTTGGCCTAACATACCTGATTCAAGAAGGCTGGTGACTGGAAAGGAATATGAGAGGCAAAGTAAAAAGGAGCCACCCAAGGAATATAATGTAAGTTTGATTTGAAAATTCCTGAAAGGAATGTCACTCTTAAGTATTTCATTTAGTAAATATGTCCCTTTGGGGAAAAACAATTCCTACTAGAAGTCATTAATTTGTAGCTTATGCCCGTTAGTTAAAAAAGAGATAAGCAAAACAGCATGAATTAAAAATCATTTTGTAATTCTGATTATAATGAAAAGGGTGGTGAGGGCAATAATACTAGATTGTCCTCTCTAGCCTAACTGTTATACTAATTGGAAAAGGGGGCAAAGCTCCATTTTTAATTCTGTGGGCTTTTTTAAACCAAGAGTTGCCTGTTTCAAATAAACTTCAAAACTCTGCATACACAGAAATGTCTCTGTTGACTAAAACTGAGGCAGCTTGTACTTACATACAACTGTATCGATCACTGCTGCCCACTCCTAATCTCCATCTCGGCTTCTTCTCCAGTCCCTTCTGACTGCTATTTCTGTCACTCGATACCCGTATTGCCCTTATTGCCCATGAGCCAGTGCTGACAGAGATGGCCCTTACCCCCACCCTCTCCTAACCTTCCTCACGGAGGCCCTCAATCCACAGTTGGTAAAGCCCTTATGGAAGTGATCACTCTGGAACCCCTAATCCATGAAGCTGGCCAGCTCCTTCTCACGGCCCCGCCTCCCATCAGAACTCTGAGAGGCGCCACATTGGCTCATGACCGGGTAAAAGGAAGACTCTCCCGTCACTGGGATCTGCATGAGGGCGTGTGTTATAAACACTCCACAACTGGAACTTAGAATCCCTTTGCTCCCCACAAACAAGGAAATGAAGGTTTACATTGCCAGGTCAGCCCTCAGTTACTTAACTTACAAAATTCCAGCACTACAATATGCAAACTTTTGCTGCTCAAAGTGTAATCCTTGGACCAACATCACCTGGGAACTTATTAGAAACGCACAGGTTCTACCTCAGACCTACTCAATCAGAGTCTGCATTTTAGCAAGATTACCAGATGATTAGAATGTACACTAAAGTCTGACTTTAATAATTCTTTAAAACATCACTTCTAAGGGAAAATGCATTCTGTGTCCTAAAAAATTAACTACTCACGAGTTGAGGGCCAACTACACATAATTCTCTTTTATGAGCCCCTTTAAGAGTAAAAAGGATTTCAATTAAAACACAATTATGTGGTAAACTTTCAAGACATATTTATTCTACATATTATATTTAAAACTTCATTCCTAGCTTAATTTTAGCTTTCCTACCTGTTTTACTTTTGTCCTATTTTCCCCATTCATTTCCTCATTTTAAATTTTATGTTGTACTCTTTTAATGCATGTGTGACATAAACTGATAAATAACCTCTACTTATTTTGTGATGAGGACTTGACACAGCATAAGCCATCTAGTACCAGCTTCAAAGATATCCAGGGTCATTTCTGGATGCTCCAGCAATATACTTAAATACCTATATGTCTGTAGTCAACCCTTAACTGGTACTCACAGAGGTCATGTCGCTGGCATGACTCCTCTCCCGTTTGTTAAACTCCCCAAGTCCATCCCCTTGCTCTCCCCCTGGCCCAATAATATTATTCAGATGTGCCTTGATAGCTGAATTCTGCAGTGTCAACTCAGCAATTCGTGCCATGATGTCCTTTCTTTGTATTAATGTCTCATTTGTTCTAAGCTGTTGCCCATCTCCCAATACTGGGGGTTCTTCTGAGAGTGCGGGGTTTCTTGATTGCTGAGTGCTTGAACGGGAATTGCAGAGGGGCTGTGAGAGGTTAACAAAAGGAGCCTGGGTTTTGTTCTGCAAATCTTCTCCCATGTGAGAGGCCCTCCACCTCTGAGTAAAGAGATGACTCTCTTCACTTGAATTCTGAATGTCTGTGCCAGTAGGTACGGTCTTCTTTTCCCAATTTTGTTCCTTCTCAATTATTTCCACGGTTGGAGGAATTCGTGGAGCAGGACGAGTTTGAACGGTCCTCCTCAACACTGTAGATAAAATTAAAGCATAATAAACATGTAACGTTTAACCATAGTTGGCACTATAATCATCTCATTAGCCCTCCTTAGTAGTTAGAGAAATATTTCAATAGAAGGATTTGGTTTCTGAATGCCTCATTTATTTTAGCAGAGAACATACCAGCAATACCAGCGCTAACAATCAAGTACAGAGTCTTTTATATTCCTTAGAGCTTTATCGGCATCCTTGTGAAAAACCATCTACCAAGTTCACATTTTAACACATATATTAACTCATATCTGGGAATCCTGGGGGGATTATAGATACATAATGTAAACTGAGGATGGGCAGGGGAAGCATCCCTGAAGAAGTAAAGTTTTTAAATGATTACATATGTGACAGAAAGTAGAGCAAAGAACATTACAGTCAGAGAGAACAACATATGTGAAGGCCCCAAAATAGGAAACAGCAAAGAAAGGAGGCCAGTCTGGCTGTAGCATAGCAACAAGGCAGAACTGGGAGTATATGAGACCAGAGAGGCATGCAGGGCCATTTCTTGCAGAGCTTTTTAAAGCCATGTTAGAAATTTTATAATTTAATCCAAGAGCAATGAAACCTGGAGGTTTGGGAATGACTTAATTTACATAATTTACATTTCTTAAATGCTGTTGATAATTGGAAGGTCCAGGAATAGAAGTAGGGAGACCAATAAGCAACTGTAGTAGTCAAGAAGAAAGACGATGGTAGCTTTGACTAAGGTATGTTTGCTATAAAGATGGAGAGAAGTAGATACGTTTGAGAAATATTTTGGCAATAAACTGAGAGTGATGAACTGAAAGTAGGGAGTGAGGGAAACGCGCAGAGCAAGAAGGCATGCACAAGTGAATGGATGGTGATGCCATTTACTGAGATGCAGAAGACAAGGAGAACAGATTTGGTGGAAGGAGGATTATTAAGAATTGTCTTGAACATACTAAGTTTAAGGTGCCTATATATCCATCCAAGCAGATGAAACATGGGTCAGAAACTCAAGAGACTGTCTAGGCTAAGATCCAAAACTGGAGGTCACTGGCATATACTGGGTTGGCCAAAAAGTTCATTTGGGTTTTTCCGTAACATCTTGTGGAAGCCACAAGAACAAGTGAGATTATTTAGAGAGAAAGAATAAAGTGAGAGAAGAAACCAGTAACAAGACACGAAGAACTCAACATTTAGAGTCAGATAAAGGAGGAGAAGCTAGCAAAGCAGACTGAAATGGAGCAGCCAGAAAGATAAAGAAATATTACAAGAATGTGGTTTCAAGGAAACAAAGAGGCAGTGGTTAACTGTGTGTAATATTACTGTAAGACCTAGAAACATAAGGACAGAAAAGTGTACAGTGGAGTTAACAACACATTGGCCACTGGAGCCCTTAGCAAGAGTGATTTAGGTAGAATAACCAATATGGGAGTGAACTGGGGGAATAGATGCTTCTATTTCAAGACTACAGACTCAGCATACATTTATCTCACCTTCTTTAACTGACAGTAAGGAAATATAAACACAAATAAACTCACACCAGTAAAGATAATGGTCTGAGGAGAAGCAGTAGCAAACTAGGTATTTCAACACATTTCTGGAAGACTGAGAGTGGACGGGAAGTGTGTGAAAGAATGAAATTGTGCAGAAGCCACTGTCCAGAATATGTCTATTAATTAAAAGAAAGCTACAGGTAAAGCCAGTTTCTTTTGGGGAGTACTGAAAAGGCTGCAGGCTCAAAGCTGACAGGTACAGAGAAAGAGAAAAGTAGGGCTAAACTGGGGAATTACTTGAAAGCTTGTCTTTTATAGTTATGTCAGTCAACCTGTTGCTCACCACTTCCGACACCCATCCTTGAAAACAACAACAACAAAAAAAACAGGGTTGGGAAGAGCAAATGTGGTAGACCCAATTGAATATCTGGATCCTGCTTCCATATGCTACAGGAAGCCTGCAGTTAACATCTCATGCCCATATGCACAAAGCAACTACTTAAGGCAAAACATACTGGGAAAACAGACCTAGCCTTACCTACATCATAGAGGAGAAAACTTATGCCAACTACCTATACTATTCAACCTAGTCATTTATTCTTAAATATGAATGGACAATAAAGGATGACCAAACATTGAGGAAAGCCAGCAGCACAAAAAAGAAAAGCCAGGATAGATAAATAGAACAGACTAAGAAGAGAAGAAAGAAAATTCAGGTACAGAGGAAAATGTAACAAAATTTTAACTGGTTTCCTCAGAAGAGAGTTTCTGGAAGATACTGCATTCATAATGAGCAGCAATGGAAAAAAGGACAATCAGAAAATAAGAAAGGGTCCTTGCTTGGAAATTAAAAATATGGTTGGTGAAATACAAAAATGTAAAAGTCAGGCTTGAATATAAAGTGAAAAATACTTCCAAAATATAAGAAGGAAGATATAAGACCAAATACATGAGAAAATAATCCAGAAGGTCAACACGTAATTTCCCCAAACTGCAGAAAGTCATGTCTTCTGACAGAAAGGTCCCACGGGTGCCTCACAGTATAATGAGGAAAAAATCCACATTTAGATACACCCTGTGTAATTTCAGAATAAAAATAAAGGGATCCTAAAAGCTTCCACAGAGGAAAAGTAGGTCAAAAATACAAAGAAATAAAATTTCGATATGACATTAGACATCTCGACTGCAACACTGGATACTAAAAGTCAATGGAACAATGCCTTTAATTTCTCAGGAAAAGGGACTAAGGACCTAGAATTCTATTTCTAGCCAAATCATCAATCAAGTATAAGAGAAAAATGACAATATTTTCAGGTTTTCAAAAACTCAAAGTTTACCTTCTATATACCCCTTCTGATGACTTCTTTCAGAAAATTGAGGGAGAAAACCAAAAAAGAGGAAGAAATGGAATCTAGGACGCAGTGGATCCAAACCAAAAGTGTGATAACAGGGACTTCCCTGGTGGTCCAGTGGTTAAAAATCCGCCTTCCAGTGCAGGGGACGCAGGTTCAATCCCTGGTGGGGGAACTAAGATCCCACATGCTGTGGGGCAACTAAGCCCATGTGCCGCAACTACTGAGCCTGCGCACCACAACTCGAGAAAAGCCCACATGCCGCAACAAAAGATCCCGCGTGCCACAACAAAGATCCTGTGTGCCACAACTAAGACCTGACGCAGCCAAAAATAAAATAAATAAATAAATATTTTTTAAAAAAGTGTGACAACAGCAAGTCCCAGGATAAGAGCTGTGCAACAGGCCCAGAAAGCAATCCGTTGAGACTGGAACAGAGGTTGGGGGGCTCTGGGAAGGTATCTCTGGTGTGAAAGTGGAATGACTAAAGGACGTGCAAATGAAATGGGTGAAAGCACATTATACTTTTGTCAACAAGATGGTAAAAGCAATTTGAATCTTCAGGCAAAATAAAAACAGAACAAGAAAATCACAGTATAAACACAGAGCCAAGTAAAACATTCTGAGCAAATGATGAAGTGAAATAAGAATTCACCTTGATCTTCATACTATGAACTTTTTCCTTTTGTGTGGCACAAGGACTGATAGTAACAATGGACCCAAAAAGAAAATGTAATTGTTATTTGTTTTCAATGTCAGTATCCATCTATAGATGAGACAGAGAAGACATAATTGTAATGGAACATTGTAAATGTTATCAAACTTGATACTACCAAAGGAAAGGTAAAGGTGACTGAAGATGGGAGGTGGAAACAAAGGAGAGGAAGAAGGAAGGGAGGGGAGTTAGTGTTCTCCTCTCATAGCAGAAAGCTAATAGATACTACCTGAAATTAATGAAAAAGAAATAGAAAGCATTTAAAGTCATAAAGTTCTGCAACAGAAGAATTAAAAATAAAAATATAATTATCCAAATTAGATAGAGAAGAGAGGCAGGTGTTAAGATGAATTAAACCCTCTTCTTTAATAAGGGAGAGTCTAGAATGATTGTATAAAGTTGATATTTCAAGAAAAGAGATGTAAAAATATTTTATGTTAATTATTAAGACCACCATCAGATAAACAGAAATCAAACTGGGATAAAAATAACTGCCTCTTGAGGTAGGCCTAGAGGTGGAGGAGGAGACCCTTCTATGTGCTTTTTTTAACCACCTGCAAATATGAATTAAATTAATACTTTAAAAAGTGAATGGGAGATAAGAAAGTGAAAACAGCATATGTATACCACTCTTTCAAGAAGCATGGTTAAAAAAGAAAGTAGAAATTGATTAGTAGCTAAAGGAAAGTATTTATGATGGGAAATTTTAGAACAACACTGTCCAATATGGTAGCCTCTGGTTATATGTGACTATTCATATTCAAACTTTAATTAAAATTAAATAAAATTTAAAATTCAGTTCCATCAGTCACAGTAGCTACATTTCAGGTTCTCAGCAGTCCCATAAGGCTAATAGTGGCTACCATATTAAATGGGGGAGATATAGAACATTTTTTATCATCACAGAAAGTTCTATTGAACAGTTGTTCTAGAGCATAACTGAACACTGATGATGTACCCTATGTACCTCTCATCTCTGTCTGCATGTTCAGTTTAACTGAACAACTCTTTACATGTGAGCATTCCAAAGAAAATGCTGAAAAGTATGCTAATAAAACTTCACCAATTCAGAATACATATTCCAAGGTAGTCCTACCTGCACACTGTAAAAGAAATGTGCAGTGTTATTTTCAATGCAGAACCTGCTGAAGATGCTAACAAAATGTTGTCTAGAGCAATCCTGAATTGCTGAATAATTTGCTTTAACGAACAGTTAATATATTTGCAGAGTAAAAATATTTATTATAATTATTTCTTTAAAAGGATTTCAAGCTACCTTATTATCACCAATGAAAAATAATTTTCAATATCTCATAAGAAGTCATTAGGCAAGACCATTAATAACATGCAAACATTTGAAAAATTACTTTAAGGAATGAAAAGCTAACTTGAACAGAAATCAGAATTGAAATTATATTTCATAAATCTAGCCAATGTTAATAATACTTACTAGACCTCTAAAGAGGAAATATCAAATCACAGAACTGTAGAGCTGGAAGGACATTAAAGATAAAGGAAAAGACTCTCATTTGAGAGACAGGAAAACTAAAGTCCAGGAGAGGTATCTTAGCCCCATGACGCACAGCTAGTCACTGGACCGGCAGGCCAAGACTCCAGCACTTTTAACCCTCAGCCTAGTGCTGTCCCCCTGCACCACACAGATCTGACAAACTCTACATCTGCATTGTAAATGCCAAAACAAATTTTATAACAGCAAGGATTTGTCATTTTCTTTAACCTCTTATGGTCTTTTCACGTCCTCTAAGGGAAACGAAGTGCAGAAAATCTGACAAATTCTGTATGTCCTAATGACAATAAAAATTATTCTTCTGTTCCTCTACATAAAAATATAAACACTCTTTTTAAAGAAAGAAAAATTTAGGCAAATCAGGGCTGAATAACATTTTTCTAAAAACTTTGGAGGAACGTCTAAGGTAGTTATTTTGATTGAAGAACTCTTCTGAAAATGAAATGAAAGCTACAGCTCCAGAAAAATGTACATGTGGACAAATAAACATAATTTTCCAAACAGTGAAGGAGTCCATGGAACATCATGGGCTCCAAGTTTTAAGAACCTATGAGCTAAGGATTAATAATAAATTTTTAATATTTTATTCAAAGTTCTCTTTATATGTGCTGCAAAAGTAATTCTAAAGCTACTTTTAATTATACATAGGCTTTCATTTCCTTGGTTAAACTTTCCTTACTCTCCGGAGTACAATCTCCCCTTGTTTCTTACCCCTTCCTGTGCCCCTGGACCATAGACACAAATGGGATTCCCCTTACTCTGCATTTCATTGCTCAGGACTTTGGTCCTTTGATCTGAGTTTAATTAATATTTACAATGTCAGATGGAACAGATACATAATGAAATTCCCTGTCACATTTCACCATAGGTATAATACACATGATATAAACCACCCTGAAAGACCCTCCTTCAGCTTAAAGATTAGGTATGGTAATCAGTATCTTTTAAAATTCTGTTTATCAGGGAAAAATGAACACAATATTTTACATATATGAAGCATAAAAAAACAGCTGCCTTATAGCTTTAGAAGAAGCCTGCTTACCATCCTGCAAAGGAGAGAATTCTGAGTTGCTTTTCTGCCTGGGCGGTGTTAACAATACTGCTGGCTCACATACGTGCCCTGGAAAACTGCTGGCCAGACTCCCGCTTTCTGGAGGGTTTGGCACCTGAGACAGTTTAACAGGCAAATCTTCCTGTGGGAATTCAACCACATCTTCCCCTCTGAACATCAATGGCACGGAGACATTAGCATTTACAGCTGGACCCTCTGAAGAAGATGAGAGGCTATGAGTACTCAAAGGAATTATGAGCGCATTTCAGGTGTTTATACTTAGATGCATTTCCGCAGAGGGGAAAAATCACGGGGCCTCCGGAGCCTTCACTTTCTAGTCCATATCCTCATTTGGCAGTCACTCACAGGCAAAGCTCCTGGGGGGCCAGCACTGGGAAGGAGTGGCTGTTTTTGGGAAAAGCACTGCCCTTGAAGACCTGCCCTCACCATCGAGTTTATCTCATGCAAGTTAAATTTTAGAGTCAGCCACTTCTTAGAATCCCTTCTAAGAAAACGCGCCTAAATACATAAAACTCTTTCCACACAGAGACACTCATCAAAATATTACTTAGAAGTAAAAAATCCTACATGTCCTATTCAGCCTATGGCATATAATGATGGCACATGAGGTGAAAAAAAGGTTTTCAAAGCATCACCACAAATGAACCAAAGTCAGGAATTTCTGAAAGTCAGTATTTTTTTTTCTTTCCATGACCATCTCTTCCTCTTCTGAACCTGGGGCACCATAATGAAAGGTGCTGGTACTAAATTCCCACATGTCTAGGAAGCTAGTTCTTCTACTTTCTATTTCTGTGACTTTGGTAAGTTACCAACACTTTCTCTAAGCCTTAGTTTTCTCATCTAAAAAATGGGGGTAACAATGACACCTACCTCATAAGACTGAGTGAAGAACTCTTGAAAATTAAATGAAAGCTATATTATGAGGATTAAACGAGATAATACATGTAAAACACTGTGAAAGTACTTGGCATAGAGCAAGTATCCAATAAATATTAGCTGGAAGTAGCAGTGGCAAATGTAATAGTGTTAATGCTGTTTACACATAAACAGCCAATAACTACGTACAAGTTTACAGTTTTGTTTTCTCTATAAGTATTTTAATCCTAATCTGGGATAATAAGATTATTCCACTCACCTGGACTGTCCATATTTCTACTTGTGGCTCCCCTTTCTAATGCCTGACTTTCTTTGTTATTTATCACAGGACAGTTCTTAATGGCATGTGTGAGTGATATAAGCTGCTCATCTGTTGTGATCATGTACTGCTGAAGTCTTGCCTAGAGAAAAATGAACAAAATAATATCATTGGCATATCAGACAACAAATCATCACCTAGGTATGTATAACTATATCATTTCAGACTTTCAAATACTAAAACAATGCATTCATTAAAACATATAATCATAAATATTTTTTAAATTCCATGATAGAAGAATGGTCTAATAAATCATGGAATATTATTAATTAATAAATACACTGCTACAACAATAAGAATTAACCTTTTCATAGGGCTTTCAATTTACAAAATCTCTTTATATAGATGATACACTACTGACTCTGGAGCTACCCCGAGAGATACATCAAGTGGAGGAAACTCAACAGAATATTATATAGGCATTTAAACTGATAAACATGAGCATTATAAAAATTTATGGTAATGTATATAAAATAGTGTTAAGAGACTATATATATATATATATATATAAATATACATATACACACCACATATGTATATATATATATGTATATATATTACAGTTGACACTTGAACACGGGAATTAGGGGCATCAACCCTCTGCACAGTGAAAATTCATGTATAACTTTACAATTGGCCCTCCATATTCGAGGTTCTGTATCTGTGGATTCAACCAACCACAGACTGTGTAGTACTGTAGTACATATTTATTGAAAAAAATTCACATATAAGTGAACCAGCACAGTTCAAACTAGTGTTTTTCAAGGGCCAATGGTATATACACAAACAGACATAGATATCTCCAAGATGAACAGACATTAGATAAAAATCAGATGTGGTCAGAAGGCAGAAATATTATTAGTAGGACTGCTGAATGAAGTATACTAAACATTTTTATATCCGCCCAAATTTTTCCCAAATTCCACACTCATGTATCTAGTGGCCTACTCAGCATCTCCACCAGGAACTCACATAGGCTTTTCAAACTTAAAATACACAAAACTAAACTCCTCCTGAACATCCCCACCTCATCAATAACAACTCCATCCTTCTAACTGCTCAGGCCAAAACTCTGACTCTTCTCTCGCATCTTCCCCTTCACCCCATATCCTACCCATTGGCACATTCTACTGGTTGACTTCAAAATATATTAAGGGGCTTCCCTGGTGGCACAGTGGTTAAGAATCCACCTGCCAATGCGAGGGACATTGCCTACTAGCTTAAAGTGTTTACAGATTCAACATCAGGTCAAGATACATTCCTTCTGATGATGTCATATCTTCGTGAGGCTGAGTTTTCATTAGCTGCTGTGCTAAAAAGCAACACTGCATAAAAATGATTGTGGAATAGGAAATAAGATTGATGGTGTCCAATATGATTCCAATCTATGAGAAGCTGTACAATGCTTCATGAACAACACGTATACATATTCCATTTGTAAATAACTGTGGCTATTTAATCATGATAAAAATAAGACTTTTTCAATTTACATGTATTATTTTTTTCACACAGCACCCAAGCTGTAAAGACATAAATGTTTATTAAGTTGTTTGAACCTAACTACTTAATAAATGGAACTGTTGGGTATTTCTTTGGTCTAGGAGTGTCCTGAGGCACTAAGGGCTTGAATGGAGCTAGGGCAGTGATCTCTGATCTAATCTCAACACAACAGCCTAGAGTGATTCTCTTAAAACTTAAGTCAGATCACATCTCTTCTCTATCCAAAACCCTTCAGTGGTTTCCCATCTCATTCAGAACAAAAGCCCAAGTCCTCACTCAGCCTGCAGGGCCCCATGTGATCTGGCATCCCTGCTCTTGTCTCCTCCTGCGCTCCCTCTCCCACATCCCACTCCTGCCACCCTGGTCTCCTTGATGGCTTTGAGCTCAATAGCCATGCTCCCACCTTAGGACCTTTACCCTTTCTGTTCCTCTGCCTCGAGTGCTCTTCCCTCAGCTATCAGCATGCTCGCTTCCTCACCTCCTTCAGGCCTTTGCTCAATGTCACCTCCTCAGACAGACATGGCCCATCCCATTTATACCTTCCCACCTTGGGCACTTCCTATGACTCTTACCTGCTTTATTTTTCTTTATAGTACATAATAACCATCTAACTTACAATATACTTCACTATTTGGGGGGTGTGTTTATTTAGAATATAAGCTCCTTGAGGGCCAAGATTTTTTTTTCGTTCACTACTGTATTTCCTGCACCTAGAATGGTTCCAGGCCCACAGTAAGTGCTCAATAAAGATTTGTTGAACGTATTAGTATACTTTAAAAGTGTACTATCTTCCTAAGAGAACTGAAAATATATGTTCACACAAATACTTGTACATGAATGTCCATAGCAGCATTATTAATTCATTACACACAAAAAGTGGAAACAACTCAAACGTCCTTCAACTGATGAATGGATAAGCAAAATGTGGTAGAGCATATAATATGTAGAATATTATTGGGCAATAAAGAGGAATGTAGTACTGATACACGTGACAACATGGATGAATCCTGAAAACACTATGCTGTGTGAAAGAAGCCAGACACCAAACACCACATATTGCATGATTCCACTTACATAAAATATCCAGATTAGGCAAATCTATAAAAACATAAAGTATATTTGTGGTTACCAGGGGTTGAGGGGAGGAGAGAATGGAGAGTGAATGCTAATGAGTATGGGGTTTCTCTTCGGGTTAATGAAAATACTCTGCACTTAGCTAATGGTGCTGGTACACAACTCCATGAATATACTAAGAAACCACTGAACTGCACACTTTAAAAGGGTGAGTTAAATGGTATGTGAACTATATATCAATAAAAAAAATTACATGTCTTATATCTAATGTCCACTGACACAAACATAACTTGTTTACTAACTACTTATTTTCTAATCTCTTTTGGCTGTTAAGTAAAAGTAATAATAACCACTATTTGAGAACAAAAAGATGAATAAACATACTGAAGATACTATAAACAACTTTAAGCAGCATGTTATAGGAGGGTTCCTCAAAGGGTATCCTCTGCTGTTTTGAAATGAAAAGTAGCTATCAGAACTCATTTCATAACTCATTTCACGTTTTGGATAAACTATTATAATGTTGGTAGTTATCATTTAAATGTAGATTCTGTCTTCCCCAATAAATAGTAAGTTTCTTAAAGATAGTAGACTTATTCTACACTATTTGTAGTCCAAGTTTCTACTATAGTACCTCCAATATAATAAATGTTCCATAAAAGTTACTCTTGATGATAATAAAGAAGCACTAAGTAATCATGCCAGCACAACTAAGTCAAAGGCAAAGAAGAGAATCTCATACATCCGTAAAGATGCTTTATACTACTAAACACAGAAAAGTTTGGGATCTCATCTAAGTACCTGGGTAGCAGTATTTTCTTCTCTAAGGAGAAGAATTTCAGCTGTCAGAGCATCAATCAGCTCTCGATGTTCGCCTAATGCTTGTTCCAGTTGCTGCCTTGTCTCTACTTCTTTACGCAGTTGGAGCTCACTCTACAAAAAAAAATGTCAAATAAACTCCCATCCACAGCATCACATGTTGAAAACTAAAAGTTTCTACTCAAAGCTGTCAAAGAAGAGAATACTTACAAAATATATATCATGTGACAGTAATGACAATTAAATATTTTTATTAAAAGGTTTATAGTTGATTATAATGTGCTGCTTTATCCTCTTCCCTTCTTTAAATATAACACAATGAACAGAATGGTATATAGAATTAAACAACTACAATTTTTATAGAAGAGAGTGGAAGGAAGTACATATACATGTTGCTTGAATGTATGTAGGCCATCTCCAGAAGGACACACTGGTATCTGGTAATGATAGTTGGCTACAAGGAAGGAAACAGGTTAAATGGAAGTTAGGGGTGGGAATTAGGTTTTTCATCGTATATTCTCCTGTATCTTTGAATTTCATACCATGTAAATGTATCACCAATTCAAAAATTAAGTTTATTAAAATATAATTAAAAATAAAAAACAGGTTTAAATGATTTAGCTTTGTAAAGCAAGTGATTAACTAAAAAGTACAGGCTTCTAAGCCTGTAATACGTTCAGAGAGCCAAAAGTACATTCCTAGAGATTCCTAACTACCGGGTAGAAGAATGTTAAGACTATCACAAGTCTGACAGTATAATAAATCTTTAAAAAGCAAATTTAGATAGATCTCTACAAGATGGTGGAGTAGAAGGACCTGAGCTCACCTCCTCTCATGAAAACACCAAAATCACAACTAACTACTAAACAACCATTGACAAAAAAGGACTGGAACCTACCAAAAAAGATCTTCTACTTCCAAAGGCAAATAAGAATTCACGAGATGGTAGGAGGGGCACATTCACGACACAGTCAGATCCCATACCTGCTGGGTGGGCAACCCACAAACTGGAAAATAATTATATTGCAGAAGTACTCCCACAGGAGTGAGAGTTCTGGGGCCATGTCAGGCTCCCTGGTCTGGGGGTCTGGCACTGGGAGGAGGAACCCCCCCAGAACATTTGGCTTTGAAAACCAGGGGGGCTTGATCACAGGAACTCCACAGGACTGGGGGAAACAGAAACACCACTCTTGGAGTGTGCACACAAGGTCTCGCGTACACCAGGACCCAGGGGAAAAAGCAGTGACTGCAGAGGAGCCTGTGCCAGACCTACCTGCTGGTCTTGGAGGGTCTCCTGGGAAGGTGGGGGCGGCTGTGCCTCACTGTGGGGACAAGGACAAGGACACTGGTGGCAGCGGTATTGGGTAATCATTGGCATGAGCTGTCCTGGAGGCTGCCATTTTGATGCCAAGACCTGGCCCCACCCAACAGCCTGAAGGCTCCAGTGATGGGACGCCTCAGGCCAAACAACCCACAGGGCAGGAACACAGCCTGACCCATCAGCAGACAGGCTGCTTAAAGTCTTCCTGAGCCCACAGCCACCTCTAAACACACCCCTTGACACAGCCCTGTCCACAAGAGAGACAAGACCCAGCTCCACCCACCAGTGGGCAGCACCAGTCCCTCCCACCAGGAAGCCTGCTCAAGCCTCTTAGATCAGCTTCATCCACCAGGAGACAGACACGAGAAGCAAGACAAACTATAATCCTACAGCCTGTGGGACTGCAAACACAGAAAGTTAGACAAAATGAGACAACAGAGGATTATGTTTCAGACAAAGGAACAACATAAAACCCCAGAAGAACAACTAAGTGAAGTGGAGATAGGCAGTCTACCTGAAAAAGAATTCAGAGTAATGATAGTAAAAATGATCCAAGATCTCGGAAAAAGAATGGATGCACAGATTGAGAAGATACAAGGAATGTTGAAGGGCTACAAGATATAAAGAACAAACAAAAAGAGATAAACAATGCAATAACTGAAATGAAAAATACACTAGAAGGAATCCACAGCAGAATAAATGAGGCAGAAGAACGGATAAGTGAGCTGGAAGACAGAATGGTGGAAATCACTGCCACAGAACAGAATAAAGAAAAAAGAATGAAAAGAATGGGGACAGCCTAAGAGACTTCTGGGACAACATTAAACTCACCAACATTTGCATTTTAGGAGTCCCAGAAGGAGAAGAGAGACAGAAAGGGCCTGAGAAAATATGTGAAGAGATAATAGCCAAAAACTTCCCTAACATGGGAAAGGAAACAGTCATCCAAGTCCAGGAAGCGCAGAGAGTCTCATACAGGATAAACCCAAGGAGGAACATGCCAAGACACATATTAACACATTACTGACCAGGGGATTTTTGCAGAAACTAACACTGGCGGCCGGCAATTTGTTATGTAAGTGAATATGGAAACACTCGCATTTGAGTAAATACTGACAACTTTTTTTTGCACTTAATGTATTTATTTGAAACTTTGTACATGTCTTACTAAAGCATTCTAATATTTTGTTAGAGTGTGATAGGCAGTA
Organism: Balaenoptera borealis; assembly: GCF_965194805.1. Taxonomy (NCBI): domain Eukaryota; kingdom Metazoa; phylum Chordata; class Mammalia; order Artiodactyla; family Balaenopteridae; genus Balaenoptera; species Balaenoptera borealis. The sequence continues at coordinate 60,093,089 of NC_138862.1, forward strand.
TAGCAGGCACCTCTGTGCAGGGGAACAGAACATCTATTACAAACATACTGTGTTTCACTGCGCTTTCCCCTGAAAGAACAGATGCTACACTTTCTGGCGGCACTTTTTTTTAGTCCTGTGGGTATTATTTCCTCTAGAATATGTTTTTATTTTACCTGATAGTTGACAAGGTGGATCTTTGCAGGGGGCTCTTTTAGAAACGTCACAAGAAGGACCAGGTACAGGACTCCCACTACATTCACCAGAATGGTCCTTCTCTAGCTAATAAAAATTACTTGTAAGTCATTTTATTCTGTGCATTAAGGCTACAGTAAATTTTAAATACATTGAATAAACCACAATTACTCAAAAGAAACCCAGTTTCTTATACCATTTTTGAGTTTTCCAGAGGACACTGAAGTTTGACAGATTTGATCAGATTGATCAACTCCTTTCATATATTTATTATACTCTATATACAAGTGGGCTTAGTTATCTGATGGCCAGTCCTCCTGTCTTCTTTTCCTGTAGATGCTATGGAGGCATCATGAATAGTTGTCACCATGCGGACTAGCCTCTTGCCTTTCCATATAAGAAGAATCACTTCTCTCTTCTGTAAGAATGTCATTTCTCCCCTCTGTAGATTTTTAGATTTCGCCTTTAATTGGTTTAATAGACCACGATTCTCTCTTATAGTCCCACAAACTCTGGTTTTATTTTTCAACAATATTTCAGATGTGGACACAGTTGTAATAACTGTCTTTGTAAATATGGTGCCATGAACCAAGATAAGGTTGTAGGACCAATAATATTGTTTCTTGCAGTTTCTTTCCTTCACCCGTGTAAATCTCAAGGCTGCATGTGTATCCAGTTTCACTTTCGCTAACCATCCTGACCAAAATTCCATATTTTGTAAGTTTTCTGGGATTATAGGTTTTGAATCTGAGTCGTCCTCTCCACTTTATCACTGCCTCCTCAAGTGATAGCTCTTGTTTGGGTAAACAGATCGATTGAAATTTTGGTAGAAAATAATCCAAAAGAGATTTAACTTTTGAAATTCTGTCTGCAGGACGTGGAGTTTCCAAGTTATCATTAAAGTGAAGAAATGTCATTATTTGTTCGAACCTTCTTCTTGTCATAATCTTTGGAAAGATAGGTGTTTCAAGTAAGGGATTAGTCGACCAATATTCTTTCCAGTGTGACTTTCTTATTTGTTCCATCAAAACTATTAATCCAAGAAACTTCTTCATGTCACCATTGCTTACGTCAGCCCATTTTAATGCTTTATCATACTTTTTATATGATTTTTCATTCTGTTGGTGATACAAGTTTGTTTGAGAAGCGACCAACTCGAAAAAGTCGTTACCAAAAATTAATTCTGCTATTTCACTAACACTTTGTGGGTTATTACATTCAATAGTTACAGCTGACACACCCGTAAAGTCTTCTAATTTTTGTGAAATGTTGCCTTCAACCCACTCTTCTGTACAAGCAAAGAAGCACTCTCCAGCACTGTGAGTTTCATTTTCACTTTCTGTATCAAAATCAATCACTAAGGTTTTTTGTCTTTTTCTTGGTCTAATATTCACATCTTCTGAATCAGAACTATATTATGAAGAACTATCATCTTCTGAGACACTAGTATATATGTCATTAGGACAATCAGAGAAAGTATCTGCATAAAATTAACCGAAAAATTCTTCTTCACTCAAAATTTCATGATGCATAATTTTTGAAGATTTTACGATAATAAACTTGCGTTATAATTTACACAAGGTTGGAATAAAAACCTAATGGAGCAAAACGTGAATGATAATGACAATCACAAGTTGTATAATGAACCCTTGATCAATTTTAAGCCCTAACAACTTCACACAGTGATATTAATTGTATCACTTTCTAAAAACGTACTGATACGTCTCTGGTCAATAACATTCAAGTAACAAAAGATGTATTAATACATCTCTGGTCAATAAGTTGTTAATCAAATTGACAAAAATTAAAGACAGAGAAAATATTAAAAGCAACAAGGGAAAAGCAACAAATAACATACAAGGGAATCCTCATAAGGTTATCAGCTGATTTTTCAGCAGAAACTCTGAGGCCAGAAGGGAGTGGCAAGATATATTTAAAGTGATAAAAGGGAAAAACCAAGAATACTCTACCCAGCAAGGCTCTCATTCCAATTCGATGGAGAAATCAAAAGGTTTACAGACAAGCAAAAGTTAAGAGAATTCAGCACCATCAAACCAGCTTTACAACAAATGCTAAAGGAACTTCTCTAGGGGCAAAAGAAAAGTCCATGACAAGAAATGAGAAAATTGCAAATGGGAAAATTAACTGGTAAAGGCAAACATACAGTAAAGGTAGGAAATCATCCATACACAAATATGATATCAAAATCAACAATCGTGAGGACAGTACAAATGCAGGATATTGGAAATGCATTTGAAATTAAGAGACCAGCAACTTAAAACAATCTTGTATATATATAGACTGCTATATCAAAACCTCATGATAACCACAAACCAAAAATCTACAATAGATATACAGACAAAAAAGGAAAAGGAATCCAAATACAACATTAAAGATAATCAAATCACAAGAAAAGAGAACAAAAGAGGAAGGGAAGAAAAAAGACCTATGAAAACAATCCCAAAATAATTAACAAAATGGCTATAAGAAAATACATATTGGTAATTATCTTAAATGTAAATGGATTAAAGGCTCCAACCAAAAGACACAGACTGGCTGAATGGATACAGAAACAAGACCCATATATATACTGTCTACAACAGACCCACTTCAGACCTAGGGACACATACAGACTGAAAGATATTCCACGCAAATGGAAATTAAAACAAAGCTGGAGTAGCAATATTCATATCAGACAAAATAGACTTTAAAATAAAGACTGTTACCAGAGACAAAGAAGGACACTACATAATGATCAAGGGATCAATCCAAGAAGAAGATATAACAATTGTAAATATACATGCACCCAGCATAGGAGAACCTCAGTATATAAGGCAAATGCTAACAGCCATAAAAGGAGAAATCTACAGAAACACAATAAGAGTGGGGGACTTTAACACTCCACTTACATCAGTGGACAGATCATCCAGACAGAAAGTCAATGAGGAAACACAGGCCTTAAATTACACATTATACCAAATGTACTTAACTGATATTTATAGAACACTCCACCTGAAAGAAGCAGAATACACATTCTTCTCAAGTACACACAGAACATGCTTCAGGATAGATCACACAGTGGGTCATAAAGAAAGCCTCAATAATCTAAGAAAACGGAAAACATATCAAGCATCTTTTCTAACCACAACACTATGAGATTAGAAATCAACTACGAGAAAAAAACTGTAAAAACCACAAACACAAGAGAGTGGCATGGACATATATACACTACCAAATGTAAAATAGATAGCTAGTGGGAAGCAGCCACATAGCACAGGGAGATCAGATCGGTGCTTTGTGTCCAACTAGAGGGGTGGGATAGGGAGGGCGGGAGGGAGATGCAAGAGAGAGGAGATATAGGGATATATGTATACATATAGCTGATTCACTTTGTTATACAGCAGAAACTAACACACCATTGTAAAGCAATTATACTCCAATAAAGATGTTAAAAAAAAAAAGACATGCCACCTTTTTGATCTATGTACTCAACCAGCAAACAAAAACATGAGAGGTACATTCATCAAGCTGATAGGCTTCTGCAGTATCTCTTCAAGCCAGTAGGATCTGTGCCCTGCAGAACAATGTAGTCAGTATGTCTATAGGCCCTGATAAGCTTGAAAAATTATCCACACATTTTCTACATACGAGACTAACCAGAGCCGAGGGGAAAATCATGTCCCTACCTTGGTATTATCTGTCTGATGAGTTTAAATGGGAAAAATGCTTTTCAATTTTTTCCATAGTCATTGAAACTGATATTTTAATCTGAATAGTAACCTTAACATCAGTGTGACATTCCAGAGCTACTCTCTCATGTAGTTTTAATTTTCCCCCCACTTTGGAGAAATGACCTTGCACTACTGTGTTAAAAAGCAAATAGCTGCTTCAATATTTACATCAAAGGGTTTGTTCAATACATTTCAGTATAATAATTACAAACAAGAAGAGAATGCAATTTTGCATATCATAAGTGTCTTCTGAAAGTCACTAAAAATCCTATATCAATCTGGACACTGATTATGTCCATTGTCTCTTTTATGTAATATTTAATTTATTTTCACGGAAATGCCTCAGGTGAATACAACTCTTTCCAGCTTGAGGTTTGTATTTTGGGAAATAATTCACAGAGTTCAATGCTTCCAACTTTGATAGATTTATTGTCATGGCAGCGCCAAACATCTTTTTCTGATACTTGCTTACACATAGAGACTCAATGGGCCAAGTGATGAGAAGCAGAAGTTTAGTGCAGGTGCTTGTCCTAGTTTACACATATTTGGTATCCAACTCCTGGTAATAATGTTTACTTGCATGATGCATTATTGTTTTCAGAGAGCTGCCATATCCATTTCTCTTTGTTACAGACCTGTGGCTGTAATTTCTGAATCACTCCAAAAGGTGTCCTGCTTGAGAACGTGTGCACTATCACTCCTGCTAGAACTGCATATCTTTGGACACTGTTATTGCTTCTAGGTAAAATAATAGGGAGAGGAGATATGTTCAGGTGTAAGAATTGAGGAAATATGTTTCACTTAACAAAGATCTCATCAGCAGTCCAGTGGAAATCAGTGATTACATTTAGTGAAAAGTTCTTCCCCAGGTGGAGCTTCTGGACCTAATGAAGGTGGAGGTATTTTTCACTCCTTGCTTTTTCTCAGAGAAAGCAGAACCATTATTCCTTGCAATGATGTGGGGAAAGAATAGTGGAGCTCTGCTCTCCTACAATGAGTCCGCCATGCAGAACCTGGGTAGGTTCAGTATGTTAATCTATTGTGTCATTCCTTTGTTGAGGACAGGTCAAGGATTTCCCTTTGCCTGCAGAGTAAGTAATATTTATGGTTCTTCGCATGGCCCATAAAAAAATCCTAAAGATGCTACCAGAAAACTACTAGAGCAATCAATGAATTCAGTAAAGTTGCAGAATACAAAATTAATACACAGAAATCTGTTGCACTTCTATACACTAACAACAAAAAATCAGCAAGAGAAATTAAGGAAACAATCCCATTTACTATCATATCAAAAAGAATAAAATACCTAGTAATAAACCTACCTAAGCAAAAGACCTGTACTCCTAAAACTATAAGATGCTGATGAAAGAAATCGAAGATGACACAAACAGATGAAAAGATATACCATGTTCTTGGGTTGGAAGAATCAATATTGTCAAAATGACTACACTACCCAAGGTAATCTACCGATTCAGTGCAATCCCTATCAAATTACCAATGGCATTTTTTGCAGATCTAGAACAAAAAAATCTTAAAGTTTGCATGGAAACACAAAAGACCCTGAATAGCTAAAGCAATCTTGACAAAGAAAAATGGAGCTTGAGAAATCAGGCTCCCTGACTTCAGACTATATTATAAAGCTACAGTAATCAAAACAGTATGGTACTGGCACAAAGATAGACTTATAGATCAATGGAACAGGATAGAAAGCCCAGAAATATACCCACACACCCATGGTCAATCGATCTATGACAAAGGAAGCAAGATTATACAGTGGAGAAAAGACAGTCTCTTCAATAAGTGGTGCTGGGAAAACTGGACAGCTACATGTAAAAGAATGAAATTAGAACATTCTCTAACAGCATACACAAAAATAAATTCAAAATCGATTAGAGACCTAAATGTAAGACCGGATACTATAAAACTCTTAGAGGAAAACATAGGCAGAACAGTATTTGACATAAATCCCAGCAATATCTCTTTGGATCCATCTCCTAGAGTGATGAAAATAAAAACAAACAAATGGGATCTAATTAAATTTAAAAGCTTTTGCACAGCAAAGAAAACCATAAGCAAAACAAAAAGACAACCCTCTGAATGGGAGAAAATATTTGCAAATGATGTGACCAACAAGGGATTAATCTCCAAAATGTATTATATAAACAGCTCATGCAGGTCAATATCAACAAAACAAACAACCCAATCAGAAAATGGGCAGAAGACCTAAATAGACATTTCTCCAAAGAAGACATACAGATGGCCAAAAAGCACAAGATGCTCAACATCGCTAATTATTAGAGAAATGTAAATCAAAACTATAATGAGGTATCACCTCACACTTATCAGAACGGCCATCATCAAAAAGTCTACAAACAATAAATACTGTAAAGGGTGTGGAGAAAAGTGAACCCTCCTACACTGTTGGTGGGAATGTAATTTGGTATGGCCACTACAGAGAACAGTATGGAGGTTCTTTAAAAAACTAAAAATAGAGCCACCAGATGATCCAGCAAGCCCATTCCTGGGCATATATCCAGAGAAAACCATACTTCGAAAAGATACATGCAACCCAATGTTCACTGCAGCACTATTTACAATAGCCAGGACGTGGAAGCAACCTAAATGTTCATCGACAGATAAATGGATAAAGAAGATGTGGTATATATATACAATGGATTATTACTCAGCCATAAAAAAAGAATGAACTAATGTCATTTGCAGCAACATGGATGGACCTAGAGATTATCATACTAAGTGAAGTAAGTCAGACAGAGAAAGACAAATATCATATGATAGCACTTATAGTGGAATCTAAAAATACAAATGAACTTATTTACAAAACAGAAACAGACTAGCAGACTTAGAAAACAAACTATGGTTACCAAAGGAGAAAGGTTGGCGGGGGGGGATAGGGATAAATTAGGAGGTTGGGATTAACATGTACACACTACTATATATAAAATAGATAATCAACAAGGGCCTACTGTATAGCACAGGGAACTCTACTCAACACTCTGTAATAAACTATATGGGAAAAGACTCTGAAAAAGAATAGACATATGTATATGTATAACTAAATCACTTTTCTGTACACCTGAAACTAACATAACATTGTAAATCAAATATACTCCAACATAAAAAATAAAAACATATATATAAAAAACAGAAGTAAACATTTTAATTAATTAATTTTTTAAAAAGCAAATTTAGGAAGACATCTCCAGAGAAACTGATACATGTAAATTAGGGTGGTGAATCAACTTTTTTTAAATGATAAAATTTCCTTAAACAGTTTTTGGTCATATTTGCTTAACAAATTTAAATATATAAAAAATAAATAACAGTTTAGATAGGTTTTTTAAAAAGGTATAATACATAACCATTTCTAATCCCACAGCATTCTGAGGACTGATTATTATTCACAAATGAATTAAAGATACAATTCTTGCTTGTCTTATAAATTATTTTTACAACAATAAAATGTCTCCCACTTCAGACACCAAAGCAAAGCCCAAGTTACCAGTGATACAAATAATATGAAGAATTTTCCTAATCTGTGTCTACAGATTACAGGCATACCACTCTCCAAACTGAACTGAAGTGGGAATAGCAAGCAGAGAAAGGCAGTAGAATGAGGACATGTTTAGTAGTTCTAATTAATCTGTAACTGCCAAACAGTAATATTAAGTATTAGCACAAGATATAATTTTATTTACAGCAGATTTACCTAACTAATCATATTTTACTAAAGCTCATATTAAAATCAACATCACTTATCTGATATATCTGTATCAGGATGTAGGGGAAAATTAAGAGGATAAACCTTTACTACAGATAATCTAAAGCTGAGGTATTTTGAACAAAGCTATTCAAATTTGACTATACTTTATTTGGAGATTGCAATAATTCAAGTGCAGAGGGGAAAAACCTACCCATTTCTGCCATTAGTCTGGCAGAAGAGAAGACTCTAATAACCTCACCTCTTTAAGGTAGCGAACCAGGCGGCAGAGGGAGCTCACGAGCGACAGGGTGAAGCCGGTGAGACCCTGACTGTTCTGGAGCCCCCGGACCTCGCGTCCTGTCCACCGCTCATATTCTTCCATTTCATGCTCCACTTCGTGTATCATGTGCTTGAGGACATCTAGGCTGGGGTTACTGCTATTCGGTAAGTGTGTGGAGGCTGTGCTGGCTGATAACACGCTATTCTTCTGTTTGGAAGGAGCACGCGAATCTGGTTTTCTTTTCACTGATAATGACAGAAGTCATTCTATGTTAAGACCGGGAAAAATTACACTAGAAAAACGTCTGACTGTTGTTCACAATTTATAAAAGGTTTTTATCGAAGTTATCATCATTTTCTCATAAAGAATCTATACTGTTTGAACCAGATTTACACTATCTATAATGAATGGATGAGAACCATCCTTCTAGAGTTACATGGAATAAAAGGAGGCATTGCCTGGCTACCATTCAACAAACTCTTACTTAGTAGAATCCAACTGGATGAGTTTAAGGGAAAAGACATGCACTAAGAAACTAAGATAGCTGTGTCAAGTTACATGTTTAATAACCCACTTTGTCAATTAAGAGACTGAACCTTTATTTAGCAGCTGTTTTTGCTTCCTTGAGTTCAGCACTTGTCTCACTACAGAGCTTGAGTCTAGAGTCTCAGTAGATTCTTCCAGTTGAAGCCTCGTATGGATTCTCTTAACAGCATTGGTAGCATTCAGAGCAGCTAAAAGGCAGAATTTTTCCAAAAGTATCTCAAGTGAACAACAACAACAAAATTTTAAGCATGTCAATTGACAGGTCAATGAGTATTTACTCAACCAGGCTAAGAGAGTCAAAACTCAAGTAACATTCCTTTAAAAGATTACTGTGCTTAAGAAAGAACATAATAAAGTAAGCTACTACTCTGGGAGAACTAATACAGTCAGGAACCAAACCTTTTTGTTCTCCTGATGGAGAAGGAGATGATGGAGTTCCTGAAGAGGTTGTTATTTGTGATTGTGTTGCTACTTTCTGCTGAATATCAGTCCGTAGTTTATTAATTAACTCGGAATTATCTTCCTTTATTTGGTGGAGAAACCTATAAATTATGGGACAACAAGCTATATTAGAATTAATAAGTACTATCATTTAACTTGTTCAACTGTTTACATGTTTGATTTGAAGAAACTTTTAATAATTCATAATCAAAGAGAAATATGTTTTGCTTTAACTTATAAGATAAAAATCTAAAATGCCATTCTTCTTGGTGTTAGAAGGAATCATTCCATCTCCCTCCCAGTTTCCTAGCTATGTTGGCTCCTAAACCAGGAGCAATTTGCCCTTTCTGAAGTTTTGTGCTATAGGTTACGTCCTCCTCTCTCTTCCTCTAGAGAAAGTACATGGTTTCTATGAAGGAGCTTGTCCTCAGAGCACAGTCTCGGCTCAACACTGAAGTAAAGTGACTGGAGCAGACTCTACCCCTGGGTTTCAGGGAGGCGGGGAGAGGGAATGAGAAGAAGAGCTACAGTGTAGGGGGTGAGAGAGATAAGCCTTTTGCTGTAATCATCTTTATCACTGATAAAGCTGATTTTTCAATCTCCAGTTGTCTGATTTCTTTGTCTATTCCCCAACTAGACTAATATTTAAAAGAGGCAGAGGGTCTAAAAGTGGAAACAACCCAAATGTCCACCAGCTGATGAATGGATAAGTAAAATGTGCTCTATCCACACAAAAGAATACTATTCAGCCATAAAAAGAATGAAGTGCTAACATGTTACAATATGGATAAACCTTGAAAACATGTGACTGACCCCAGACACAAAATATCACATACTGCATGATTCTATATAGAGGAAATGTCCAAATAGGCAAATCTACAGAGATTTAAAACAAAAACAAAAACAAAAAAACCCAGATTCATCTAACAAATTAGATTGGGCTGAAAGGTTTGGGAGAAAATGGCATCTGACTATTAAAGAGTATGGGGCTTCTTTGAGGGTAATGAAAATGTTCTGAAATTGACTGTAGGTTGCACAATTCAATGAATATACTAAAAATCTAAAGATCTTTGAATATTATGTTTTAAATAGGTAGAGTGTATGGTATGTGAACTATAAATCAATAAAACTGTTATGGGAAAATAACAACAACAATGACAGAGGAAAGGGGAAATCTTATTTAGTGGCTCTACAAACCTCCACCTAGAGGAGTTGCTTTCAAGCAACCTGTGGACAGCACATTGAACACTAGTTGCTATAAAGTTTAGTTAACAAAAGGCTGTAATGTGGTCCATCCACATTATGGCTAGTTATCAAAGCATCAGAAAGACTCCTCTGTAAGACAGTGTTAGTTAGGTCTAAGTCCAACCTTCAGGATAAGTCCTAAGAAAAGTGTCATAATAAGATTTCTGTACAAGTTGGGAAAATCCAAACCAGTCTGAACTCCCATTACCGTCTCTAATGTTTATACTTTTAAGAATTAGGTTATATCAAATAACAACAACAAAATAAGACAATACTATCTACGGTAGGCTTAAGAATGGCCCTCCAAAAGATACCCATAACCTAATCCCTGGAACTTGTGAATGTTACCTTATCTGACTAAAAAGGGACTTTGCAGATGTGATTAAGTTAAGGGTCTTGAAATAGGGAGATGATCCTGGACTATCCAAGTGGGCCCTGAATGCAATAATATGCATCCTTAAGAGGGAAGCAGAGGGAGGTTTTGACACACACAAGTGGAGAAGGTGATGTGAAGGTGGAGGCAGAGGCTGGAGTGATGTGGACACAAGCCAAAAACACACCATCAGCCACCAGAAGCTGGAAGAGGCAAGGCGTGGATTATAACCTAGAGTATCCAGAGGGAATGTGGCAATACCAACACCTTCATTTCAGTCTAGTGAAACTGATTAAGGATTTCTGGGCTCTAGAACTGTGAGAGAATAAATTTCTGTTGCTTGAAGCCACCAAGTTTGTAGAAATTTGTTAACACAGCCCCAGAAAATTAATACAGAATTTGGTACTTGGATATGGGGTGCTTATGTAACAAATACCTAAAAATGTGAAAGTAGCTTTGGAATTGGATAATGGGTAAAGGCTGGAATTATTTTTAGGTGAATGATAGAAAAAGCCTGATTGCCTTAAAAAGACTATTGATAAAAATATGAATGTTGGGCTTCCCTGGTGGTGCAGTGGTTGAGAATCTGCCTGCCAACGCAGGGGACACGGGTTCGAGCCCTGGTCTGGGAAGATCCCACATGCCGTGGAGCAACTGGGCCTGTGAGCCACAACTACTGAGCCTGCGCATCTGGAGCCTGTGCTCCGCAACAAGAGAGGCCACGATAGTGAGAGGCCCATGCACCACAATGAAGAGTGGCCCCCGCTCGCCGCAACTAGAGAAAGCCCTCGCACAGAAACTAAGACCCAACGCAGCCAAAAATAAATAAATAAATAAAAATTAAAAAAAAAAAAATGAATGTTAAGGACTCTTCCAGTGAGGCCTCAAGAGGAAGTGAGGAGCATGGTAGAGAAAGCCTATATTATCATAGAAAATAACATGTCATCATAAATAGAATGTTGGTAGAAATATGAATATTAAAGGAGCTTCTGGTAAGGATTCAGAAGGAAATGAGGAACATGTTATTGGAAACTGGGAAAAAGGCAAACCTTACCATAAAGTGGCAGAAAACTTAGCTGAGTTGTGTGGGAAGCAGAATTTGTAAGCAATGAAACTGGATATTTAGCTGTCAAAGTTTACAAGGAAAGTACTGAATGTGCAGCCTGCTTTCTTCTTGCTGCTTACAGTGAAATGCAAGAGGAAAGACATAAATTGAGAGAAGAACTGTTAAGCAAAAGGGAACCAGGACTTGATTTGAGAAATTCTCACTCTTCAGATTGCAAAAGATGCTCAAATTAGGAGTCACTGTTAGGAAAGCAGGCTCTGGAGAGAAGGACAAGTGTACGGCTGGATAATTTTTTGCTACTTCTAAAGAGATGAGGCATGTGACTCCTGGATCTCCTCAATGATCTCAGCAGAAGCCAACAACAAAGACGGGATTATCCAGGAAAGATCAATAGAGGAGTTCTCATCTAAAGGCATGCTTTCCCATGACATACACAGGAGACCCATAAGATCTTTTGACAATGTTATACCATCAGAAATACTACAAGCTGTTACTGAAAGGGACAGAGATAGGACAAAATGAAGGAAGGGTGTCAAACTCCTAAAATTCTCCAGATAGTAAACAGGCTGATAAAATTACTCAGGGGAAAAGATGGGCTTCAGAAAAAAGGAATAATGATTTCAAAGCCAGGGCTGCAGGTATAGAGACTAGATCCACAGACACAGAGTCCAAGGCCAGAGCCACAAGCACAGAGAATTGAACCATGGACCCAAAGGGTGAAGTGTCAAGCCACAGAGGATTATTACCAGGCCTTGAAACCTAATAAAATTTGCCCTGCTGGGTTGGGACTGGTGACCCATTTCTTCCTTTGATTTTCTCCTTTTTCAAATGGGGATGTCTATAATTATTATCCTATGTCTGTTCCATCATTGTATTTTAAAAGCAGATAACTTGTTTTCTAGTTTCACAGGACCACAGATGGAGAAGAGTATTGGCCCAGGGTGTATCATATCCAGAGTTATACCCATTCCTGACTTAGATGATGAGATTCAGTTTGAGTTTATGTTTAGATGAGATTTTGAACTTGAGTTGATGCTGAGACATTGGGGGATATTGGAATGGGGTGAATGTAAATTTTGCATGTGGGCCAGTGGGTGGACTGTGTAGCTAAATTATGGTCCCTGAAGATATGTCCATGCTCTCATCCCTGGAACCTGAAAGTGGCCAAAAATGGGTCTTTGCAGATGTGATTAAGTGAAAGATCTTGAGATGGTGAGGTTATCCTCTGTGGGCCCTAAATGCAATCATGTATATTCTTATAAAAGAGAGACAGAGGTAGATTTTCTCTCTCACACACACACACACACAGGAGGTGATGTGAAGACAGAGGCAGAGACTGAAGTGATGTAGCCACAAGCCAAGGAAGACCAAAAGCCATCAAAAGCTGGAAGAGGAAAGGAACAGATTTTCTTCTAGAGCCTCTGGAGGGAGTGTGGCCCTATCAACACCTTGATTTTGGTCTAGTGAAACTGATTTCAGATTTCTGGCCTCCAGAAGTGTGAGAAAATAAATTTCTATTGTTTTAAGCCACCAAGTTTGTAATAATTTGTTATAGCAACTCCAGGAAACTAACATACTACCTTGAATTTGGCAACTTTCAGTTTAGAAACTTAAAATACTTTATAGGTATTATTGGGTTGGCCAAAAAGTTTGTTTGGATTAAGATGTTATGGAAAAACCCGAGTGAACTTTTTGGCCAACCCAATATTTTTGAAATATGATGGGAAGAAAAAGAAATTACTTTAAAGTATTTACTTCCATCTGAAGACAATATTCTCCTTTAGATCTAGAACTCAATTTTACTTATTTACTTTGGGCATTGATTCACATCCAAGCTCCTTCCATTTCCATTGATGACCACTTATGAGCACCAATTCTATTTTATGGCAGCATCAATCACAACAGTATTTTAATGACTTTATTTCATAGACAACTTAGGAATATCAGCATCTCTAATTTATATTCCTAACATACAAACCACATCCAAAGGAAGCTACCCAAGCCTACTGGAAAGAGCTTTTTTCCTTGTCATTCAGTTTTTGCTACTAGGGGTTTATTCCTCTCAATTCTTTCTCCCTTTTTTCCTATGGATGCTCTAACATCACCTTTCCCTCTCCCCAGCCTATACACAAAGATCTACAGAGGAAGTAGGTATTGATAACAGTTAAAGTGAGAGAAATGCTTGCAATCACTGTTTCCTCACTTGGAATGTACTGACCCCAAAAAAACAGCAATGACTCAGTAGAGGCTTTTGAGGATTGGGTCAGGAACATATTTACCATGTATAATATTATTGCTATGAGAAATCAATTCAGTGCTCACAAGAACTCACAGAATTCACAGAAATTTTCAAACCAGAAGGCACCTTAAAAATCATATGTTCCACCCCCCTCATATTTTACAAGTGAGGAAATAAAGACCCACAGATTATCTAATTAGTAAGTAATCACAGGCTTAGTCCCCAGATTCCAAGTCTAATGCATCTTCTAATACCTCATGCCCAGCAGTCAATAAGTAACATTTTGAGACCTAAGGTATTCATAAGTTGGAAATTGCCTTTTCAAACAACTAATGAGATAAAACTAAACTTAACCTACCAAATGAAAAAAATTATTTGATTCAAGTGTAAAGGATAAAAGTAATTCTGTACAAGATTAGTTATATTAGGCTCTGAAAGAAAAAGTACTTAAAAGACGATACATATTTCCAGGTATTCCTAACAAAATGGTGACCAGCTAAATTTGAATTACTCTACACATCCTCCAAAAAACTATACAGTGAAACAAGAAAAGCAAATAAAACAGCGTATAACCCATACCTTCTATATTATTGGAAGACAGAGAATACTACTAACTTCAAACTACCTGTAAGTAGAAAAATAAGCATCAAATTCCAGCAAAGATATTTCTTGAGCTCCTGTAGGAAGCCTTTGCAAAGAATGGGGGCAGTTCAAAATGACTGCACAGAGAAAAGGAAAGCTGAGAGCCTAATGGTGATAAAAATCACCTCTAGAAAGAAAAAGTCCACTCTAAGTATGCAAATACTTAAAACAAAAAACAAAAAAACAAAAACCTGGGCAATCATAACACCACCAAGAAGTTTGTAGAACCCAAGGTGGTAGTCTTGGGAAGGCATCACTTCTTAAGGAGAAGAGAGTGAACAGGAAGGGAGAGGTACCCTTTAGAGGCTGAGTGCTAAAGGAGAAAAGATGCAAAAGTCCTTCAAGACAAAAAAGAACCACGATATTGGAGGACAAGCCAACTTTAACCCACCAACACTTTTTTTTTTAAAGAAAAAAGGCTTTAAATAAGCTGTGCCTCACCATAAGTGAGAGAAGAATCACCCAAAACTCCCAACCCTCTCCACAAAATGTACAGTATAACAAAGGCAGTATATCAAAACAGAAAACTGAAATTGAAATATTTCAGCTAATGAGAATTCCTGCCCCCAACATGCAAAAAAAAAGAAAACTATAACACAATACTTTAAACAGAATTAAATATACTTTAAAAAGCATTTCTTGAATCAGAAATTCTAAAACTAAGACCAGAAATGGACAAAGAACAGGAAGGAATAAAATAAGAACTGATTAAACTGAGGAAAGAAATCAAAGAAAAAGAAAAACTATGTCAGAAATAAAGATTAAATTACAATGTGTCCATTGGAGAACTGTTAAATAAACATTTAATAAGCAACATTAAAGAATTACAGAAAAACAACAAAAAGAATAAAAATAAGATTAAGAAGAATACAAAGGGTTAAAGAGAAAGTGCTTGAAGTGGAAAACAGGAAAAATCTTTTGTGTATATAAAAGGAATCTCTGAAAAAGAAAAAGAAAACAGTGATTTAGAACTAATATTTAAAACTATAATCCAAGAAAACTTTGCAGACCAAAAAAAAAGAGAGGGAGAACTGAATATATATATAATATATATAGGAAAAGGCGTATATATATATATAATATATAATATAGGAAAGGTCCAACTGTGTTGGGAAAGGAAAAATTGACCTGGAAAGGTAAATTCCAAGAAATAGCTTAGCGATATTTAAATTTTAAAGACAAAGGAAATCAAGTCACTAGATAAAAATGCCAAATTATTTATAAGGGCAAGAAAATTATCCTAGCATCAGACTTCCCAAAAGCAACATTCAAAGCAAACAAAGAATGGAGTAGCGTTTTCAAGAAAGTTAAGAAAACAAAATGGAAACCAAAGATTTTATATCCAGCCAAGATGTCCTTCAAATATCAAAGCCATACAAAAACTTCTAAACTTTCAAAAACTCAGGGAATACTGTATTCACAAGCCCTACAACATGAGCTTTGTCTAACTGAGAGAATCAACCAAGAGTTAACTAGGGAAACATCATAAAAGGACTGATGATGAGCATTTAATATATTTAATTATAGATCTAAGACTAAAACAAAAATGGAGATACAAGAGGAAAAAAATATGTAAATGTTTTATGTTCTGTTAAAGGAAAAAAAATGCAGCTAAAAAAATGGAGATGAAGATGGAAAGAAAAGAAGGGAAAAAATGGGAATGCAGCATAACTCACTTGCAGCATAGGCAATAGGTAGAAGTCAAAAAGACCACTGAAAACCAACCTGACAGTGAAAGGTTGAGCAAGAAAACAGGGAACTAAAGGCTCTATAAAAGGTTGATATAAAGAAATAAGCAACTACAACAAAAATTACAAACTTCCTAAATACCAAAGACATTTTTAAAAAGAACAGAGAAAACATCTCACATAGAGAAGGAAAACTGTAAAGTATAATACACCTAGTACCATAAAATAATATGACAAAGTTGACACCAAACATATCAACCATATCAATACATGTTACAAGCTTACTTCACCAGTTTAAAAAAAAAATTGATTTTCAAATTGGCTAAGAAGGCAAGATCCAATTCTATATGTTTTTTTTTTGGCCATGCCATGCAGCATGCAGGATCTTAGCTCCCCGACCAGGGATAGAACCCACGTCCCCTGCCATGGAAGCACAGAGTATTAACCACTGGACCACCAGGGAAATCCCCAATTCTATGTTCAATACAAGAGACACACCTAGTACACAATAATTCAGAAAGGCTAAAAATAAAAGAATGAGCAAAGATGATCCAAGCAATTAGAAACAAGAAAAATGCAGACGTTTTATTCCTGTTACCAAAGTACAATTGAAGCCAAGAGGCACTAAATGTGACACTTTTATAATGCTAAAAGCCGTACTTCACAATGAAGATACAATACACATGGATATCCATGTATCAAAAAACACAATAACCATCTTTATAAAGATGGAGGTATTTTAACTGCAAACAGAATTACATATACAACATCAAATGCAAAGAAACAAATAGTAATAGCAAGAGACTTTAAAACACTACTCTCAATATAAGATAATGGCAAAAATAAATAAGGATACAGAAGAAGTAAACAACATAATCAGTGAGGTGGACCTTATGGATATACATATAGAACTTTCAAGCACAGACATGGGACATTCACAAAAATTTGATCATATATTTGGTCACAAAGAAAATATCATTAAGTTCCACAAGTAGAAATATTACAAACCACACTCTGGATGCAGTACAACTAAAACTAACTGTATAAGAAAACCAAGAGGCTCTTCTGTCTGGAAACTTAAAAATGAAAGAAAACAACAACAAAAAACTATTAAATAACTCTTAGGTAAAAGGGCCAATATAAACTGAAATTATCTAATTTCTAAAATAACAAAGCATTACATATTCAGATGTGTAGTACACATTTAAGGCAGTGATCATGGAAAAATTCAAAACCTTAAATACATTTATCAATTAAAATAAAAGAATGAAAATAAATGTATTAAATTCTAAACTCAAAAAGCTTAAAAAAAAAAACAGAAAACAAAAGAAAGCACAAGGAAGAAAATAAAAATAAAAGCAAAAATTGATGAGGAAGATGGGCTTCCCAAGTGGTGCAGTGGTTAAGAATCTGCCTGCCAATGCAGGGGACACCGGTTCAAGCCCTGGTCTGGGAAGATCCCACGTGCCGCAGAGCAGCTAAGCCCGTGTGCCACAACTACTGAGCCTGCGCTCTAGAGCCCGCGAGTCACAACTACTGAGCCCATGTGCCACAACTACTGAAGCCCATGTGCCTAGAGCCCGTGCTCTGCAACAAGAGAAGCCCACGCACAAAGCCCACGCACCACAACAAAGACTCAGTGCAGCCATAAATAAATAAATTAAATAAATAAATTTATTTAAAAAATAATAATAATAAGGTAGCAGAATATCAAAATAACATACTGAAATCAGCTTGGCATCAAAATGGCAGCCTCCAGGACAGCTCACGTCAATGAGTACTCCTTAGTACCTCGGCCACCAGTCCCCGCAGTGAGCCACAGCCGCCCCCTACCTCCCCAGGAGATCCTCCAAGACCAGCAGGACATTTGTTTACTCAATGCTCACTAGAGGGAGGCCTTTTCCAGTTGTATTCCTTTTCAGAGGCTTTGCCTTCTGCATGGGAAACGGACTCCTCCAAGGCTACTATCTGGTTTCCTGTGCTGAATACCCTGCTGAGTGGTACAGAGACATACAGTTTAGCCTGGGTGTCTTATTTATTTTGTTAATGGGAATCAATTCATAGTGACTGTAATACCCCAGCTCAGGAAGCCTGGAGAAATCATCTATAGGATTCCAGAAGGTGGCTTGTTCATGTACATTTCTGGAGCCAATTTCCTTGGTGAGATCGCTGAATGGATCGGCTATGCCCTGGCCACTTGGTCCCTCCCAGCACTTGCGTGGGCATTTTTCTCACTTTCTTTCCGTGGGCTACGAGCTTTTCACCACCATAGGTTCTACCTCAAGATGTTTGAGAACCACCCCATGTCTCGGAAAGCCCTCATTCCATTCATCTTTTAAAGAAACGAAATAAAAGGGAACAAAGCTCCCACAATCCTGTTGAAAACCATAAAGCTGCTGAACCTGTAACTTTTAAAGTCCCACTGTGTATGTGTAATAGTAGGCCTCTGGTGTTCTGGCAGCTAACCTGAGGATTCTGAAAGGGCCCCTTAGTGTTTCCTCCCATCCTCCCTGAGGGTCTCTGTCCTGATCTCCTATTGAAGCTTCAACAAGGCCCTTTTTTACACAGAGACATCTGCTTCTTAGCTATTCCTCCTAAAAAGTGCAAAGTTCCCTAAGTATTTTTTTTCTTTGGATGACCCAAGTACAGGTGGCTTTATACCTGCTCTGTATCAGAGTAAGACAGCTCTGTTGTCGAGAAAGTTTTGAGTTGAGGGCAGTGCTTACAGAATTTATTAAAGGTACACATTTGACACTTAAACAAATCAGCAGACATTTAAATTCTGAAGCTGCACAGACCCAGAGCAAATCTCTTCCCAAATGAAAACCCACTCACATTTTCCTTTTCCTTAGTTAATAGTGAAAGATGTGAAATGATTAAGTAGACTTTTAATAGAGGAACCCTCTCTTCGTATTGCTGAAAATGCAACAACGCATTGACCCCATTTCAAATTTGTGCACTGTCTTCCAGAACATTCCACAATCCCTGCTAGAGATATCGTAGGCTAATCCAGAACACTGGTGTGGGTTTTACTGAAGGTCAGGTTTTAAAGATCACAAAGAAGAGATGACTCTGGTTGACTACAAAGAGAGCAAAAGAGTGTTTTACAATAGACTGCAAATTCTCATATTCTTAGAAACCAGTGGAAATATCCAAGTATGAGAGTGTCAAATAAGGGAAATTACCGAGTAAGAGCATATGCTGTTTGCCTCGACGAGACATGTACCATGACAGTGAAGCATCTCAGAAGCACCCAGCAACTCTTCCCTTCTGGAGATTCTGCATCACAGTCCTCAGGATCCGATCAAGAAGGCATCCCCTAGGGGTGCCTTGAACTTCAGTCCTCAAAAGTCCCTGGGGCAGAGGCTGAAAATTGCAACCGGAGGAACAATTTCTCTTGGCAGAAAACCTGCTTTGTTTGGCTCCAACAGTGTTCCACACATAGTTAGGTTTTCTTTTTTTTTTTACATTCAAAGTTTCCAAAATTTAAAAATTAGGACGTTTCTACATTCTCTAGTTTCCTTTTAAAAGTTAGAGGATCTGGGCCCGTGGAGCCTGCGAAGAACTGGGACTGATCAGCTGGTAGACATCAGAATTTGCAACCTCTGTGCAGGGGTCACCCTCATGTGAGTGCTGAGACTTTGTGCTCTCTAAAGAAGGGGCTAAACACTCAAACCGTATGACGGTATTTGTCAATGCAGGTCTAGGTCTGGGGCCAGCATTGGTAATATTTAGCAAACCTCTTTGAGAAATGAGCACCAGTTTTATCAGATGTAGTGCTAAATGCAGAAATTCACTAGATAAAACATATAGGACACTCAAAAGACCTGAAGATGATGTAGATTACTGAAAAATACAAATTGTAATCATATAAATACATGTTTTGCTGTTTAAATGCCTGTCGAATCATGAATAAGTAAATTTTTTTAAATTAAAAGGTCCCCAGGGACTTCCCTGGTGGTGCAGTGGTTAAGAATCCACGTGCCAATGCAGGGGACATGGGTTCGAGCCCTGGTCTGGGAAGATCCCTCATGCCACGGAGCAACTAAGTCTGTGCACCACAACTACTAAGCCTGCACTCTAGAGCCCGCGAGCCACAACTACTAAGCCTGCGTGCCACAACTACTGAAGTCTGTGCGCCTAGAGCCTGTGTTCTGCAAAAAGAGAAGCCGCTGCAATGAGAAGCCCACGCACCACAATGAAGGGTAGCCCCCGCTCACCGCAACTAGAGAAAGCCCACACACAGCAACGAAGACCCAACGCAGCCAAAAATAAATAAATAAATATAAAAAAAAAGATCCCCAAACTAAAAAAAACAAACACTGATATCAATAGCCTTCATAACACAAACAACTAGTTAGAGGGTGCGATGGAAGAGAAAGCCCCATTTAAAATAGTAACAATAAACATTAATAAAGGAAACTGAAGATGATTCAAAGAAATGGAAAGATGTTCCATGCTCCTGAATTAAAAGAATTAATATTGTTAAAATGGCAATACTACCCAAAGCAATATACAGATTTAACATGATCCCTATCAAATTACCCATGACATTTTTCACAGAACTAGAACAAATAACCCTAAAATTTATATGGAACCATAAAAGACCCAGAATTGCCAAAGCAATCCTGAGGAAAAAGAGCAAAGCAGGAGGCATAACCCTCCCAGACTTCAGACAATACTACAAAGCTACAGTAATCAAAACAGCATGGAATTGGCACAAAAACAGACATTTGGATCAATGGAATGAAATAGAGAGCCCAGAAATAAACCCACACACCTACGGTCAATGAATCTTCAACAAAGCAGGCAAGAATATACAAGGGAGAAAAGACAGTCTGTTTAGCAAGTGGTGTTGGGAAAGTTGGACAGCCGCGTGTAAATCAATGAAGTTAGAACACACCCTCACACCATACACAAAAATAAACTCAAAATGGCTTAAATACTTAAATATAAGACATGATACCATAAAACTCCTAGAAGAGAACATAGGCAAAACATTCTCTGACATAAATCATACCAGTGTTTTCTTAAGTCAGTCTCCCAAGGCAATAGAAATAAAAGCAAAAATAAACAAATAAGCTTATAAGCTTTTGCACAGCACAGGAAACCATAAACAAAGTGAAAAGACAAGCTACAGATTGGGAGAAAATATTTGGAAACAATGTGACCGACAAGGGCTTAATTTCCAAAATACACAAACAGCTCATACAACTCAATAACAGAAAAAACCCCAACAACCTAATCAAAAAAATGGGCAGAAGACCTAAGTAGACATTCCTCCAAAAAAGAGATACAGATGGCCAATAGGCACATGAGAAGAAGCTCATCATCGTTAATTATTAGAGAAATGCAAATCAAAACTACAATGAGGTACCACCTCACACCAGTCAGAATGGCCATCATCAAAATTCTACAAATAATATATGCTGGAGAGGGTGTGGACAAAAGGGAACCCTCTTACATTTTTGGTAGGAATGGAAATTGGTGCAGCCACTATGGAAAACATTATGGAGATTCCTTAAAAAACTAAAAATAGAATTATCATATGATCCAGCAATCCCACTCTTGGGCAAATATCTGGACAAAACTGTAATTTGAAAAGATAGATGCACCTCTATGTTCACAGCAGCACTATTTACAATAGCCAAGATATGGAAGCAACCTAAATGTCTATCAACAGATGAATGGATAAAGAAGATGTGGCATCACACACACACACACTAGAATACTACTCAGCCATAAAAATGAATGAAATAATGCCATTTGGAGCAACATGGATGGACCTAGAGATTATCATACTAAGTAAAACAAGTCAAACTGAAAAAGACAAATATCATATGATACGTGGAATCTAAAATATGACATAAATGAACTTCCATGAAACAGAAACAGACTTACAGACACAGAGAACAGACTTGTAGTTGCCAAACAGGAGGGGAGGTGAGAGAGTGATGGATTCGGAGTTTGGGATTAGCAGATGCAAACTATTATATACAGAATGGATAAACAACAAGGTCCTACTGTATTTTTTATATACATATATAAAATATCCTGTAATAAACCATAATGGAAAAGAATGTGAAAAAGAACACATATATGTATAACTAAATCACTTTGCTGTAAAGCAGAAACTAACACAACACTGTAAATCAACTATACTTCAATAAAATAAATAAATTTTTGAAAAAGAGAGAAGCCACTTTTGGCCTAAGCCATTTTGTGATCTAAGCCTGACCACAATGCTTGCCCTTGAACCAGTCTCAGTAGTTAATGATCTTAAGGGAAGTAAGGGAATTCAGTAACAAAGAAAACGCAGTCAAGAAACAAAAGTTCAGCAATAAAACGAGTCCTAATTGCTCCTCAAGGGATATACATAACAATCTGATACAGTTTTTGAGCTCTGCAGGAACTAAGGCCCCCACCTAGGTGGAAGATGGAATGATGATGTTGACCCTCCTGACTTCAATCAACTAAAGCTTGGACTCTGTCAACATTTGTCCCAATTCTATGCTGAATTCTCCTCTGCTCAAGCCTCTTCATGAATATGCATGTACTCTTAGCTTAAAACTTCCCCAATTTTGCTGTTTGGGGAGACACTACTTTGGGAAAGATCCCCCGAGTTCATCTTACTTGCTGCCAGTAATAATAAATCCTTCCTTCTCTCAAAAAATAAATAAATAAATAATAAAATAAAATAGTAACAACAACAACAACAAAAATACTCAGGAATAATTTAACAAGAAATGAGGAAACCTATATGAGAAAAACATTAAAATACTCCTCAAAAACAAAAAGGTAGACATTAATAAATGGAAAAACATCCTTTGTTCTTGGATAGTAAATAATAAAATGTCAGGTCTCTCTAGTTCATTTATTAATATAACAAAAATATCAATAAACTTTTTTATGATGCTAAATAAGTTGACACTAAATTCATACAGAAAAGTAAACATGTAACAATCATTATGAAAACTCTGAACTGGAAAAGGCTATGAGGGAAGTCTATTAAAACAATATAAACTCTAATTAAAACAGTGTGGTATTGGAGCATGACTACAGAAACAAGGCCAGTGGACTAGAAAATTCGGAAGTAGATCCAGGTACACGTGGTAATTAATGTACACAGGCAGAATATCAGATCAGTGGGGCAGTAATAAATGGTGCTGGGGCAATTGGATACCAATTTAGGAAAAGATAAGAATCAGAGCCATACCTCATACCACATATCAAAATAAACTCTCAATGGATCAGAGAACTAAATAAAAAATAAAACCACAGAAGTATCAGAAGAAAACATGAGTGAATTCCTCTAAAACCAGTTTTAGGAAAGAATTTCAGAGTGTGATTCAAGATCCACATGTAAAAACAATGAATGATAAATTCAAACTATATATATATTCCTTTTTTTTTAAAACATGTAATGCATCACAAATCTGTGTGTCACCTTTGCACAGGGTCCATGCTAATCTTCTCTGTATTGTTCCAATTTTAGCTTATGTGCTGCCAAAGCGAGCACTACATATATATTCTTAAATCTTTTACTTGTTAAAGAAATTCAAAAGACAACGAATTGGGAGAAAATATAACATATTACGCAGGTAAAAGACTAATATCCTTAATATGTAAAGAATGCTTACAAATTAATAAAGAGGGACCAAAACCCTAAAAGCAAAATGGGCAAAAGTCATGAATAGACAATTCACTGTAATGTCCCTTAAATATATGACAAAATTATCAATTTCACTTAGAAAGGCAAAGTAAAACTACACTGAGATAACATTTCTCACCTATGAAATCAGCAGAGAAGTCTGACAACACACTCTGGTGCAGACACTCTTGTAAGTTGCCAGTAGGAGTGCAAAATACTACAACCCTCATAAAGCAGAATTCAGTAATTTTACAACAAAATTACATAGCATTTACCTTTTAATCCCAAAATCTCACTTCTAGTAATTTACTCTAAATACACACCTTCAACCATACAAAAATACATATGCATAAGTTATTCACTGCAGCATTTTTTTTTTTTAAACATGATGATCCATTTATTTATTTATGGCTGTGTTGGGTCTTCATTTCTGTGCGAGGGTTTTCTCTAGTTATGGCAAGTGGGGGTCACTCTTCATTGCGGTGTGCAGACCTCTCACTATCGCGGCCTCTTGTTGCGGAGCACAAGCTCCAGACGCACAGGCTCAGTAATTGTGGCTCACGGGCCTAGTTGCTCCGTGGCATGTGGGATCTTCCCAGACCAGGGCTCGAGCCCGTGTCCCCTGCATTGGCAGGCAGACTCTCAACCACTGCGCCACCAGGGAAGCCCTTCTGCAGCATTTTTTAATTGAAAAATATTGGAAACAACTTAAATACTTGTGTGTGTGTATATATATGTGTATATATATAGCATTGCAAAAACTGGATAAAGATGTGCAAAAGAATGAAATTGGACCCCTACCATACACCACTCACAAAAATTAACTCAAAATGGATTAAAGACTTAAACATCAGACCTGAAATGGTAAAAATCCTACAAGAAAACATAGAGGAAGCTCCTTGACATTGATCTTGGCAACAATTTTTTGGATCTGACACCAAAAGCACAAGCAAAACAAAATAACTGGAACTACATGAAACCAAAAAGCTTCTGCACAGCAAAAGAAACAATCAACAGAATGAAGAGGCAATCTATGGAATGGGAGAAAATATTTGCAAATCTTATATTTAATTAGGGGTTAATATCCGAAATACATAAAGAACTCATACAACTTAATAGCAAAAACCCCAAACAATCCAATAAAAAAAATGGGCAGAGGAACTGAACAGACATTTTTCCAAAGATGACATACAAATAGCCAACAAGTACATACATGAAAAGGTGCTTGACATCACTAATCATAAGGAAAATGAAAATCAAAACCACAACAAAAGCAAAACCAAACAAAAAATAAAACAGAAGTTAAAAAAAACAAAAACAAAAAACAAGAGAACCAAAGAACCCAAAAAAAAACAATAAAAACAAAAGTAACAAAAACAGAAGGCAAACTAAAAAAAAGCAAACATAAAACAAACACACATAAATGATTAAAAAAACAAACCCACAATAAGATATTTCCTCACACCTGTAAGAATGGCTATCATCAAAAAGTCAAGAGATAACAAGTGTTAATGAGGATGTGGAGAAAAGGGAACCCTTGTGCACTGTTGGTGGCATTGTTAATTGGTACAGTCATTATGGAAAACAGTGTGGAAGTTCCTCAAAAAATTAAAAATATAACTACCATATGATCCAGGATTCTCACTTCAGGGTATATATCAAAAGGAAATGAAAACAGGATCTCAGAGAGATATCTGCACTCCCATGTTAACTGCAACACTATTCACAATAACCAAGATATGGAAACAACCTAAGTATATGTCAACACATGAATGGATGAAGAAAATGTGATTGAGATACATAGATACATATCATATTCCATTGTATACATATACAATGGGATATTATTCAGCCATGAGAAAGAAGGAAATCATGCCATTTGTGACAACATGGATGAACCTGGAAGGTATTACATTGAGAAATACAAGTCAGACAAAGAAAGACAAACACTGTATGATATCACTTATATGTGGAATCTAAAAAAGCTGAGGGGAATTCCCTGGTGGAGCAGTAGTTAAGAATCCGCCTGCCAATGCAGGGGACACGGGTTTGAGCCCTGGTCCAGGAAGATCCCACACGCCGCAGAGCAACTAAGCCCGTGCACCACAACTACTGAGCCTGCACTCTAGAGCCTGTGAGCCACAACTACTGAGCCCACGCGCCGCAACTACTGAGCCCACGTGCTGCAACTACGGAAGCCCACAAGCCTAGAGCCCGTGCTCTGCAACAAGAGAAGCCACCGCAATGAGAAGCCTGTGCACCGCAACAAACAGTAGCCCCCGCTCACTGCAACTAGAGAAAGCCTGTGCAGCAATGAAGACCCAATGCAGCCAAAAAAAATAATAAATAAAACAATTTTTAAAAAATTTAAAAATATATATATATATATATAATAAAAAAGCTGAACTCATAGATAAAGAGTGGTGGTTACCAGGGGCTTGGAGGTGGAGCAAATGGGAAGATGGTAAAAGGGTACAAATTTCCAGTTATAAGATGAATAACTTCTTGTGATTATAGCTAATAATATTTTATTTTATACTTGCAAGTTGCTGAGTGAGAAGATCTTAAATGTTTTCACCACAAAAAAGAAATGGTAATTATATGATGTGACAGAGGTATTAACCATCCATCACTTAATGCTATGATGGTAACCATTTTGCAGTATATATCAAATCAACATGTTGTATGCCTTAAACTTATACAACATTATATGTCAATTATATCTCAATAAAGTAGGGGTGGGGGAAGAAATGGCTTTGGAAAAAAGGGAAGCATCTTAGATACTTATGCCATCTATACTTACGTGTCCACATTTGTGTTTGACTGAGAGCTTAGAGAGTTATCCAACTCATTCTCACTTTCTTCTGACTGGCTGTTAACAGTTCCTTCTCGTTGGTCATCATCTACTTCATTAAGAGCCTTTATCAACACAACAATAAAATAATAACACAGGTTGGTTATATACACACTCATCCTTTCTTTTTGTCGTAACAGAAGAGAGATCCCTCCTTCTAAGGCTAATCCCTCCACGTGTGGCCTAGAACCCAAACCCTCTTACCTCCTTCTAGTCCATCAATTGCCCCTTCTCTCTCCTGCATCTTCACCTTCTCCTTACTGGCTTCAGCTCATCCACATTTAAATCTAAGTCTCTGCCATCTTATCCGTACCCTATACTCACCTCGAGCTACCATCTACTCTTTCTGTGCAACAAACTTCTTGAAAGAGCTGCCCGCCACTTCTCATTCACCATTTATGCCCTGCAACTTTGCTTCTGCCCTGCCACCCCATTTAAACTGTTCTCTACATGGTCAACATCAACACACCTGTTCCCAAATCAAATGGATATTTCTGTCTTTGCCTTCCCTTACTTCTGACTCATTAGACATCAATGACCACTCATTTCTTTCCCTCAAAATCTTTTGAGGAAGATAAACTTTTCTTTTCCACTTCCATGATACCATATTTTCTTGGTTTTTCTTCTTTTGGCCATTCCTTCCCAATCTCCTTTACTGGTTCTTTTCCTACCCTTCCCTTTTTCTGATGTCACTCAAGTTTCTCCCTTTGGACCTTTTCTCCTCTCATCTGACTCATTTTCTGTATGATTATATCTAATTCCAAGGTGCAATTACGAGCCAAATGCTGTTAATTTCCAAATTTCTAGCTTCACTCAGATCTCTCTTGAGCCCTCAACATTTATATCCAACTGCCTAAAAGATATCCTTAGAACATCCTATATACATATACTCAACATGTCTAAAATTCATCATTTTCCTAAGCCTGTACTATCATTCTTCCAGAGACCTTGTTCCTGTCATATTACCAAGACCATAAACAGCATCACTATCTACTCAGGTTCTCAAGCCAGCAAACTGGAAATTATCCTTCTTCCTCATCCATCACATCCAATCAATCACCCAATCCTGTCAATTCTATCCCTTCTTAATCTCTCCAATCTATCCCTCTTCCCCTCTGCCTCCTTCCCTACTGCCACTGCTTTGGGTCAGTCCTCACCACTTCTCGCTAAGATTCCAACCTGAGTCTTCTAACCAGATCCTCTCACCAGTCTTGTCCCTCCCTCCCCAATCCATCTTCCACGTTACTGTCAATTTCGTCATGACTGCGCTCTTCTTAAAATCCTTTAGTGGCTCTACTCTTGCTTTTGGGCTCCTTAGCCCTTCGTGACCCAGCTCCTTCTTGTCTCTCTAACCTTGCCTCTTGCCATTTCCCAACCTTCATCATAGAGACCATGATCATTTGAAAGCTAACTTTTTAGTAAGTGCCAAAACATACATGGCTTTTGGCTAGGGATATGGCTAATGGACTTTGGCTATTAAAAATATGTGTAGGGCTTCCCTGGTGGCGCAGTGGTTGAGAATCTGCCTGCTAATGCAGGGGACACAGGTTCGAGCCCTGGTCTGGGAAGATCCCACATGCCACGGAGCAGCTGGGCCCGTGAGCCACAACTACTGAGCCTGCGCGTCTGGAGCCTGTGCCCCGCAACGGGAGGGGCCGCGATAGTGAGAGGCCCGCGCACCGCGATGAAGAGCGGTCCCCGCACCGCGATGAAGAGTGGCCCCCACTTGCCGCAACTAGAGAAAGCCCTCGCACGAACCGAAGACCCAACACAGTCCTAAATAAATAAATAAATAAATAAAGTAGCTATAAAATTAAAAAAAAAAAAATGTGTAACATTCTACTTAATTGCCTTTATAAGTAGAAAACAGTATATTTATATGATTCTGGACCTTGTAATTCCCTAGGACCATCCATCTAATTGATGATTCTCCTTTTTTTCATAAAAGACACAAATAACTTAGGAAATTGCATTAAATAGGTACTGAGACCTAGTCATTCTTAAAAAGTTGATTTATTTTAGTATTAAATTCTTCATGGGCTTTTAAAAAATGTTTCCAATCTCAAAATTCTAAACATTTTGATTAATTAAGACTTCCAATTAGATTAAGATACAGCTAATAAATGTTTTACTACTATACTTTTCCCATGTAACTAGTCAATAAATTCAAAGTTTCTTGGGTAGCTGCTTTTTAAACACACTAATACATTAGAAGGGACAAAGGTATTTTTAAAGAAATAGTCAAGTCTGTTCCATAGTGACTAATTCACTGACTTTCAGATATAGTCTAAAATATTCTTTTTGGGCTTCCCTGGTGGCGCAGTGGTTAAGAATCTACCTGCCAATGCAGGGGACAGGGATTCGATCTCTGGTCCAGGAAGATCCCACATGCCGCAGAGCAACTAAGCCTGTGCACCACACCTACTGAGCCTGCATTCTAGAGCACCGGTGCCACAACTACTGAAGCCCGCGTGCTCTAGGGCCCGTGCTCCGCAACAAGAGAAGCCACTGCAATGAGAAGCACCCAACGAAGAGTAGCCCCCACTCGCTGCAACTAGAGAAAGCCCGTGCAGCAACGAAGACCCAACGCAGCCAAAAATAAATAAATAATATAAACAAATTTATAAAAAAAAAAAAAGAAGGGACAAAGATTTAATGAAGAACTAACACCTGGTATCATGCTCAACACTTTACATAACCTATCTGAGCTGATCCTCACAACAACCATAGCAGGTATATTCTATTCCCATTTAACAAAAAACTCTCTGAGCCAACTCAGATACCTTGAGAAATCAACTCAACATCGAACAGCTAGTAAGTAACAGAATATGAACATAGATTCACCTGACTCCAAAGTGGGACGTGGAAAGACTCTCTTGCTGTTTCCATATTTGTAGATGGTGACACAGTCTTTTTTTTTCAATTTAATTTTATTTATTTTTTATACAGCAGGTTCTTATTAGTTATCTATTTTATACATATTAGTGTATACATGTCAATCGCAATCTCCCAATTCATCCCACCACCACCACCACCCCCTCAACTTCCCCCCTTGGTGTCCATACGTTTGTTCTCTGCATCTCTGGGTGACACAGTCTTATGGAGCCAGACAGCCTAGATTTGAATGCCATCTCTCATGCTAACTAGCTATGTGATCTTGGACAAGTTACTTAATTTTTCTGAGCCTCAGTTTTTCCATCTGCTAAATGGGGATAATAATAGTAACTACCTCCTAGGTAAGCACTCAATAAATGTTAGCTATCATTATCCAGTCCTATCTTGTTTAATACAAGCATTACTCACAGAAAGTGCACTATGCTTGAGTAAGAACAATTCTAGCAACCACAACTTGGTATTTAGATAGTAAAGCTTTTGAAATGTTTACCACTATGCCTATCTACATCATCTTAAACTGAATTTCAGCATGAGCATTATGGCTGTGAGTAAAGCACGTTACCTGAGGCTCAATAACAGATTCACTAAGGATGGCCTGGGTGACAGGGTCTTGATTTACCACAATGGGACCTTGAGAGGAATCAGGAGCCATTGTTACATTTGGAAACCCTGCAGAAGAAAAATAAGTCATGATGATTTTGTTTCATTTAATTAAATTGACTTCACACATACTATACACTGCCATAGGTCTGAATTATCGTATGAAAATCTTAAATAATAGCAACTCGCACTTAAATAGTGCTTACTATACGCCAGGCATTGTTCTAAATGCTTTTACATATATTAAGTTATTTCACCCTCACAAAATCCTATGAGGTTATTAGTATCATTATTTCACATATGGGTAAACTGAAACTCAGAGACGTGAAGCAACAGGCACAGAGTCACACTAGTGAGCGGCCAAGCCAGGATTCAAACCTTAAACTAAAAACTAATGATCTGTTTTTAGGGATTAAGATAAACAACAGATTATATACACATTAAAGTGAATAATGTTGTGCATCTCACAAGAGGCAAAGTTCCTTTTAGAGAGACACTGAAGTTGGTTTAGGTTTCGAATTAAGCTTCACTCAAATTACATACAAAGCAGATACTTTAATTATATGGTAATTTAATATTAATAAGCTGAAAATGAAATCATACCTTAAATTATGAAATCTTATACATTTCACAAAATATTTTAGTAAATAATAACAATTTACCTTTCTTTAACTGAGTAATTTGTAATAGTTAATATTCTTAGTGAAAAGCATATAAATTATAATAAATCTATGTCTAACAACTCTTATATGCTATCCACCCTAGAACACATGTGATAGAAATAATATGATGCCTGAGAAAAGATTTTAAATTCTTTCAAATAGCCAGGTGTGGGCTATGATGAATAAGATAAAGAAACTTTTGTTCGATGTGACTACTTTACCTGTGCGCCTACGAGGAAAATCAACAAACAGATCTTTTGCTGTAGCCATCAAATGATCAGATTTTTCCAATACATCTTGCATCTGGTATTGATCAGAAAGAATCTAGACACATGTTAGTGATAAATATTATTATTCAGAAAAAATATATACACTTAATAAATCACAAAGGAAAAGTCCATACAAAGGCAGGAGCTTAAAAATAATCTCAAATCCTTCAGCGGCAATATCATTAAGTACCAGTAGATGGAGCTATTATAATAATTAGTGGATTTCAAATGCTTGGCTTTGATCCAAAGAAATACATTACTAAATTATGACCCAGTCCACACACAAATGTAGACAAACACCAAAATAAAAGCTTTGCTTAAACTTACTCTTTGAGAACCACTCTGATATTTTCTTTTTAGTGTCTATTCTATTTTTTCAAATGATGGTCACAACCCACTAACTTGATTTTACAATCCATTAACAAGTTGTGATCCACAGTTTGAAAAACACTGATTAAACATGAATCTTTGAGCCATAAACTCAGATGTGTGACTCTGGTGTTTCAACCACTAAAGTGATTTCATAATCCACTAATGGGTCATGACCCACAACTTAAAAAACACGACGTGAGATACGACTTTGGGGGCATTAAACAAAAAAGTGATGCTTCTGCATTTATAAACAAGCTCGATTTTTATCCTGGAGAAATGAGAACTCAAAAAATACCAATACAGCGGTGCCTCTGATTATACACTTTCAACTCAGGAACTTTCCCAGCTACAAGCAAGGATGCGCAGGCTAGAGTAAAAGCAAGTCAACACCCACCACCACCAGATCGCATTCTTAGGTTGAAAGGAGTCTCAAAATTGGAAATTTTCCAGTTTCCAACACTGACTCAAATCAAAAC
The DNA here is from genome assembly GCF_965194805.1 of Balaenoptera borealis. NCBI lineage: Eukaryota > Metazoa > Chordata > Mammalia > Artiodactyla > Balaenopteridae > Balaenoptera > Balaenoptera borealis. The sequence goes on from NC_138862.1 coordinate 60,125,014, forward strand.
ATCTGGTAACAAATGCTCTTACCAGAATTTCTCTAGACCATGGAAACAAGCATACAATGTGACCTCAGTTACTGTTTTAGGACATGAAGAAAAATAACAAGAGTCACATTCTGAATTTTTCCCCCTTCTTCCCCTGCTAAAGCCAAGCAGGTTGGCTGGCTCTGTTAGTGAGAATAAAGTCCTGAATCTGTTCTCTCCACAAAGAGTAAGTTTTGGAATGGCACAGGACAAGGAGCCCATTTGGAGTCAGAAGGCTGGCATCCTAGGCCCTGTCAAGAGATACAAAAGTGTATACTAAATCTGTATACAACTCTAGAGATATTTGAGAATGTTGTTACAACTTAAATTTTCATCCCTGGTTAGCCATTTTGTAGCACATGCGATTAGAGTTTAGGAAAGAAAGTAAATGAAGCATTATAATCTACCACTTATACAAGAAAAATTATACAAAATATATTCCCTAGCAGCAGTTTTGTTTACTATTTTTTAAAAAGGTATTGACTTCCTATCAAAATGAAGAGATATAAATTGAAAGAAGCAGATTGTGGAGGAATAATTTTATCATATCAAGACCTGATACTAATTATAATGAGGTCTCCAGAAAACCCACCGGCCTGCAGCCCTCTCCCTGCTAGTCCCTGCCCAGGCTCCTTGGGGCAGATGGCTTGAGTGGCCAGAGGTCAGAGCATTGGCTTTCTCCTGCTCTTTCTGGATTTCTTTATCACTCCTCTATGATAAAACTCATCCTCATGATAGGTAAATCAATCTCTGCAGGCCCATCTGTATATATTACTTCCGCAGATGGGTTTGCAGAGCACAAAACCAAACTTATGAATAGTACAACAGAATACATCTTGGATTTTTCAAAAGATCAGTCAAGGTCCCTTCAAAAACATTATTAGAAACTTCTCATGCTAGCCGTTTTGCTCTCTGGTAATAAAAACCAGACAGAATTGGGAAAGTACAAAGAGACTAGGTTAGTTACTATACTTTTAAAATTTACAGAATCTTTATCAAAGCCACCCTCTCTCTGATTTGGATTTGGACCCTTATTTGCTTGATTCCCATGGCATGAGTGGATCATACAGCAAATGATATCTAAGATTATGCTGGTCAAAGAGCTTTTCTCTTAATTTACATTAATCGAGGAGCCCAGCTTCTGGGGGACGGGTCCTGGTAGCTCGAACACATAACGATAAAACCTAGGTGGATATGCCCAAGGAGGACTCTTCCTTTGGTCCCCTCACATACCTTATCACAGACATTACAAATATAGCAACACTGAAATAATAGATGTACGAATCCTTTGACTCAGCAATTCCACTTTTAAGAATTTATCCTACAAATATATTTATACATGTACTCAAAAACATATTCAAGGATATTCATTACATTATTTATAGTGACAAGGCGGAAATAATCTGTGGGTGGCAGACACTGCTACTTATCCACCAATATCCTTTCTTTCTGTTTTCTCTTTAACAGCAGAACTCCCAAGTTAGCCAAGTACATAGTTAATTTCCCAACCACCCTTACAGGTGACAGTGGTCACTTGATGAAGTTCTGGACAATGGGATAGAAGCCAGAGCTTCTGGGGGATACGTAAAGGGAGTGACATGCATTCTCTTCCCCACTTCATGCTGCCTGGGAAACATCTGAAGGAAGCTGGAACAGCCACTCCAAACTCACATATGGAAGCCCTGTAATAAAGGACCAGAGATCCCCCTACCCACTACCATGTATCTCTGAGCTGTTCCATAAAAGAGAAATAGATTTCTATTTTGTTTAAACCAGTATATTCTGGGGTCTTTTTTTTTTTCCAGATGCTTATACCATACTCTGATACACATCCCGAATGTCCACTAATAAGACACTAGATAAATAAATTGTGGTATATCCATATACTACCTGGCCATTAAAAAAGAAAAGGTAGATTTCTAAATACTGACATAGCAAAACCTCCAAAATATGTTGTTAAATGGAAATGCCTAAATCCCACTAATAGCAGTTTCTCAACCCTAGCAAAATATTAAAAATTACATAACAACTGTCTTGAAAATACCTAAGTGGGGCCACATCCCAGATAAACTGAATTAGAATACCTGAGTATAAATATGTCTGAGTCCAGATACTGGTTTTTTTTTTAATGGGAATTTTTTAAATGGAAATTAGAATCAGTCAGAGTTGAGAAACACTATGCTAGAGCATGAGGAAGCTGCATTACAGAAAGAAGGCAGAGAAATTTCACTCACCCTCTCTTACCACTCTTCTTCAACCCCTAATTCTACCACATCTACAAGGTATAAGGGATTCAGGACATGAGCAGGGGCCACTAGGGAGGGGAAACAAAAGCCCAGAGTCACCTCAAAGGGGCTGCCTTTTTCCCTGGCCAGATTTGTGTTCTTAGGCCTTTCATGGAGAATTACCATGTAACATTTAAATGTAGGTGACTTGCCTAAGATCACCAAAAGATACGTACCTCTAAAGAACCATTCGCTCTCAATCCACTGTTCTTTTTACAAGCTCATGTAAACATTTATTTGGGAGATATAATTCTTCCTCATGATATATAAAGTCATGACTTTCATATTTCACTAAGAAGCCTAACAAATTCCTCAAAAGACAGAATGTGACTTAAAGCTGCAGCAGAAGGTCACCCAGACAGCCAAGTGCCATAAGCTCCAACACTGAACAAGAAGAATAAGGGCATTTCTTTTACAATGATTTCAGCCCAAATAAAAGAAGGGTTTTACTGTAGCTTCTTCTTATTTTCTATATTATTTATTACTACCCACTCTGATTACTGATTCAAACACCCTACATCTGACAAAAGATTAAGCCAAAGACAAGTGCCTTACTAATTTGTTGGACAAACACATATTTTTTTTTTTTTTGCAAAGTAATCTAACAGCATGGCTGTTGAACGGAGAAAAATAATTATAGCAGCTTTATATATATATATAGGGCATTAATTATGTGCCAAGGACTGTCCTAATCACTTTAGTAATATTTTATCACTGAAATCTCCTAATAATACAATCAGGCAAACACCGTTACTCCAGTTTAAAGATAAGAAAATTCAGGCTGAGAAGTTAATAATTTAAGGTCACCTGGCTAGTAAACTGAAGAGCGGGAATTCAAATCACGAAACTAGACTGTAATCGTCACTCTGCTCCTTTTTCCAAAGTCTACCTGTAGATCATTGCATAAGGGCACAATAATGATTAGAGTCTCTCCAATGTGAATCAAATACATGGGAAAAGAGAGACACCTATTTACCTCTTCTTTTCTTTCTAACTCTACAGATAATGCAGTTTAGCATTACCTCCTTCATGAGAGACAATCTCCTTTTCTCAAGATTAGAAAGTTCCGGTTTCTGCTTCTTCCATTTTCTCTTCAAAGCTTTTTCTTGGAGCTCCCAGTGTACTAACGCTCTATTCTTCGATTTGTGTATTTCATGACGACGGATCTATATGGAAGAAAAAATATATAAAAGAATGTTTCAGGAACAAAGAACTTGCCTCTTCAGATGGTAGGACAACCTAACCTAGTTCAACTTTTTTTATTTTTTCTAGTCCAATATATGTATATTATATATATATTATATATATATAATATATATTCACAAAATTTTCTCCATCTCCTGAATTTTCAAAAATGATTTTTTGAAAAACAAGTATCTAAAACTAGTAGACCTAGGGAGTTCCCTGGTGGCCTAGTGGGTAGGATTCTGGGCTTTCACTGCTGTGGCCTGGGTTTAATCCCTGGTCGGGTACTGAGATCCCACAAGCCACGTGGCATGGTCAAAAAATAAATAAAACAAACTAGTAGACCTAGCTAAAACACAAAATGAAAGAATATTAATTTCTACTTCTTTTGCACAAGACTATCCAATAAAGTAGTGTTTTGAAAACTGCATCTTGGTACTCACTTAATGGGTGGTAAAATAAATTAGTGGGTCAAAACCAACATTTTTAAAAAATAAAATAGAATATAGAATAGAAAATATTAAGAACACATTGCACATAATAAAATTTAAGAATTCTTTTGTTAAATTTTTCAGTTACATATGTGTGTACATGTACAATTATAAACACACACACACACACACACACACACAGACTGAGTATGACATAAAAGGCACAAAATCCACTGAGTCATCTCTGGCAAAGGCACACCCATTCCATGATATTCACATCACCACCAAGAACTCACAATGCAGTGTGTTTATAGCCCTGCAATGGCTGCATGTGGAAGTGGGTCCATGGAGATGCAGGACTCCAAGGAAGTGGAATTCCAGAAGCAGAAGCAGAGATATGAGCCACAGCTTAAGAGTTAGAAGGGAGGAATTCACTAAGGTGGCTCAGGAACAAAAGCAGATATTGGCTTTACAAGCACACTAGTATTCAGAACTATGAATATGAACAAAACCTGTATGTCATCTGATAAAATGTACTACTGAGTTTGCACCATGTAAATATGAAATCAGTCCATTAAGAGACTAACAACCAAATATTATGTAAGGATTCTGATTCACAAAGAACAAATGAAGATGACATTTTTGAGACAATCAGGGAAATCTGAATATGGATTGGGATTAGGTAATACCAAAATATTAGTGTTACTTTTGTCAGGCATGATAATGGCATTGTGGTTATATAAGAAAATATCTATTTTTTTTAATGCAAACTGAATATGTAGGCACAAAATGACATGTCCTCTGGGCTTTGCTTTAAAATGCTCCAGTGAAGAAGCAACGGGTAAGATAAATGAAACAAGTATGGCAAAATTTTCATAACTATTATATCTAGGTGAACAGTATATGGGAGTTCTTTATACTTTTGTCGCTATTTTCATGTGAGTTTGAAATTTTTCATAATAAAAAAATTTTAAGTCAGTTGGGCATCATTATTATCCTCAACAAACATTTAATGAGTACCTACTACGATTAAGATTCCTAGGCCCACAAAGACGTATAAGATACTGCCTCTATCCCTCAAAAACATTAATAATCTGCCCAGAGAGATTGGACATATGCATATAAAGATAAATGACATGCATTAGATAGCATATACTCAATGCCTTATGTAGGTAGTAAGTACAACAACAGTTCAGAGAAGAAAGCAACTGTTGGGCAGCTTCAAAGAGTAGGACTTCAAACTTACTACAATAATCAAGAGAGTATGGTACTAGCATAACGATAGACACACAGATCAGTGGAACAGAAATGAGAGTCCAAAATAAACCCTTATCTTTACAGACAATTGATTTTCAACAAGGGTGCTAAGACAATTCAATGTGAAAAGAACAGTCTTTTTAATAAATGGTGCTTAGACAATTGGATATGCATTTGCAAAAGAATGAAGGTGGACTCCTACCTCACACCATACACAAAAATTAATTCAAAATGGATGAAAGGCCTAAACATAAGAGCTAAAACTTTAAAACTCTTAGACAAAAACATAGAAGTAAATATTTGTGAACCTTGGTTAGACAATGGTTTCTTAGATACGACACTAAAGCTACAAGTGACAAAAGAAAAAAATTAGATAAACTGGACTTCATGAAAATTTAAAACTTTTATGATTCAAAGGATACTATCAAGAAAGCTAAAACACAACTAACAGAATGGAAGAAAATATTTGCAAATCATATATCTGATAAGAAACATATCCAGAGTATATAAAGAACTCCTACTACTCAACAATAAAAACACAAATAATCCAATTTTATTTTTATTATATTTTATTTTTTGTGTCCCTCTCTTTATCAAGCCCAGTTCATAGTTGTCACATATTTCCTCTGGAAATTTTTAAATAACTAAGAGACTCGAAGAGACATTTCTCCAAAGAAGATACTACAAATGGCCAATAAATATATGAAAGGATACTCAACATCATTAGTCATTAGGGAAATGCAAATCAAAACTACAATGAGATTCCACTTTATACCCCCAGGAGAACTAAAACCACAAAGATGACAATGACAAATGCTGGCAAGGGATGTGGAAAAATTGGAACCCTCATACATGCTGGTGAGAATGTAAATGGTGCAGCCACTTTAGAAAACAGTTTGGCAGTTCCTCAGAAAGTTAAATACAGAGATATCATATGACTCAGCAATTCTACTTCCAGGTGTACACCCAAGAGACTAAGAGCATATGTTCACACAAAAACTTGTACACAAATATTCATAGCAGCATTATCTATAACAGTCAAAAAGTAGAAACAACCCAAATATCCAACAACTGATGAATCGATAAATAAAACATGGTATATCCGTAAACCAAATAGTATTTGGAAATAATAAGGAACGAAGTACTGATACATGCTACAACATGGATGAACCTTGAAAACATTACGCTAAAAGAAAGAAGCCAGATATAAAAGAATACATATTGGGGCTTCCCTGGTGGCGCAGTGGTTGGGGGTCTGCCTGCCAATGCAGGGGACACGGGTTCGTGCCCTGGTCTGGGAAGATCCCACATGCCGCGGAGCAACTAGGCCCGTGAGCCACAACTACTGAGCCTGCGCGTCTGGAGCCTGTGCTCCACAACAAGAGAGGCCGCGACAGTGAGAGGCCCGCGCACCGCGATGAAGAGTGGCCCCCGCTCGCCGCAACTGGAGAAGGCCCTCGCACAGCAACAAAGACCCAACACAGCCAAAAATAAATAAATAAATATTTTTTTTAAAAAAAAGAATACATATTATATTGCATTTATATGAAATGTCCAGAATAGGCAAATCCATAGAGACATAAAACAGATTAGCTGTTGCCAGGGATTGGACGGGTGGGGCATAGAGAGTGACTGTTAATGGGTAAAGGGTTACGTTTGGGGGAGTGACGAAAATGTTATAAAATTAGAAAGTTGCATAACTCTGTGAATATACTAAAAAGCAATGAACTGTACACTTTAAAAGGGTAGATTTTATGTTATGTGATTTATATCTTAATAAAACTGTTTAAAAAAACAAACAAACCTACAATAAAAGCTTTTTTTTTTAAAGTAAAACTTGAACTAGGATAAGGAAGCAAAGTAAGATTTGTACAGGAGGAGAAGAAGGTAGGGAAACTGTTCCAAGTAAAGAGAATAGCATGAATTGGGGCTCAAATGTGGAAATGTACATGGCATGTTCAAGGAATAAATTATAATGTATGTTTGTATAGGGAAGTAATGGTAATTAATGCCAGTGATATCTACAGATAGGAAAAGACGATAACTGTGTACAGGAAAATACTGGACTAGAGAGCTCTGAACTGTAAACCAAACCTATCTAATGAAATTCTAACGCATGCTAACTGATATGCCTAAGTAAAATAAGGAAGCCCAGGACATACACTTTTTGATTTTATATAGACATAAGCAAGATTAAAAATAACTGAACAACTTCTAAGAAGTGCCTCTGGTTTCTATTCTGTAGGTTAGAAGTATCAAGTATCAAATATCAAATAAGTCGATGAACAAACGACTTAACTTTCGATAGTAAACTTACCAGATCTTCAGGAGTTGCCCGATGAACGGTTAGATCAGTTACAGTGTTCTGCAAAAAAAAGATGGACTTTCTTTAAAAAGCAAAAGGTTTCTTACAAAATATTAGTATATGCTGAATTTTAATGGCTGAAAACGGATTCAAAATCCTGAGACCAAAAAGTCTTTCCTTGAGAATTAAATTCTCAATTTAAATATTAACATGGATTACTTTTAGGTGTCTTGTAGAAAATAACTGACTATTTTTAAGTGTCTCACAGAAATTAAGCACTAAATTCACCAAGCAAGCATACATTATATTAAAATAATGAAAACAACCAGGTAGTACATAATTCAAAACGAGTTAGTTTAACTAAAGTTATAGTTTTCAAACTATATTTCATGGAACAAGGCAACTCTAAAGATTCCTAAAATATAAAGTGTGAACCTCTCACTACAGAGAGGTTCAATTTGTGCCCATGCCAACACCTTAAGCATAGAACCTATCATAACGAGAGACAAATTTTGAGGGTATTGTATAATTTCATAAAATGTGAAAACAGTCACTCAAGTAAAAGGGCACTAAACCAAATGGCAGGGCTTCCACATTGCACAACTCCAGGTGGTTCCGTTGATATCACAGGCCATGTAAATAGCTCCCCTTGGAATTGTGCAGTGCACAACTTGCACAGCTCTGAGTAGCAGCCCTGCAATTTGGTCCTTTCCAAAATGACTTCAGCCATTGTGTTATACAGATTTGATAAGGCGGGGGAAAAAGCAATGTAGAGTTTTAATTCTAAGAGAAATACAGAGAACTGAGCCTAGTGAAATAGCTTCTGATGTATTCAAAGACTTAACCTTTGGGCCACAGTTTGTATTTAGCTCAAGTCTTTTATATACTAAAACTGTTATTCCTTCCATATTGATTTAGAAAAGTACAAGATACAACGGTAAGATCATGAGAATTGGTTTTTTTTGTTTTTTGGGGGGTTTTTCTGGCCATGCCACATGGCTTATGGGATCTTAGTTCCTCGACCAGGGATTGAACCTGGGTCCTCAGCAGTGAAAGTGCCAATCCTAACCACTGGACCACGAGGGAATTCCCGAGAATTGTTTTTAATAATCATAATAAAAATTCAGGCATATAAGTAATATGCTTGGAATTAGTTTTCATGGGAGAAAATATAATTTCATTTATACTACTATTGCTTAAAACTACAGTTGACTCTTGAACAACATGGGTTTGAACACAGATCCAATTATGTGTCGATATTTTTCAACACATACTACAGTGCGACACGATCCACAGTTGGTTGAACCCATGGATGCAAAACCACAGATACAGAGAGCCAACTGTAAAGTTATATGTGGATTTTCGACTGTGCAGAGGGTCGGTGCCCCTAACCCCCATGTTGTTCAAGGGTCAACTGTATTTTCTTCTGAAATTGCCTTTAAATCTAATTTACAAGCCATTTCAGAAAATGCCTCAGTATTTTCATCAAAACAGTATTATTCAGTTGAGCTCTCCTTCCTCATTTACCATTCACACCAAATGACCTATAACTCCTTTCAAGTTCTATCTACCTTCAAATAACAAAGTTTTTTCCACCACTGGAGATAATATCAAGTAAATGAGGAAGGCTCTGAATGCAATTTCAAATAATGGTTTTCAATTATGTTTTGAGCAACAGCAGCATATCAAAATAAATATGGAACTTCCCAAAGTAACCACTCTGAAGGGCACAACTTATGTTATCATGTGCATTTTTTCACCTTTTAATCAGTATCATTACCTTAGAGTCATATCCTTATACTATTTTACAGCCAATCACATGGCAACAAAGCAATCTAAACATAGAGAAATCCCCCTGCCCCACTTTCTAAGGCTGTCAGTTTGCCCAGGATACCTGGCTAAGGTGGTTGGCCACAACCCAGAAGATTCTAAGTCCAAAAGAATCCCTAAGATCCAAACTAGTCCCTGACCAGTTAATCTTCACAACAGAAAGTAAAAGTACCCAAAGTCTCATGGTCCAAACCAAAGTACCCAGCTCCAAAAGATAAAAATCCCCTTGATAATACCAACTGGTACTCAGGGTAGGAGCCAGGGATCATGTCTCAGATACCTGAGACCTGTCTTACATCTTACGAGAACCTTTGTACCGAAATTGACAAATCTCTGGAGATGAGCAAAAAACAATTCGAGGGGTAAGAGAGCAAGGATCACCCACTTTTTCAGTCAAAAATGCCACTCACATGATTATGATATCACAGGTTGCTATGGGCAAATCTAAAATATGTACCAAAAAATTTCAGATTTCAGGTTAACTAGAGTTGCCTTAAAGCAGTGAGTTTTCAAAGTAGAGGTAGGGGGACTTTTTAAAAACACACTCCCCACTCACTTAAGATCTCAGTTCTTAAAAAGAGGTAGAGCTATAGCCTCAGCATGCATATTGTTTAAAAACTCCCCAAAGGCATCTGCTCTTCCCTCCAAGACCTAGGATATTGGATTGGCCAAAAAGTTCATTCGGTTAAAGAATACGTTGTTCAATAAAGTTCTTGGTGAAAATGAAAAATGTCTTTTATTTTTACTTAAAACCAAACAAACGTTTTGGCCAACCCAATAACATGCCCAGAAACCAATTCCACCGTATCGCATGCTAAGCCCCATTCAGAGCACCATCCTGAGTGACTAAGGTCATGTCATCACATTTATTCCTTCCATGTAATGTTATACTGTGTATTATCCCACCTAGACTTACATCCCATTCTTGCTTTACTGACATTTTCTTCTTCTTTACTTTCAGTGCTTTCCTTCCTCCTCCATGGGGACCGTAACGGTTCACTCTGACAAATGACATCTAGGAGTAATAATCATATCAAATTTTAAAAATACATGAAAAACTAATAATTAATCATCACCAGAGAGGGAAAAAGATATCTAAGAAAATAAATTTTAAAACATCAGAAGAGAACTTTAAGTATAATGAAAGGAACAGGCTACCAAAAGACTTGGTTCTTTCACTTCACAATGATTAGAAAGTTGATACTGATAACTATGATAAAAGAGGTTTCAAATCAACAAATTAAATATATGTGATTAATAAAGAACCCTAGGAATGAAGCAAGTATGACCTAAAGCAGAGATCTATCTGACAGCAGTCATAAGCATTGTCACCTGTTACACAAATTCGCAATGAATAGAGGAAATGTCAATCACATGTGAACAATATGAATGTAAGAGAAGGACAGCAAGAGATAGTTGGGGTTCTTTTTTAAGCATCTAACACTCAAAATCACTACCAGACACATACATACTTACCTTAAAATAAAGGTGGTTAAATTTTAGAGAATGAATGAGTTATGATACGATCTCTAGTATATTTTTCACATAATACTAAATGGGGGTGATTACTGATACTAAACTAGAATACGAAAATGGCCAACAGTTGCTTGGCACTTTTAAAATGCAATGCTAAGGACATTAGACTAAACATCATACAAAATTAGAAAAAGACTCACAGTGCCTGAACACTAGGATTTGAGGATACATATGTGATTTTTAAAAAGCAACACATATACATGACTCCAATTCCAGAACTTCTTTAACATCTAAATAATTACGGAACTTTCCAGCTGACCCCCTTACTCCAAATTATCCTAAAACAAAGACTCTAGTATTTTCCTTAAGTACATCTATTAAAAAAAATCATTTAGTCTACTGTGAATAAAGATGACTAAATGCAAGTATTTCTCAGGAATTGGCCCTCTGTCCTATAACTCTTAGCAACCACATTCATTCTTTAAGCATGGTATCTAATTTCAGAACGTACAGTCCAGCAAAGGAGATAAGTCACATACAAGTTAGAGAATAACATTTAAGTGTTATCATAGTGATGGTGATGATGGCGATGATGATGACAGTGGTGGTGGTTATAATGATGGAATTAGCTACTAAGTACTTTCTTCAAGCCAGGTACTACTCTAAACTCTTCCCATATATTATCTCCTTTAATCCTCACACTAATCCCATGAAGTATTTACTATTTGTTACTCATTTTACAGATGAGAAAACTAAGGGACAAAGAGTTAACTGACTGGGAAGGTCACACAGTAAATTGCAGAGCCATATGTGCCATTTTAAAAGATATGGAATGGAATAGAACCAAGAGTCCAAAACAAAACTTTAAACTTATGGTCAGTTTACATTCAACAAAGGTGCCAAGAAACAAGTAAATGGGGAAAGAACAGTCTTTTATAGCTACTTTATTTATTTATTTATTTATTTATTTTTATTTTTGGCTATGTTGGGTCTTCGGTTCGTGCGAGGGCTTTCTCCAGTTACGGCAAGTGGGGGCCACTCTTCATCGCGGTGCGGGGACCGCTCTTCATCGCGGCGCGCGGGCCTTTCACTATCGCGGCCCCTCCCGTTGCGGGGCACAGGCTCCAGACGCGCAGGCTCAGTAGTTGTGGCTCACGGGCCCAGTTGCTCCGCGGCATGTGGGATCTTCCCAGACCAGGGCTCGAACCCGTGTCCCCTGCATTAGCAGGCAGACTCCCAACCACTGCGCCACCAGGGAAGCCCCAGAACAGTCTTTTAAAGTAATGGTGCTGGGACAACTGGATATCCATATGAAAAAGAATGAAGTAACACCCCCTACCTTACAACATGTAAAAAAATTAACTTAAAATGAATCACAGACTTAAATGTAAGAGCTAAAAGTACAAAACTCCTAGAAGATAACATAAGCATAAATTTTCACGAACCTTGGGTTAAGCAATGGTTTCTCAAAAATGACACTAAAAACACAAGCAACCAAAGAAAAAATAAATTGGACTCCATCAAAATTAAAAACTTTTGTGCTTCAAAGGACACCATCAAGAAAGTGAAAAGACAACCAAAAGAATGAGAGAAAACATTTGCAAATCATATATATAATAAGTTACTTGCATCCAGAATATATAAAGAACTCTTACAACTCAACAACAAAAAATCCAATTTTAAAATGGCTAAGGGGGCTTCCCTGGTGGCACAGTGGTTAAGAATCCACCTGCCAATGCAGGGGACACAGGTTTGAGCCCTGGTCCAGGAAGATCCCACATGCCGCAGAGCAACTAGGCCTGTGCGCCAAAACTACTGAGCCTGCACTCTAGAGTCCACGAGCCACAACTACTGAGCCCATGTGCCACAACTACTGAAGCCCGCGTGCCTAGAGCCCATGCTCTGCAACAAGACAAGCCACTGCAATGAGAAGCCCGCGCACCACAACGAAGAGTAGCCCCTACTCGCCGCAACTAGAGAAAACCCGCGTGCAGCAACGAAGACCCAATGCAGCCAAAAATAAATTTTAAATTTTTTTAAAAAAAGAAAGAAAAAATAAATAAATAAAATGGCTAAGGGATTTGAATACACATTTCCCCAAAGAAGATACTACAAATGGCCAATAAACATGTGAAGAGATGTTCAAGATCACCAGTCATTAAATGCAAATCAAAACCATAATGAGATATTACCTTACACCCACCAGGATGGTTATAATCAAAAAGATGTAAATAACAAGCTTTGGCGAGAATGTGGAGAAATTGGAATCCCCATATACCACTAGTGGGAATGCAAAATGGCATAGCCACTTTGGAAAACAGTTTGGCAGTTCCTAAAAAAGTTAAACACAGAGTTACTACTACATGACTCAGCAATTCTAGTCCCACATATATAGCAAAAAGAATTGAAAACTTATGTCCACACAAAAACTTGGACATGAATGTTCATAGCAACATTATTCTTAATAGACAAAAAGTGGAAACATCCCAAATATCCACTAACTGAAGAAGGGATAAATAAGATATTGTATATCCATATTCTGTAATATTATTTAGCAATAATAAGGAATGAAGTACTGACACATGCTACAACATGGATGAACCTTGAAAATATTATGCTAAGAGAAAGAAGCCAGACACCAAAGGTCATAAATTATATGATTCCATTTATATGAAATGTCCAGGATAGGCAAGTCCATAAAGACATAAAGTAGATTAGTGAAAATGTCCTGGAATTAGATAGTTGTGATGGTTGTAAAACTGTGAATATACTAAAAAACTCTAAACTGTATACTTTTAAAGGGCTAAATTTTATGGTCTGTGAGTTATATCTCAACAATGCTGTTATAAAAAAAGATATGGAAAAATATAATGGTTATTCAAAAAGGCTTTCTTATGTATTTTACTCTTTAACCACTTAGATCTTCGATTTACTTGGCAGAAACAAAGGGAAATCATAAAATGTCAGTATATCTAAATGATGAATTATGTATTCATTAAAATTATATTATGAAGAATGTAGGAAAGTACATAGAAAGTTCAGTGTAAAAAGTAGAATACAGAACTGCACATATAGTATATTCTCATGATGTTAATACACACACAATACTAATAAAGCACTTACCTGTGCTAAAAGCTTCACATTTAATCCCACAACCCGATGAGGCACATACTATCCTGAGACACACTAGAGCATAGTAGTTAAGAGTACAGTCTAAAACCAGACTGCCTGGGTTCACATCCCAGCTCTGCCACTAGCTGTAAAATGGAACTAATTAAATGCACAAGCTGCTCAGAACCCCTGCCCAGCACATACTAAGTTCTACTTAAGGATTACTAATGATTATGTCAGCAACAATTATTAACCCCCTTTCCCAAATGAGAAAACTGAGGCTTTTGGGATATTGCTCAAAGTCACAGAAATAATAATGCACAGAGCTGGGAGCTGACACTCAAAACCAGATCTGACTAATTATGACTAATTATAATAATGCACATTCTAGAAAACATTACTAGAATTAAGTTATCTCTGGTTGGTTCTATATTTTCCAAACTTTCTACGATGGACTCGTGTTACTCTTAAAATACTTTATTTCAAGTTATTTAAAATATTATACTTTTCCATCAGCCACAATTCTGAAAAACCGTCCCTGAATCTGAAGTACGCAAAGGTTAAGTTCACAATGGTGTAACAAAGCTGCTATCCTATCTCTGACTTTCCCTTCACCAACAAACTTCATGAAGGAGAGGCGTATTTCAGCACTTGTATTTACTAAGCCTCAGTTATACTTCAAACTTTTATAACACAGGAACCACCTATGCACTGAAAAGTGTTCTCTTGAACATCACCAGTAAAGGTGACCATATTTTTCTTGACCAAAGATCAGACTTCGTGGTCTAACAAAGGGATTCTGTGCCATTTACAGGAACCAGGTATCATAAGGGAGCTATAGTTTACATGCTGAAATGTAAGACTATAAAGATAGTCTGATGGTTTACAGTGCCAAGATGTCAAATAATAAAATTAGCATAACCCAGAAAATCTAGGTTCATTGGGAGAAAATCTAAAATACTAATAGCTTCCTAATTGCTAAAATTATTGGTCCCTTATTTCTCAGGCCCTTTCCATCTCTAGAGACACCCACTCCTGGAAGCTCGCCCCTCCCTTGGCTTCCATGACACTCTTTCTCCTGGTTTCTCTCCTATTCTTTTCTCCTTTTCTTTTCAGGCTAAGACAATACTCACATACTATGTAATCAAGGATCTTCACTCAGTTCTATCCCAGTCTTCTTTTCTTTCCATTGGACACCCACTCTCTTTGTCCAATAATTGTTTTTGAGAGTCTACCACATGCCAGGCACTGGCCAGGCACTGGAGATACAATAGTAAACAAGTCTAACATGGCACCAGCTCTCATGGAGCTTACTTCCTAGATCACCAAGGGGAATTCACATCTTCCCTTAGTGATCTCACCTACTCCCTTGCGCAAAGCTATCCATGTACTGGGAACACAAACACACTGTGAAAGTTAGTCCCAAATCAAGGATGCGTACCTTTCCTCAAAACACCTAACACTCATTTCCAACTGGCTTCTGTGCACATCTCTCAAATATCTCAAATACAGTATGGCTAATATACAGCTTAGCATCCATGGCCCCTCCCCACCAATGTCTAGTTCTTGATATATAACTGGCTTGCTCAGTAAATGTCTGCTGAATAACCCTGAAGTACAGAATTACCTTTCTTCCAGTTGCTCCAGTTTAAAACCTTAGCATCACCTTCTCTCCCTTCTTGTCTCAAAGCCAATCAGATACCAGAATCTATTCATTCTTTCCCTCAAACATCTCTCTCATGTCCCCCTTTTTTCATCTTTACTATGAATGTTTTTGTCCAGGTTCTCATTATTTCCCCTAATTAATCTTCCTTTCACTCATTTGCTTGCCCACTTCATCAACCATCTATTATTTCAACAAGTATTTTGAAAGCACCTGCCAAGAGCTAGGCACCAGATACAGCAAGAAAGTGGAATAACTCTGGACCCTCACAGAGCTTAGCTTGTCCGACCACAATTAAATAAGTAATTGCAATAAAAGGCTAACGTTGGAAGTAAATTCAGTGTCATAGAAATACCTAACTTACTCTACACAGTGAGAAAAGGCAACCTCCTCCTTCTAATTCCCCTAAAAATATTTAAGCTGAGAGCGGAACTATGACTAAAAGTTAGAAGCTGGGGAAAAAATGCTCCAGGTTGGGGTCGGGGGAGGGCACTTACAAAGGGTTTGAGAGGTTCAGTTTGACTAACAAAGATTTGAGAGGGTAGGAAGGCTAGAAAGAGGATAAAAAAGAAAGGCAGAGGCCAGATTATGGCCTTGTGAGCCACAGCAATTTGAACACTAACCTAAAGACCTATAGGAAGCCACTGAAGTGTTTTAAGCAAGGTCAGTTACGATGCGATTTAGTAAAACCACTCTGGCTAGTAGAAAATTGATCAAAGGGAAACAAGACCTCTTTCCAAACACTATCCCTCCAATCACTCCTACCCAGATATATGGATAGAGTATAGCTCTCAAAACTTTACTTCCTTCCTCAAAAGATTTTAACAGCGCTCCCCTGCAGAGAGGAATCCAGCTCAGCTCGGCACTCAGACACTCTCCCCGCTCCGTGCGGCCCAGCTGACCTTTCTTTGCAGTCATTTCTCCTCTCACATCTCCCACACATCCTAAAACAAAGCTCTCGCCTTCACATATAGTTCCAGCCGTTCCTTTCGCTCTGCTTGGAACACCCGTCACACTTTCACTCCCTTTTCCACGGGGTTAACTCCCACTCACTCTTCAAAACTCATTCAGGCGGGCCTTCCTGATAAACCCTTTCTTAACCTTCAAATCGACTTAAATGACCCTCCCTGTCCCCAAGTACCCCGGGTAGTTTGACTCTCTCCCACGAGACCGGAAATTCCTTGAAAACTACATTAGGGCACCCCAATTTCTAGCTCTGTGCGTAAGTGCCCGAAAGCGGTGCGCACGCGCACACTCAGGATGCTCCTGGGGGAGCGCGCTAGACACAAACACACCCAGACAGGCATCGTGACACGCACACACACTCGCAAAACACATGGAGTCGCGGGTGCACTTTCTGTAGTAAGGATCCTCAACCCAGGCGCCTGGATCTCCAGGGAACAGAGAGGAAGACGCCACGACCGTTCGCCCCGCCCTGTAGCCCCGGTCCCTAAGATTCTGTGGGGCGGGCTACAGGCCTCCGCCCCGTCATCGCAACCTGCCTTGCCGTTTCCTGACTGCTGCCTCCACCACGACTAAAACTCCAGGCTCCAGAACCACCCAGCCGGCCACAAGTTAACACAGCCCGCCGCTTCCGGGATGTTGCCTAGGTTACCGGAGCCCCGCCCATTCCATTGCGTACATCCGGCGAGGCCAGTGTGCAGGCGCCTCCCAAAATCTGGCTTGCGCTATGAGATAAAAAGGCTCTTGGCGTGTCTTGCGTTGGCCGCTTGTCGGCAGGGTTCCGGGCATAGTTTTGGAGGGTAGGCATGTAGCATTAGCCAGGTTCTTGTGAATTCTCAGAAAGAAAGACGTTGCTCCCCACACCAAACTTCACATGTCACACTTGCTTTCACCTCTGTTTATTCAAAAATATTTATTACTACCTACCAATGTGCCAGAGACTATGTTATATTCAGCGGAGTCTAAAAACAGGCAAAGTGCCTGGCCTCAGGAATCTTACTGTGTAATAGCAAACAGTTACCAACAATACAAATGTCAAATTAAAACTGTGACAAGTGCTAACAATTAGGCATACTAACTAGATACTAAACTTATGGGAATAATTGAATTACTAGGAAAGCTGAAAAGCAAGGATGAGTAAATTACCAGGGACGGATAAAGCTTTCCTGCAGAGGAAGCCACATATGCAAAGGTGTGTGGCAAGCGCAAGGGAGTGGAAAAAGTCCAGTACCTCTGGTGTTGGTGTAAGGAAGGCTGCCCTAATTGGGCGGAGCCAAGACAGGCATAGCTGTGTATCCCATGTTAAGATCTTCACAGAGCATTTCATTGGAAAACAGAGTTAATTTGCTCCAATAATACAACCTCCTTCAGGTCCCGGTTTTCTACTGTTAAGACACACCCATACATGGGCCAGCAAATACACATTCAACACCTTCTAGATGCAAAGAACTGCCTTCTAATAGTTTCCACTCTGATTGAGGAAGTTTGATGTAGTTATATTCAACGGTCAGTCAATATAATCATCCCCTGCATACATCTTCAACTCCCTGCCCCTCTCTGAGTTACTGAAAACTTGGCAAAACCACAATCCTGGCTATTTCAACACTGTATTTACTAAGTGCCTGAACCTTTCCAGATGAAACTGGAAGGAGCAAAACACTCAGCCGTGCTGACTTTAAATTCATGATCACTAATTTTAAGTGGGTCTTTAAAAATGACTGAAGACCACAGTACCGTTCCCTGCTCTATTAATTCTCCTACCCTCCCAAATGACAACTTTATACCTTCTCTCGTGCTCAACATCTCTTCCTCTATCCTCAGTCTCAGCCAGTGACCTTGCTCCCTACTTCACTGACAACACTGAAGCAATCTGAAGAGAACTTCCATAAGCTCTCAGCACTAATTCAATCCTCCTATCAGCATCTTTACCCACCAACCTGCCTTCCAGAAGCTCAACAAAATCCAAACACAAACATGAAGAACATTACATCAAGGTACATAATAACCAAATTCAGTGGTAAAGAAAAAAATCTTAAAAGCAGCCAGAGGGAAGACATTACAGAGGAACAAAAATAAGGATAACATCATATTTCTCATCAGAACTATTGCAAGCAAGAAGACAGTAAAACATCCTTAATGTATTAAAAGAAAAATACCTGTCAACCTAGAATTCTATATCTGTCAAAAATATATTTTAAAGATGAGGATGAAATAAATATGCTTCCACACACAACTGATAAAATTTATCACCAGCAGACCCCCACTATGAGGAATGTTAAAGTAGGTACTTCAAGCAGAAGGAAAATGATACCAGGTGGAAATCTGGATCTACACAATGACAAGCACTGGAAATAGCTACAGGAGTAAGTACGTAAGATTATTTTTCTTATTATTTAAATCTCTTTAAAAGATAGTTGACTACTTAAACAAGTATAATGCAAATGTATTGTGATGTTATAATATATGTAAAGGCAAAATGCATGGCAACAATAACATAAAGTCCAGAGGAAATATATTGTTGTAGGCTCTTATACTATTCTGATGTGTTATAAAATCACTTGAAGTTAGACTGTGACAAGTTAAAGATGTATTCTATAAACCCTAAAGCTATCACTAAAGTAGTAAGAATTACAGCTAAACAAGATGATATCTATAAAAAGAGATATTATAAAAGAGATAACAAAAAATAGTTGATCAAAAGTAGGCAGAAAAGTGCAAAAAAAGGAAACAAAGAACAGATGAGAGAAATAGAAAAAAACAGCAAGATGATAGATACAAATCAATTACTACATTAAATGCAAATAGTCTAATCACCTCGATTAAAGGGCAGAGATTGTCAGATTAGATTTTTTAAATTACTGCCTATAAAAAGAGACACACATTTATCAATAATATAAAAACACAAGTAAGTTTAATGTACAAGGATGGGAAAAGATATATCATGCTAACACTAATCAAAAGAAAGCTGGAGTGGCTTTACCAATATTTGATGAAGTAGATTTCAGAGCAAAGAATATTATCAGGGGTAAATAAGATCATTTCATGATGGTAAAGGGGCCATTAAATCAAAAGTATACAACAATTCTAAACATTTATGCACCTAATAAGAGAGCTTCAAAATAAATGAAGCAAAAACTGATAGAACTGCAATGTGAAATAAACTCCACAATTATAGTCAGAAATTTCAATCCCCCTCCCAGAATAACCTGTAATACAAGTAGGTAGAAAATCAGCAAGGTTATAATAGGCTTGAAAAACATTATCAGCCATCTTGACCTGATTACATATATAGAATATTACTCCAACAACCAGCAGAATACAAATGCTTATCATATGTATACAGAATTTTTAGCAAGATGGACAATAATCTGGACCATAAAGCAAGTTTCAATAAATCCAAAAGGATTCAAGTTATGCTAGCTATGTTCTCTGACCACAATGGTTAAATACAAAGAGGAAAGAAATAATAAAGATTAAAGCTGAATCAATAAAATAGTAAAGCAAAAAACAATAGAGAAAACCAATGAAACTAACAGCTGAATCTTTGAGATGATTAATTAAATTGATGAACCTATAAACAAATTGATCAGGGGAAAGTTACATATAAATTACCAATATTGGAAATGAGAGAGGTGACAGATTCTACTGATACTAAAAGAATAATATAATATTTTTATTATTTTTATTTTTGGCTGTGTTGGGTCTTCGTTTCTGTGTGAGGGCTTTCTCCAGTTGCGGCGAGTGGGGGCCACTCTTCATCGCGGTGCGCGGGCCTCTCACTATCGCGGCCTCTCATGTTGCGGAGCACAGGCTTCAGACGCGCAGGCTCAGTAGTTGTGGCTCACGGGCCCAGTTGCTCCGCGGCATGTGGGATCTTCCCAGACCAGGGCTCGAACCCGTGTCCCCTGCATTGGCAGGCGGATTCTCAACCACTGCGCCACCAGGGAAGCCCTAATATAATATTTTGAACAACCCTATAGTAATAAATTCAACATCATAGGAAAAAATGGACAAATTCCTTGAAAAACATAAATTACCAGACTTTCTCAAGAAAAAATGGATAACCTAAATAGCCCTATATCTATTAAAGAAGTTAAAGTTGCAATTTAAAAAAAAAAAAAAAAAAAAACCTTCTCACAAAGAAAAATACAGGTCCAGATGGCTTTACTGGTGAATTCTACCAAACATTTGGGGAAGAAATATTACCAATTCTACAGAAACTCTTTCAAAAAAATTGAAGAGTTGAAGAGGAGGGAATAATTTCCAACTCACTCTATGAGGCCAGCATTATCCTGATATCTAAAGCAGAGATAAGTTTACAAGAAAACTACAGACGAATATCCCTCATGATTATAGATGCAAAAATTCTTAGCAAAATTTTAACAGAACTCATTTAATAAAATAATTATGCTGAGTGAAAGAAGCCAAACAAATTTTAAAAAGGGTATATACGGTGTGAGTCCATTTATGAGTCTCTAGAAAATGAAAGTTAATGTAGTAACAGAAAACAGACCACTGGATGCTTGAATAGAAAGGAAGCAGAGAGGAAGTAGGAGAGAGATTTAAAGGAAGAAGAAAACTTTAGAGGATGTTGGATATGTAGAAAATGGTTTCATGAGTATGTGTGTCTATAACACAGGTGATATATATGCTTTAAATATGTGAAGTTTGTTGTGTGTCAATTATACCTCAAGAAAGCTATTTATTTAGCTTTCTCTGGGTGGTCCAAATGTGAGCCAGATATGCTCCCCAAGCCATAAGATGCTCTACTTCTGCTTAGTCCACCTCCAGTTCCCCCATCCCAAATTCTCATCAGAGTATTTCTGAAGTCTTCCCTTTATTTCACTATAAACCTTTCCCACTCCCCTCTTGTCTTTGAGTCTCTGCCAAATGCAAGTGATGGTGGATGATCCTTCCTATATCAAATGCCAAATAAATAGTTTCTGTTTATTCTCATGTCAATAGTCTTTGTTTCCACAACTGCTTCTATTTTTTATGACACTGATTTTTTTTTTTACTATGGAGAAGATTCGTCTTCAGTACTACTATGAAAAGAATCATACGTTTTATATATTCTGATTTTCAAAATGTAAAAATACCTAAACTGGGATATAAATCATATAGATCTCTGGTTGGTTATGAGGAACAAAAAATAGGGAAGCTGGCAGACATGACCAAATCAGGACAATTCTGGGTTGATTGTTGCAGAGGTTATGGTTTGGCTTCCTGGACTGACTGCTGCAGAGATTGTGGGTCAAGTTCTATTGTTATATATCATCTGGCCATTGTCTGTTTGAATATTCAATCACAGACACCACCATGACTAGCAAACAAGAGATCAAGAGCAATGCAACTGTCCACCACTGCTCATGCCAATGAGTTGAGACTGATTTCTATTCCTTCTAGAGCTTAGGTAGTATCATTAATAACTTCTGCCAAAGTTAATGATAACTTCATCTTATAGCCTTTTCTATTTGTATAATTCTCACCATTGAGAAGACTGCTCTGATTATTAGGATAAACAATGAGTCAGCAATTCCTCTAGGTAGAGTACCTGAACAATCAAGGGTAGTCTCCTTTTGTAGCTTGCATCTGAGTCAGAATTTCCAAGCTTGGTAGTTTATAGAATTAAGAGTTTAGGTGTATAAAGAAGTCTTGGGATGCTGTTACTAAAGTGGATAAAATCTTAGTCTGAGGCAAACAAGACCATGTGTTCTGCCTGCAAAGGAAGTAGTAGCCTATAGGGGCACATGGAGATCCAAGAAAAAAGATTTTATCATAAAATGAAGTCAGAACCAAGAACTTACATATTTAGATCTCTATTAGTCTCTTCCAAGTGGCAAGTATTTGGCCCATCACCCTAAAAAGTTTGTTGAATTCAAATTTAGAATTACCTGGGGTCTGATCAATAGATTGTACTAATTGATTCTTTCTCTGGGAGAAGGGAAAATAGCAGAGTCACAGGTTAATGTGTTTAATGTAGTTTGTCCATGTAGGTGCAAGTGGAATAGCCATTGGCTATAGTTCTCTATGATCTCATTTGATGCTAGCCTATACGTTTTCATTGTGAGAATCCAATGATGAATGGCATATCCAACAGTCAGTAAGGCTGAGGGCAGAGGGTCCTATCTGGGACAATCTAAGAAGAGTGACTATGTTCTGATCCAACAATTATAATAAAGAGGGGGGGAAAGGAGAGAAGGGAGCATTCTGGGTAGAAAACATCAGTGATCTATATAGTAATAGAGAAGGAGAATATCAGTAAGTCGGTCAAAAACAAAACAACAATTAGACAGGGGTCCTGGTACAATGTCTTAGTTGGAATCTGTCCATTTTCCAAGGCCATGTGCTTATTCCAAAGGTCTTTGGTCCATTGTCTATTTCCAAAGATCATCTGCTTCTAAAGGATCTGTGATAATCCTCAGCTTGAAGTCCCCTATTGGAGTAGACTTCCAGTTATATGGAACTCTGAGTTGCTTATTTAGCTGTGAAAAGTTAAGTCAAAAATTGACTTACTGAAGTTTCACTAATATATTTGTTGTGTTAAAAAATGATTAAAGAAGACAACTTACGTGATACAAACAAACTTTACTTAACACTTCATGAAGTAGACAATCTCCTTTTGGAGAACTGCAAAATGGGGTAGAAGGAAGGAAGCTTTTACAGGATAAAGAAAGAACAGGAAAGAGAAAAACAGAAAATATCTGATTGGCTGGGGCCCCACAGTCAACCATGTTCGGGTGAGAAGGCCAAGAGCTGGCTTGCATTTGGGGATTGACCGAGTAAATATACTGCATTTCTGGTCAAGTGGAGCATTTAAAGGGATGCGAAAGTTATCTAAGTTTCAGTTTACTAATGTGGCACCCCAGGCAGGAGTGGCTCCATCTTGGGCCTAGAAAGGTATTTCAACAGTTATTAACAGTACCTAATAAGGTCCCTTCCAGTGAGGTTCAAGAGAGGTTTTTCCCAGTGTCTCTTCCAATAGATAAAATTTCCTAGTTGATGATCACCAACAGCCAATTTAAGAAGTGTCATGTGAAGCTGGCCTTAACGTGTCCATTATAGGACTTGCAATATTTTGCCACATCTGCATGGAGCAGAAAAGAGTCTAATATCAGGGGTGAAATTTCTAAAAGTATGTGCCTTCCTGTTAACAGTTCATAGGGATATAACCAATGTGTCACTGAGACATATGGCCAAAAGGGCTAGTGGGAGTACCTCTAGCCAAGAGAGCTCAAGAATTTCTGAAAGTTTTGCTAATTTTAATCTAAGGATTCCATTGGTTCTTTTCATCTTTCCAGAAGTTTGTGGGTGGTAAGGACAGTATAGTTTTTGAGAAAGAGTGATGCCATACAAAGTTCTTTTATAGTAGTTCATGTAAATTGTATGCCTTGGTCACTCGATATAAAAGTTGGTATACCCCAGATTCGAAACACAAAATCAAGCAGCTTTTTAGAGACTGCAAAGAATGTTCAACAAAGAAGATTTTCAGCAAGAAAATGCTGTAACCCATCCTAAAAATAAGTAAATCCCATGGAGAGTGGGAGCTGGATAAAATCTATCTGAAGCTCTTCAAAGGGTCCTGGAGGTTTGGGTTCCTGGCCATGCCTCATCTTTACAGTTTTTCCAGGATTATGTTGTTCACAAGTAACACATGTCCCCAAAATAATCTCAGCTGTCTTTTAAAGTTTTCCCACCAACATTGATTTAAGATAGTAAGCAATATGTCTTCACCATGATGCGTAATTTCATAGAGAAATTCAGCTAATATCCACTTGAAATCATCTGGTGCCACCAAATTGTCATCTTGAGAGTCTCAAGGATTATCTAAGTGAAGTATACACCACATTTCTTCCATTCTTCCTTTTCCAAATCATGGGCTGGATTTTTGATGTGGATATTTGATAATGGCTTCTTTGTCTCAATCCAGAGATTTGTCTTTTAGGGGGTTAGTTAGTATCATAATCTTGGTTAAGCCTGCTTGTTTGGCAAAATGATCTACTAGAGCATCTCCCTTAACTTCCATTTAATCTTTTTGTCTCTGTTACCATGGGCCTCAATCTTTACAATAGCCCTTTCACTGGGAAGTTGAAGTGCATCTAAAAATTTCTTAACTTGTTGTCCACTTTTGATGGGGATTCCAGCAGAAGTGAGAGAATCTTTTTGTTTCTAAAGCAGCATGTACTACTACAGAAGCATACCTGCTATCTGTATATGCGTTTATTCTCTGGTCTTTGGCTAGTTGACAAGCTCTAATAAGTGTTATAAATTCTGTCGTCTGGACTAACTTTCCCTAAGGTAGAGGACTATCCTGTAATGGAGAGTTGAGATTAGTGAAAGCATTAGCGATGGCATGATAATCTCCAGTTTCGACTTTGAAGTATGACCCATCAACAAATACTATTCTCAAAGGGAGAATTCTCAAAGGGAGAATCCTTTCTAATAAAGCTGAGTGAGGTACAGAAAGTCCCTAGCTGAAGCAAGACGATTGTGAGGTTCCCTTTCTGGTAAGGGCAGGAGAGTGGCAAAATTCAGGGTGTTGTGCAGTTAATAGTAATGTGAGAGGGAGAGGGCAACAGAAATTCATAAGAGGTTAACTGACGGACTTAAAAGTGTTGTGTGGAGACTGGTTCAAGATGGCGGAGTAGAAGGACGTGCTCTCACTTCCTCTTGCGAGAGCACCGGAATCACAACTAACTGCTGAACAACCATCGACAGGAAGACACTGGAACTCACCAAAAAAGATACCCCATATCCAAAGACAAAGAAGAAGCCACAGTGAGACGGTAGGAGGGGCGCAATCAAAATAAAATCAAATCCCATAACTGCTGGGTGGGTGACTCACAGACTGCAGAACACTTATACCACAGAAGTCCACCCACTGGAGTGAAGGTTCTGAGCCCCACGTCAGGCTTCCCAACGTGGGGGTCCGGCAACGGGAGGAGGAATTCCTACAGAATCAGACTTTGAAGGCTAGCGGGATTTCATTGCAGGACTTCGACAGTAGTGGGGGAAACAGACTCCATTCCTGGCGGGCACACACAAAGTAGTGTGTGCATCGGGACCCAGGGGAAGGAGCAGTGACCCCATAGGAGACTGAACCAGACCTACCTGCTAGTGTTGGAGGGTCTCCTGCAGAGGCAGGGGGTGGCTGTGTCTCACCATGAGGACAAGGACACTGGCAGCAGAAGTTTTGGGAAGTACTCCTTGGCGTGAGCCCTCCTAGGGTCCACCATTAGCCCCACCAAAGAGCCCAGGTAGGCTCCAGTGTTGGGTCGCCTCAGGCCAAACAACCAACAGGGAGAGAACCCAGCCCCACCCATCAGCACACAAGTGGATTAAAGTTTTACTGAGCTCTGCCCATCAGAGCAACACCAAGCTCTACCCACCACCAGTCCCTCCCATCGGGAAACTTGCACAAGCCTCTTAGATAGCCTCATCTACCAGAGGGCAGACAGCAGAAGCAAGAAGGTCTACAATCCTGCAGCCTGTGGAGCAAGAACCACATTCACAGAAAGATAGACAAGATGAAAAGGCAGAGGGCTATGTACCAGATGAAGGAACAAGATAAAACCCCAGAAAAACAACTAAATGAAGTGGAGATAGGCAACCTTCCAGAAAAAGAATTCAGAATAATGATAGTGAAGATGGTCCAGGACCTCGGAAAAACAATGGAGGCAAAGATAAAGAAGATGCAAGAAATATTTAACAAAGACCTAGAAGAATTAAAGAACAAACAGAGATGAAACATACAATAACTGAAATGAAAACTACAGTAGAAGGAATCAATAGCAGAATAACTGAGGCAGAAGAATGGATAAGTGACCTGGAAGACAGAATGGTAGAATTCACTGCTGTGGAACAAAATAAAGAAGAATGAAAAGAAATGAAGACAGCCTAAGAGACCTCGGGGACAGCAATAAACACAACAGCATTTGCATTATAGGGGTCCCAAAAGGAGAAGAGAGAGAGAAAGGACCCGAGAAAATATTTGAAGAGATTATAGTCGAAAACTTCCCTAACATGGGAAAGGAAATAGCCACCCAAGTCCAGGAAGTGCAGAGAGTCCCAGGCAGGATAAACCCAAGGAGAAACACGCCGAGGCACATAGTAATCAAATTGGCAAAAATTAAAGACAAAGAAAAATTATTGAAAGCAGCAAGGGAAAAATGACAAATAACATACAAGGGAACTCCCATAAGGTTAACAGCTGATTTCTCAGCAGAAACTCTACAAGCCAGAAGGGAGTGGCATGATACACTTAAAGTGATGAAAGGGAAGAACCTACAAAGAAGATTACTCTACCCAGCAAGGATCTCATTCAGAGTCAATGGAGAAATCAAAAGCTTTACAGAAAAGAAAAGCTAAGAGAATTCAGCACCACCAAACCAGTTCTACAACAAATGCTAAAGGAACTTCTCTAAGTGGGAAACACAAGAGAAGAAAAGGACCTACAAAAACAAACCCAAAACAATTAAGAAAATGGTAATAGGAACATACATATCGATAATTACCTTAAACGTGAATGGATTAAATGCTCCAACCAAAAGACACAGGCTCGCCAAATGGATACAAAAACAAGACCCTTATATATGCTGTCTACAAGAGACCCACTTCAGACCTAGGGACACATGCAGACTGAAAGTGAGGGGATGGAAAAAGATATTCCATGCAAATGGAAATCGAAAGAAAGCTGGAGTAGCAATATTCATATCAGATAAAATAGACTTTAAAATAAAGAATGTTACAAGAGACAAGGAAGGACACTATATAATGATCAAGGGATCAATCCAAGAAAAAGATATAACAATTATAAATATATATGCACCCAACATAGGAGCACTTCAATCCATAAGGCAACTGCTAACAGCTATAAAAGAAGAAATCAACAGTAACACAGTAATAGTGGGGACTTTAACACCTCACTTACACCAATGGACAGATCATCCAAACAGAAAATTAATGAGGAAACACAAGCTTTAAATGACGCAATAGACCAGATAGATTTAATTGATATTTATTGGACATTCCATCCAAAACAGCAGATTACACTTTCTTCTCAAGTGCACACGGAACATTCTCCAGGATAGATCACATCTTGGATCACAAATCAAGCCTCAGTAAATTTAAGAAAACTGAAATCATATCAAGCATCTTTTCTGACCACAACACTATGAGATTAGAAATGAATTACAGGGGAAAAAATGTAAAAAACACAAACACGTGGAGGCTAAACAATACGTTACTAAATAACCAAGAGATCACTGAAGAAATCAAAGAGGAAATCAAAAAATACCTAGAGACAAATGGCAATGAAAACACAACGATCCAAAACCTATGGGATGCAGCAAAAGCAGTTCTAAGAGGGAAGTTTATAGCAATACAAGCCTACTTCAAGAAACAACAAACATCTCAAATTAACAATCTAACTGTACACCTAAAGGAGCTAGAGAAATAAGAACAAACAAAACCCAAAGTTAGTAGAAGGAAAGAAATCATAAAGATCAGGGCAGAAATAAATGAAATAGAAACAAAGAAAACAATTGCAAAGATCAATAAAACTAAAACTGGTTCTTTGAGAAGATAAACAAAATTGATAAACCATTAGCCAGACTCATCCAGAAAAAGAGGGAGAGGACTCAAATCAATAAAATTAGAAATGAAAAAGGAGTAGTTACAACAGACACTGCAGAAATACAAAGCATCCTAAGAGATTACTACAAGCAACTCTATGCCAATAAAATGGACAACCTGGAAGAAATGGACAAATTCTTAGAAAGGTATAACCTTCCAAGACTGAACCCAGAAGAAATGGAAAATATGAACACCAATCACAAGTAATGAAATTGAAACTGTGATTAAAAATCTTCCAACAAACAAAAGCCCAGGACCAGATGGCTTCACAGGTGAATTCTATCAAACATTTAGAGAAGAGCTAACACCCATCCTTCTCAAAATCTTCCAAAAAATTGCAGAGGAAGAAACACTCCAAACTCATTCTATGAGGCCACCATCACCCTGATACCAAAGCCAGACAAAGATATTACAAAAAAAGAAAATTGCAGACCAATATCACTGATGAATATAGATGCAAAAATCCTCAACAAAATACTAGCAAACAGAATCCAGCAACACATTAAAAGGATCATACACCATGATCAAGTGGGATTTATCCCAGGGATGCAAGGATTCTTCAATATATGCAAATCAATCAATGTGATACACCATATTAACAAGTTGAAGAATAAAAACCATATGATCATCTCAATAGATGCAGAAAAAGCTTTTGACAAAATTCAACACCCATATATGATAAAAACTCTCCAGAAAGTGGGCATAGAGGGAACCTACCTCAACATAATAAAAGTTATATGTGACAAACCCACAGCAAACATCATTCTCAAAGATGAAAAACTGAAAGCATTTCCTCTAAGATCAGGAACAAGACAAGGATGTCCACTCTTATGACTATTATTCAACATAGTGTTGGAAGTCCTAGCCACAGCAATCAGAGAAGAAAAAGAAATAAAAGGAATACAAATTGGAAAAGAAGAAGTAAAACTGTCACTGTTTGCGGATGACATCCTAAAGATGCTGCCAGAAAACTACTAGAGCTAATCAATGAATTTGGTAAAGTTGCAGAATACAAAATTAATGCACAGAAATCTCTTGCATTCCTATACACTAGTGATGTAAAATATGAAAGAGAAATTAAGGAAACACTCCCATTTACCACTGCTACACAAAGAATAAAATACCTAGGAATAAACCTACCTAGGGAGACAAAAGACCTGTATGCAGAAAACTATAAGACACTGATGAAAGAAATTAAAGATGATACCAACAGATGGAGAGATATACCATGTTCTTGGATTGGAAGAATCAATATTGTGAAAATGACTATATTACCCAAAGCAATCTACAGATTCAATGCAATCTCTATCAAACTACCAATGGCATTTTTTACAGAACTAGAACAAAAAATCTTAAAATTGTTATGGAGATACAAAAGACCCCGAATAGCCAAAGCGGTCTTGAGGGAAAAAAACGGAGCTGGAGGAATTAGGCTCCTGGACTTCAGACTATACTACAGAGCTACAGTAATCAAGACAATATGGTACTGGCACAAAAACAGAAATATAGATCAATGGAACAGGATAGAAAGCCCAGAGATAAACCCATGCACATATGGTCAACTAATATACGATAAAGGAGGCAAGGATATACAATGGAGAAAAGACAGTCTCTTCAATAAGTGGTGCTGGGTAAACTGGACAGCTACATGTAAAAGAATGAAATTAGAACACTCCCTAACACCATACACAAAAATAAACTCAAAATGGATTAGAGACCTAAATGTAAGACCGGACACTATAAAACTCTTAGAAGAAAACATAGGAAGAACACACTTTGACATAAGCCACAGCAAGATCTTTTTTGATCCACCTCCTAGAGTAATGGAAATAAAAACAAAAATAAACAAATGGGACCTAATGAAACTTAGAAGTTTTTGCACAGCAAAGAAAACTACAAACAAGATGAAAAGACAACCCTCAGAATGGGAGAAAATATTTGCAAACGAATCAGTGGACAAAGGATTAATCTCCAAAATATATAAACAGCTCATGCAGCTCAATAGTAAGAAAACAAACAACCCAATCCAAAAATGGGCAGAAGACCGAAATAGACATTTCTCCAAAGAAGACATACAGATGGCCAAGAAGCACATGGAAAGCTGCTCAACATCACTAATTATTAGAGAAATGCAAATCAAAACTACAATGAGGTATCACCTCACACCAGTTAGAATGGGCATCATCAGAAAATCTACAAACAACAAATGCTGGAGAGGGTGTGGAGAAAAGGGAACCCTCTTGCACTGTTGGTGGGAATGTGAATTGATACAACCACTATGGAGAACAGTATGGAGGTTCCTTAAAAAACTAAAAATAGAATTACCATATGACCCAGCAATCCCATTACTGGGCATATACCTAGAGAAGATCATAATTCAAAAAGACACATGCACCCCAATGTTCATTGTAGCACTATTTACAATAGCCAGGACATGGAAGCAACCTAAATGCCCATCGATAGACGATGGATAAAGAAGATGTGGTACATATATACAATGGAATATTAGCCATAAAATGGAACGAAATTGGGTCATCTGTAGAGACGTGGATGGATCTAGAGACTGTCATACAGAGTGAAGTAAGTCAGAAAGAGAAAAACATATATTGTATATTAACGCATAGATGTGGAACCTAGAAAAATGGTACAGATTAACCGGTTTGCAGGGCAGAAATTGAGACACAGATATAGAGAACAAATGTATGGACACCAAGGGGTTAAAGTGGCATGGGGGGGGGTGGTGGTGGGATGAATTGGGCGATTGTGATTGACATGTATACACTGATGTGTATAAAATGGATAACTAATAAGAACCTGCAGTATAAAAAAATAAATAAAATAAAATTTAAAACTTCAAAAAAAAAAAAAAGAGTGTTGTGTGTTCTGTCTTTACCCCACGTGGAACCGTAAATTCAAGCAGGGAGCCCAGAACTAATTCAACAGAAGCGTCAACAAGTTTTGCAGTGGCAGCTAGAGCCTAGCTGTCCACATAGAGTGTTGTCCAGTCAGTTGAAGGCAAAAAGGAATTGACAGCCCTGGTGTAGACGCACACTGAGAAAGGCAGAGCAATAATCTGCTGCAGTGAAGCAGGTGATGTAGGGAACAACTGATGACAGCATAGTGTTTCAGTTAGGTACTAACGGAAAGGAAGGGATAATAATTGTATTGATGTCCCTGAGATCTTGAACAAATCAGTATCCTTGTCCATTTGGTTTCTTTACTGGCAGCACAGGAATGTTACAAGGGTTAGTGAAGGTTATGAAAAGGCCTTTGGATATGAAGCCCTGGACCATAGATTTGAGGCTTTCCTTTGCTCTAGCTTCTGGCTTTGGGGAAGTTTGGATAAGAGTTTGGTAGGACCTATCAGAACTTTAATAGATTCCATTCCAATTGTTTTTCCTATGTCAATTCCTATGGGAACTTTAGCCCATAGAACGTCAGGTAGTGTCAAGATCTTCATCTGGAGTATACACCAAATACAGTGGAGAAAGGGAGGTTTATATAGAGCAGACGCAACTTGACTATGAATAGGTGAGTCCGCTGAAACCAGAAATAGTCCCTCTTGTGTGCATTTAATATTTCAGTTCCATTTGCAAAGTTATCTCTCCATAATAAATTTGTAGGGATGGTATCACAGAGCAGGAAGGAATGTTCTTCAGTCAAAGACCCAAGGATTGTAGTTAAAGAAGAATCTGTGGGTTATTTGAAATACCTACCTGTGTGCTATGTTTACTCCAAAGAAGAGGCTGAGCAAAGATGGCAGGGGTTGGTGTAGAAAGATTAGTGTTGTTAGAAGATATTTTCTAGTTTATCCCAAAATCTCTTATAGTTTCATCTTTTTGTTTGTTGCATGATTGCATTATAGTCCAATCAACTTTTATTGGAAATGTTTCAGGTGTGGCTTTTAGGAGAGTTTGACCTATCTTATGGGCTTTTTTTTGACCCTGGGGTTTATTGTGGAAAGAGGGATCCTGTAGGTCCCTTTCTGCGTCAGTCCAATCTAGCTTTTGCCATCCAGGATTTAGCATCTGAGGTTCTGATCACAATGTTTACAAGTTGATATAGGTCAGGTAGCCCTGGGTCATATGTATCCAAAGAATTCCAAATTCTTCCATGAATATTTGCTGGTGTTGCTTGGGTTTACAGAAATCTTTCATTACAGCTCTTAATTCCCCCTGGGTCCAAGGTTTAAATTTTATGCTTGTCTGCATATCTAGCTTATGGGAGGGATGAATTCTTAGAGGCAACTGGCGTTTGAGGGTTTTAGAAGAGTTGTTGATAAAAGGTAGGAGGTCTGGACAAGAGAAATATGAAGGGGGATGGGCAGAAGGGAAGAGAGCAGGAGATAAGGGGGACGGGATGGGGGGACCTGGCTACAGGAAGGCAACTGGAAGACAAGGAGGCGGGGGACTTGCTATGGAAATGAGTCTAGATGGTTGTTTAAGTTTGCCAAATTGTTCATTAGCTTCGACCAAAGAATCTTCTAGTGAAGCAATTTTGAACAGAGTTTCATTTCAAGGTGTCTGCAAACCAGTAAAAAAAAAAATGCTGCCCATTGAGTCTGAGAAGTTTATTCTCTTTCTTTCGTAAGGCACCTCTCAAATGAACAATTTTGTTCAAGACCAGTGTTCCACACACTGGCCACTGAAGGCCCAGATCATCCTTGGGGAAGTTATGCCATTTGAAACACAGGTGCAAGAATTAGAACTGTCATGAGCCGACATATAAGAAGTAGGAGTTTTTCCAGAAGGAAGAGAGGAATTAGACTTAGCTGACCCCATAAGAGCTGGCAACAAACAGTCCATTGAAAGTGCTGCTGTGCACCGTGAGTCTTGAGCCCCCAGTGCGATGGTAACTGCCTCCAAATGTAGACCCAGCACGCTACACCTCCAGGCAGGTGTAGAACCAGAGAGGAAGCTCTCTGTGGATCAAAGCCAAACTCTGGGGACCAAAAAAAAAAAAAATTGAAACACAAGGATAGTCTTATCTAGGCTAAGCAACGTATGTCCAAAAGAATGCCAGGCAAGTGAGAACAATACTGGTCTGTGAGACCAGCTTAAACAAAAAGCTTAAAAGGTCTATGCCTGTGTTCTACTCTGTGATAAACAACACTTTTAGATGACATAACATAAAACAGAAGTAGAAAAGAGAGCAAAAAAAAAAAAAGGAATAACCTAACTCCACCAGAGATGCCAAACAAATGGGAACCAATAACAAAACCGGGATATCAAACTGAGACTCGATAACCAAAGAACTCAAAGCAAAGGGCAGAGTTCAGACCCAGTGCTGACTTACCATGTCAACGCCTATAAGTGTACTCGGTGGGTACTGCACCTGGTTGAAGGCTGGCGCCCATGATGACAGGCAGTACAGACAACATCTCAATGGAACCTTCAGGAACACTATGGAAATAAGGACCACCCAAGGAAAACAACCAGAAGTTATTTATTCAGAGCATGCTAAAGTAAGCCACCACTTGTGTTTGGCAGAGACTTAAAGGCAGGGGAGTAGGAAAGCTTTATAGTGAAAAAAAGGGAAGGTTTTCAGAAGTGCTCTGATTGGATCTTGGTGGCATGGAGAAGCTGGAAGCAGGCGCATTTTATGGTTTGTAGAACATATTTGGCTTCCTCTGACTGATCCTAAGTTGGAAGCAGGGGCAAAAATTGGAGAAGCTGGCAGTCACTGGCCGAGTCCTGACTGTTCTGGGCCGTTTGCTACAGAGCTTGTGGTTTGGCTTCCTGGACTGGCTGCTGCAGAGGTTGTGGATCGGGCGTCTGTCACCCTACATGGACTGCGCATTGTCTGTGTGTATGTTTAGTGTCTCACAGTGGAAGCTTGGCATTGTAGATATTTTTAAAACCTGGCTGATGGACCATGTTTTACATTTTAGCTATTGAACAATATAGTCATATAATAATATTTGGTCGTATAACATTTTATGCTTTCTAATATTGATACAATTTCAAATACATTCTTCCCCCCCCCCTTTTATCCTTACAGCAACCTTGTAATACTGGGGAGGTTAATTACCTAATGTCATTCATTGGATTTGGGCTAGAGTTAGGGGTCAGTCACAGTATAGCCTGATTTGCAATATAACACTCAAATTGTCTGGCAGAGATATCATCTATAATGGCTTTAAAATAAATATTTTGGGCTCTATGGGATAAAGGGTCTGTTCCAATTGCTTCTAAATTCATTACTTAAAGTTAGGATAAATCCTTGAAGGGTCACAGCTCCCTTCAAATCCCTACAAGGCTGTCATGTGGAAGAAGGATTAAGTTTATTCCTACGGCTCCAGACGGCAGAACTCACACCAGTGAGTGGAAGAGAGGCAGATTTCAATTTACAACGTGAAATATCTTTCTAATAATGAGACACTTGCCCCCCAAAGAAGAGGTCACCTTGTGAAAGGGCCAGTTCCTCACCTCTCTTAGTGTTTGAGTAGGACTCCATGATCCTACTCCTCTAGAAAGTGCTTGCACTGGCCAGGCCAGCTAATCTCAAAGGACATCATAAACTTCAAGTTTATGAAATTTTTTTAAATTATAAAAAGAGGCATAGACATTTTAAATACAGCAATTTAACATCATTCAAATTGTGAATGAAATTATCATGCTATGTTTCTCAAAAACAATCAGTTCTATTTTAAACTTTACCCCCAGACTCTTCTTTGAATCAGTATTTTTG
Organism: Balaenoptera borealis; assembly: GCF_965194805.1. Classification (NCBI taxonomy): domain Eukaryota; kingdom Metazoa; phylum Chordata; class Mammalia; order Artiodactyla; family Balaenopteridae; genus Balaenoptera; species Balaenoptera borealis. The sequence continues at coordinate 60,159,862 of NC_138862.1, forward strand.
TCCTCTTGCCCATATATTTTCAAAAACATTTTTTAAAAAGAAAAAAAATTAAATTCTAATAAAAGTACTAATAGGAAGTCATCTAATTCAATCATCCATCTGCATTGTTTTCTGATTGTGCGCTTATAACTTTATACCAAATGTATTGCGCTCATTGTTTTTGATGTTTTAATAAATTGTAGTAATTCAGTAAGGTTAAAAAAAGAGAGAAACCCTTCCCATTGAATGGTAAATGCTAGGATTTTAATCTGTAATCTTAATTCTTTGAACATGTTCTTTTTCCTTCTCTGTGGCTTCTTTTTTAATGTTCCCTCAGGTTGAACTCAATTATATTCTTTTCTAGTTTACAAATAACTTGAAGCCGAAAGAAAAGAGTCCTCCTGACTTGTGACATATTCTGCAAGGACTTCCGAGGGATCCTCTTCTCAACCCACCCTTTTACCTGCCTCTTCGACTGTTTCAATTGACTCCCCTAATTTTTTCCTGAAGGGTTTCTCCTTTTGCTTTGGGGCTGTGGTTTCTCTCCTGAAAAACAATACAGAATCCTGGGGATTCTGCTAAATCTAAGAAATCACTGCAGAGGTAAAGTAGACAAGAAGTTGGGGCAGAAGTTGTGCCCTCTGCACAAAGCCAGAGAGCCTCTGCTCTGGGTCGTCTTTGACAACTTCCGGGACCAGACTTAAGGTGGTGTTCGAAATTGTTTTCTTTACCATATCTATTTATTTTTTATGACTGTACATATTTACATACGTACACGTATGGCGAGGGAGAGAGAAAGTGATGACGTGAGGCTCCTTGAGATTAGGAGGTGATAAGAAAGTAAAGCAGGTGGCTGGGAAGGGAGAAGGGAGAATTCTGTTAGAGAAGGGAGAATTGAGAGTTAACCGTCGTTCAGACGAGCAGGAGGTCTCTGCAGGTAGCAGTCTGGAAATGCGAACTCGTGCACCCTCTTTTGGGGACAGGCTCTGTTGCTTTCTATTTCTTCGCTTGCAGCCACGTGCCTATTTATTTGAAACTGACTGAATTTCCTCTCAATGGCTGGTCAGGTCGATTCTTCAAGACTAGTGGATATTTCTTTTTAATGTCTCCAATGCAATTTTTTCTTTTTCTGTCTTTCTTTTTTTTTTTTTTTTTTTTCTTTTTTTTTTTGAGGTTGACGGGGAAGAGATGGTTGAAATTCTGGCTGGGTAAGTGGGGGATTCTCAGAAATGAGAAAGGGGGAAGGAAACGGACTTAGAAGCCGGCAAGCAAAGCAGCAGCCCCCGGCCCCCCCATCCTCCGCAACCCCTACCTCCGCCCCGTGACCTTCCGTGGAGACCCCAGGAGGCTGCATCAATATTTGATCAGCCTTTCGCCAGCGCGTTGCCAGCACTCGTCGGCAGGGCTTGTCAGGCATCGCCTGCGCTGCGCTGCGCTGCAGCCGGCGCCGGGGCCCGCAAGGGGCTCTGGAAGGACCGGCTCTTCGCTCGCCCCCTCCCCTGGGGCGCGGCGCCCACCATGCGGGGCTGCACGCTGCTCTGCGCGCTGCTCTGCGCGCTGCCCTGCGCGCTGCCCTGGCTTCTGCCGCCGGCAGCACCCGGGCTCCCCGCGCAACCCTTAGCGCGGCGCCGCGACCCCCGCGACCCCGCCAGGGGCGCTGAGTTCGATCGCATCTACAACGGGGTGGTGAGCCTCAGCACCGAGAACATCTACTCCTTCAACTACACTAGCCAGCCCGGCCAGGTAAGACACTCGCTCCCTTCGCTCCCAGGAACTTGCCAGATCTCAGAGCCCCGTCGCTGCTCTGGGTCCCTGGGGAATCGACCTCGGGAGACCACAGGGACCAGGGGACCCTCGTTCCCTTTCTCCTTCAAAGCAATCACTGCCTTGCCCAAGCTGCCGCATCCTCTGCTACCGGCCTCGGGGACACCTTCGCCTCCTCTCGCGCCTTCCCGGCCTGGTCTCTCGCATTTCTGGGCTTTGCAGGGGCGCTGGTTCCCTGCACCGTCTGCGGGTCCTGGCCCCCTGCTGGGCCCTTCTCTAGGGAGGTCACGATTTCTAAGGCTGAGGAGGGAAAGGACCACACCTCTGTTCCTAATCCCCTGCGGGGCAGGAACCTCACCTCTTTTGGATGATTCTGCCAGACTTCTATTTCATAGCACATGGGGAGGGAGAGCTGCTCAGAATCTAAAATGGGAATGTGTGAGAACGGACCAAGCTGCAGAACCTCTGTGTGTTCAAGAGTCACTGCCTGCGTTTCTGTACCGTTGTCACACGTTTGTGCTTCAGAGAAGCCAGAAGACCCGGCCAAAGATATTGGAACTGCAGCCATCAGCCGATTTATCCAGGTTTTGATTTTATACAAGGATGGATAATTGAGTGAAAGTTCTAGACCTATTTCTGACAAAAATTGAGGTGAGACAAGGGAAGGAAAGGACTGTTCCAGCAACTACCCCTTTGACACATATACTCTGATTGTATAATGTAAGAAAACGCATACAGTTAGCTTTTCCCCTCTAATAGGAGGCACAGAGAAAAGAGAAAACTCCCCAGTGTACCTGCCTCTAGATCTTCTTCCCATGAACGTATGTGAATGAATGTGTATATATATGTATACATATGTATGAATGTATATGTATCCCTTACTATGCCAGCATTCCCTACTCACTGGGGAAATTCCAGAACCAGATGATTGGGATACCATGATATGCCTCCCTAACTCTCACTTAGGATCAAAACTCAGAAACTTGGTAGCTTGGGGTAGTATTTAGCCAAGAGGGACCAGTGTGCCCATCACCACTCCCAGACATTTCCCAAGTGTGTGTACTGAGCAAGTGCACCATCTCCAGTCTGGCACCAGATCCTAAGCTTGGTCTACACCATGGACCATGTCACCATATTCTTACCCTGTCCTGTCCCTCGCTGACCTTTAGGTTGTACTCCTGAAGTAAGCAGAGTGGCTGTGTGCAGAGCCATTCCACTGTAGACAAGTGGGGGGGGGCAGTTTTTACTCCCCACATTCCTTGTAACCCACCTTTTCCAGTTCTGTGTGCTGTATGGACCAGCTGACATTGCACTTGAAGTGTGTTCCCAGCCCTGTTATTGTCTCAGAATAAATAAATGTCTGAAAAACCCCATGATCTCTGGGGTGTACTGCCAGTTTCCCCCTAAATCATTGGTAAGGAAACTCAAATGATGTGTGCAAAGTAAGACCCTACATCAGGCTTTAGTATTTCTTACACTGCTGCTTAGAGATAGAGTGACTGCTTTTTTTACTGTTCTTTGGACCTTTTTGGCTACAGTATTCAGTGAGTTCCTCTACCTCAGCACACGTTGCACTGTTTGCAGTTGGGGACACCTACTTGACTTTCCCAGAAAACCGTGAGATATTGAGGATGGGGGCAGAGTTATGTCCACTCTATACCCTAGTACCTAGCACAGTGCTTGGCACATAACAGGTTTACTAATGTTTTTGAAAAAAATGAATAAGTAGTTGAAAAAAGATTTAAGGAGTCTTTAAGCTAAAACTAAATAAAATATACTTTTTAGTAGGTTGAATGTGAGGTCATTTCAGATAAAAACAAAGTTTTTAAAAATTGTTCTGAGATTATGCTCTTTCCATTTTGCCTGTATGTATGTTAAAATGCCCTTTATTTTATGAAACAATGGTGATAGTTTTTAAAATATCTTTGCATAATACAATAAAAAGCTGACAGTCCCTAAATTTTACTAGTCTGAGAAATAGAGTTGGAAACCTTAGGACTAGCAGAAAACTCAAGTGTTTTAATTATTTTAATGCCAGTATGCAATAATATGAACCAGATGTCCTCAAATCTTATAGCCTTCTGAAACTTCTCTTTAATGTGCAAATAAGACAGTGGAATCCTCAATCAATTTACTTTGGAAAATTGCCCTTCTCTCCCTCCAGTCCTGTATTCCAGTTGCTTTCTCCAGAAATGGAATTGTTCTGACCTACCCATCCAAACCATTATTCTGTTTCTCTTGATGGCCTCCTCTCTTCTTGGTCCCTTTTGCCTCATGTTGGAGACCAGCGCCCCCTCCTTCTAATACCATGAACACAATCCTGTTGGATATAGCAGAATTTTACTGAAGGTTTGGAGTAACATAAGGGAATTGCAGAAAAGCACGGAGTAGGTGATAGACTAAACCAGAAATCTAAGCGACACTGTCATAACAATTTACCAGCTATTCCTCCACCAGGAGAAATATCAGGATGGTGGCACTATTTTTCAGGCCCTGGCTTGTCACCATCTTCTTGGCCACCCCTCACCCCAAATGCTGGCCTCTCAGTCTCTAAATTTTTGTTATTCTCTCACATCAAGCAGTTTTGCCTCCATGACCAACCCCAAACTCACTAAAGAACTCTGCTAAATAAAGAGCTATGAGCCCAAGAGCAGAACCTTCTTCCTTTAACCTGAGCAAAGTCTTGGTCAGGGCTCTCTCCCCTGCACACGTCATTTCCCATCTACCTGTCTTCAGTGCAACTAAGAATTTGGTTTAGACACAGGTGTATTCTTAATTGGAAAACTGAAAAATATTGAATGAAATACATATAACAGTGTTTATATTGGCACTAATGGACATGTAGCACATTAAATCATTAAATTCACACTACAGAGCATTATAAAAGGAAGACTTTCCTGAACTATTTTTCAAATGCTTCCCATTTCTTTTCCAATGAACATAAATTTTATTTCCTAATTTTCGTGTAGCATCTAGCTCTCCAGAGAGCAGCTCTCCAGAAATCTTGACTTCACACAAGTTTTTCTCAATTTAATTAGGTACATTTTATTTAAAGATTTTTATTTTTGAAAAGACTAATCATCATTCAAATTACACTGGATGTTTCATAAAATTACACTGGATGTTTCATAAAGACACTGTCTGCAAATACTGATTATAATGCTGTAAGCAAAGGAAGAAAAATTAAAACAATGTGGATAAGTGCATTTTTTTAAAAAAAAAAGGAAAAAACAGAATTCGGTTTAGAAAAAAAAAAGACTAATTTTTTTCGTTTTAATCTTTTTTCCTTTTCTCTTCAAGCCATTGGTATGTTTGCCTTTCTTTTTCCTTCAGCTTGGAGGAGAAAGTCTATTCTAAGTTTAGGCTTTGGTGCAGAGAGGAAACTGCCGTGGGAGACTTTGTTCCTAACCTCCCCTGTCAGCCACTGCATCTTCCATACCAAGCGCTGTCTTGGAGAACTGTTTAGCCAAATGTGTCATGCTAATTAGCTAAGCTAGCGCCTAGAAAAGTCTCACATGCCTTCCAGGCTGAGAGTAATGTAAATATGAAGTTGCCGTTAAAAGAAAAATCACTGAAGGAATGGAGTGACTGGTTTAAGGAAGGATAATGAAAATAACGATTGAAGGTACAGGTCAGGCAAGATCGTGGTTCATTTCAGTCCCTGGAGGGGCAGTGTCTGGAGACTCCTTTCAAGGGGCATAGGGTTTCATTGTGTCAAGGGCTGGGACCAAACTAGAAGGAAATCACCTTGTTGAGAAAATTGTCAGGGATGGGTTTGACTGGGACAGAGGGCATAAAAGCAGGTTTATTGGGAAATGAGAATACTCTTGTAGAGACAGGTGGCGACAATAATAAGATGTTTAGATTTGAGCTAGATGGTGATAAGAAGCCCTTAAATAAAAATCTAACCATGACCCAGAAAGAGGTCTTCTCGAGGCTTTCAGTAACAGAGTTCATTGTTTGCCATAGATTTTTGAATTTGAAATGTTTCTCTGGACTTATTTCTTTCATTTTGTTTATTAAACTGAGGCATTTATCTTTTAATGACATATAGTTTTCTATACCTAAGGAACAAATCTTGGCTTTATTAATACCAACCAGTATCTAGAACCAGTTATACCAGCCTGTCAGATCCAGACTGAAAAAGCCTATCCAGTTCTCATGAACAGGACATGCCAGGGGTAACTTCTAGCTGTATACATTACTACTTAGAAGAATTAAAAATGTTGATGCAATAGCCTCAGTTCTCTCCATCTCGTATGTACTCTCCCCCTGTTCTTTACAATCTGAGGCAGAGAAACCTCCTCTGCTGTCCTCCCACATCTCCTTACTGAACTGGACTGGTGCTTGTTTGGGAAGAATCATCTCATTAGCACATTACCTGGGTGGTTGGTTACTGTCTCAGTCAGTTCGGGCTGTTAGAGTACCATATACTGGGTGCCTTAGAAAACAAACATTGATTTCTCACAGTTCTGGAGGCTGGGAAGTTCAAGATCAAAGTGTCAGCAGACTTGTATCTGGTGAGAGCTGGCATCCGGGCTTGTAAACAGCACTTACAGATGTGTCCTCATGTGGCCCAGAGAGCAGAGAGAGAAGCCAGCTCTCTCATGTCTCTTCTTATAAGGGTACTAATCTCATCACGAGAGCTCCAACCTCATGATCTAATTAACTTCCAAAGGCCCTACCTCCAAATACTATCACCCTGGGGATTAGGCTTCAACACATGAATTTGGGGATGGGGGGGACACAAACATTCAGTCTGTAGAGTCACCTCTCACATTTTCCTGCGTGGCTCTGAAAAAAGAGTATCGACATGTCATAAGGGTATTTAGAGGCTGACATTACTCCAGTTATGAGTCTGATTTTATGGAGGGCCCATCTTCTGCCTGCCTTGACCCGATAATCATATGTTAAACTGTACAATGGACCTCTACCTTTGCTACTTGTGCTGAACTTGTTTTTCAATTCCTTTTTGTTTCTTGCTGAGTGCCATGTCTATAAGCTTGCTGTAGTGTTGGGTTTGGTTTTTCAGTTGTTATTTTGTTTTGTGTAGATTTTACTGCTGTGATGGTCCCTTCTGACAGGGTGTTTTAGGTTCTTATACAGTTCATCGAGATTTTCAGCCTTTCTGCCTTTCCCGATTTGGTTTCAATGTGTTACCTGATGTATCTCCTATGTCATTCCTCACTGTTAGCTTGAATCTTAAAGACCAAGGGACTTGAAGATACCGTGAAACCTCTTTGCTGCTAGAAGTGCCAGCATGTCTTTCCTCATTTCAAATAGAAGTAACCACACCCTGTTGACATTATTACACGTTGCCATGCAGCACCCCAGAGTATGTTAGCCAGCTCTTCCTGCATTGTTTAATGCTGGAACTGACTGAAGTTCATGTCAACACACCAAGATGGTGTGTTAATGATTTAAAGGCACATCTAATGAGCTATTGGAATTGGGGCCTCACCATCCTTTCTGCTTATTTGCTAAGAAAGATATCAAATATATCATGGGCTGCCAGACAATATAATCATAGTCTTTTCTATTTTGCTAAAAAAACAAAAAAATTATAAACATTGATTTTTTTTTTCTTTTCTTGGACATTTTGAAAATGGAAACTTTGAGGTTTTCCAGTACATTAGTTGGCTATGCAAACCAAAACAAAACGTAAGGACCTGTATTTTGCTTAAAACCTAAGGTCAGCAATAAGAATAACATTGTATTCTATTAAGTCCTCAGCCTAAGATCCTTCGGTTTTTATATACAATAATGTTTCTAAGAATGTGTGTAAAAATTAGATAGGAGAAGCAGTTGATTTACATGTTAAAAGACAGTGCTCCATTCCTGAAAAGCAAAGCTGAATGTTATATAGCAAATTTAAATTATATAGTAAATGTTATTAATAAAATTAATTAAAATTAATTTGCTGTAATAATTAATTACCTCAGATTCTTATTCCCCTCATCCCCTCAATTTATTTGAAGTGACAGTAATAGCCAAAGAAATTGATTTTACTACTGGGAAGAAGTTATATGCAGATGTTAATTTTGCTTCAAGATTCAACAGGAGATTTTTCAGTGAGTTTAACAAGAAGAGTAAAGCTGGCTTGAAGTTGTCTTATATTGAAAAATGTGTCCAGAGAAAGTTGAATATAAGTTTTCTTTCCTGATAAGAAAGCTGTAGGAATCCACTTCCCTGTCACAGCTCCCAAGAAGTGGGAAATTTTCTCTCTATTTGGACCACTGAAAAGGTTTTGAGGAGCTAGTTTTCAATCCATAATTTTAAGGAACTTTATTTTGAACCCAGCCTTCTAAAGCTGATCCCAAGGATGGCCAGGGGCGTCACTATGTAATTATGAAAGTATTGGTTATTTAAAAGTGAAGATCACCTATGTTTTGGTTAGACTCTTAAGTGTTTGAATAAAATACTTAATTTCCAAAAATGGTGGCAAAATTAAAGTTTATCTAACATCATCAAGTAACATGTTGTCCTGAGTAAAAACATCCTTTGGCTACCTGGGAACTTACACTTGATACTGTGGACATTTAAAAGTGTAGATAAAAGTTCACCTCTCCCTCTGCCTAAGCTTGGCTGCAAAAGATTTACGACTTTGTTTGCTTCCTCACTGTCCCCTATATGTACATATTTTTAACAAAACTTTATTCTTCAAAGCAGTTTTAGGTTTACAGAAAAATTAAGCAGAAAGTGCAGAGAGTTCCCATATATCCTCTCCCCACCCTCCCCCATTCACACACAGTTTCCCCTATTATTAATATCTGCATTAGCGTGGTACACTAATGATGAACAAATATTGGTGTTATATTGATACTGTATTGGCCTTTATTATTTACTAAAGTCCACAGTTTACATTAGGTTCACTATTAGTGTTGTACAGTTCTATGGGTTTTGAGAAATGCATAGTGTCAAATATCCATCATTATGGTGAATTGTATAGAATAATTTCACTTCCATAAAAATCCCCTGTGCTCTACCTATTCATCCCTTCTTCCTTTCTTTCAAACCCTAGCAACCACTGATTTTTTTTTTTTACTCTCCTTATAGTTTTGTCTTTTCCAGAATGTCATATCGTTGAAATCATACAGCATGTAGCCTTTTCAGACTTGCCTCTTTCACTTAGCAATATGCTTTCAAGGTTCCTCCATATCTTTTCATGGCTTGATAGCTTATGTCTTTTTAGTACTAAATAATATTACATTGTCTGGATATGCCATAGTTTGTTTATCCATTCACCTATGAAGGACATCATGGTTGCTTCCAATTTTTGCCAATTATGAATAAAGTTGCCGAAAACATTTGGGTGCAGATTTCTGTGTGGACATAAGTTTTCTTCTCATTTGGGTATATACCAAGGAGCTTAATTCCTAGATCATATGGTAAAAGTATGTTTAGTTTTATAAGAAACTGTCAAACTTGTCTTCCACAATGACTGTACCATTTTGCACTCTCACCAGCAATGAATGAGAGTTCCTGTTGTTCCATATCCTCATCTGCATCTGGTGTTGTCAGTGCTTTAGATTTTAGCCATTCTGATAGGTGTAGAATGATATCTTATTGTTTTAATTTGCAGTTTCCTAATGGCATATACAGCTGAGTATCTTTTCATATGCTCATTTGCCATCTGTATATCTTCTTTGGTGAGGCATCTTTGCAGATCTTTTGCCCATTTTTAAATTGGATTGTTTGTTTCCTCGTCATTGAATTTTAAGTGCTCTTTGTAGATTTTGGATACCAGTCCTTTATCAGAAACAAGTTTTGCAAATATTTTCTCCTTGTCTATGGGCTTGTCTTCTCATTCTCTTAATAGCATTTTTCATAGAGCAGACATTTTTTAATTTAATGAAGTACCACTTATCAATTTTTCCCCATGGATCATGCCTTTGGTGTTGTATCTAAAAGTTTGCCATAAAATCTAAGGTCACCTAGATTTTCTCCTTATATTATCTTCTGGAAGTTTTATAGTTTTGAATTTCACGTTTAGATTTATGATTCATTTGGGGTTAGTCTTTGTGAAAAGTGTAAGGTCTCTGTCTAGAATTTTTGTTTGGTTTTTGTTTTTGTTTTGCATATGATATCCAGCTGTTCCAGCACCATTTGTTGAAAAGGCCACCCTATATTTTTAGTATTATAGTACTGCGTATGTGTGTATACATTTATAGCCTATCTTGGGCTAAAGAGTTTGAAGCAACTCTTTATTTGGGGCTCATTGTTCTTACCATTGTTCCCAACCTTCCCCTCTGTTACCACCATCTCCGATCTCTACCATTCTCTTGTTGCTTCTTTTTTCTATGTATCTTATGTCTCTCTGCTTCTTCCATCCCTTTTGTCTTTCCAGTCTTCTCTGGACACTGTCAGTCCATCAAGGTTCTTCCTCTTCTCTGGTCGTTTGAAGCTTTGCTACTGGCAAAATATTTTTCTTCTTCATCTCAGGAGATATGTTTTGTTCCCTCCTTCCTGATTCAGAGCCGGCCTCCCAATTTTTAAGGTTTTGCTATAGAATGTTAATAATACCAACAGTGGAGGATGAAGAGCTTACATTATTCGGGCAATCAGTATACATGTGTTTTGACTTCACGTACCATTGTTTCCTTTCTTCACGTCAACAAGATTTTCTTTGTCAAGTCTGCTTAGCTACAGAAGTGTGTCATTGGGCTTGCATTTGCGATGTTTTTTCTATTTTTTCTATCAATAAAAGAAACACAAAATATCCCTCAAAACCATAAGAAAGAGGTAATTGTATTTTAAACTTAAGAGCTGAAAGGAGCTTTTAAATTACCCAATCTCCTCTCCCTTAAAAGGAGAGAAAACTGAGCTGGTAAAATAAATTACTTGTCCAAATTATATAACTAGTTTGAAGCAAAGCCAGGAACATAACTCAGGTTCCTGAGGACATTTCCTCAGGATATTTCTACTAAACCTCCCACAAGAGCACATCTGTTATGCTTATCAACAACAATAAAAATGTTTAAATACCATGGTCATAATTCCACAGTCAGGTTGCTTGATCATACAGTTTAAGAGCTTTATGTCTGACCCCCTTACAGTTACTGAAAGTTGAAACAAGAGGATTTTCACTTCTGTTTTTCCTCCATGGATCGTCCAGGCATCCATTTGCCTGTGTTAAGTCAGGCAAGCAGAGTTGACACTAAGGAAAACGGTGAATGTGACAGATTTCCTTCAGTGTTTCACAGAGCCACAGGCACCCACCACCCTGTGGACCAGTCTTCATCTCTTTTGTGCTTTATTGTCATTAATGCTGGGTTCCTTCTTTGCGGCAGACATAGGGCAGCTTGGAGACCTAAGCAGTTAACCTATATGTTCCTCTAGGGCAGTATTAATCCTGAGAACTGGTATTTCCGGATCCCCACTAAATAGCTATGAAGATAAGCCATAGCAAACAGGAATGACTGACTCTTTCTGTCCCTTTAGATCTAACTGCCCTTTTGTGGACGAAGCGACTCACAACTATTTTAATTTGTCTAACTGGGGGCGTATGTTTTGCTCCCCCAAACTTAGCATGTAAATGCTCACAGTTTTATTTTATCCTCTCTAATACTTGCAAAAAAGGAATCCTGTATTCGTCCCCACTCTCTCCCTGCACCGTCTTCACCAGAGTGGAGGAATTATAGGTTTCTAGGAGAAGGACAATGTTTATCTGGGTAATAAAGGGATAAAAAGCAGGGGATAAGGAAACAGGCAAACAGAGTGAAGTCTGGGTGTGCAGAGATGGTTTGGGGAGATCTGTGGACAGTAAGGCTCAAGTTAGCTGTGGGCTATGAGTGAAGTAGACAGAGAAGGAAAGAGGGTGTGGGGTCGGGCAAGGTTATTGGCTGCAGGCAACAGAAATCAACTGGCTAACATAAGCAGAAAAAGAATTTACTAGAAGGATATTGGACAGCACCCAACTTGAGTTCCTAAGCTCACACTATGGGGACCAAGAGAGAATACACTGCAAGAAATTATAACAAGAGTCACACAGCAGGAATGTTGTGGCCAGGATGCTCACCTAGGCACTACCACCTCCTCTGCCATTAGACATGGTCACCCCTGGGCCCTGTTGTCATGGTCCCTACTGATGTCACCATTGACAGCGAGTGTTAAACTCTTCCTTCATCTTTGTATCATTTAATCACCGTTGAAAGTACCAAGTGGGAGCATCCAACTCTCCGAGCGTGGGTCCTGTACCTGGCCCCTATGGCGTCTACAGGCAGCCTTGCCTCCCACAAAACTCACACAGTGGGGTGGAGGGGAGGAAGTTGCTCTAAAACATGCAAGGCATTTGGATGCTGGGCAGCCCCCAAATCAACCCCACCAAAAGTTTTCATGGGGTGTTCTCTAGCTAGGACATTTGTTGAAAGACAGCTACATGGACCCAGACATAAGTGATCAGGGACCAAAGGGAGCAAATCTGGGCTACTGCAGGCTATCTTTGCCCACTTAAAGAGGAACATCTTACCTGAGCACCAGAGAAGAATTCAAGTCATATATATCATCTCGGCCACAGTGTTTACTCCATGATTAGAAATAGTTGTGTCTCTGAAATATGGCCTTCCCTGAGGCCGCTTCTGCTAGTCTCAGGAAATTTTCTTTGAAGATTTTGAAGGGGATGATGTTTGCAGATGATTGGCTTTGTCTTGTTTAGAAAGCAGTTTTCTTTAGGTAATACTTATATCCTGCCAATACTTATTTAAAGTTATAAATGGCACCAGTCTGGCAATGAATACCACTACAGAAATAAACAGCTGATAAACATCAGATCATAACTCTGACAATCATCGCAGTTTTGTAGTGCTTTTCCATCTTTAGAGCATTAATTAAGTAGGCCTCAGAATAGCTCTAGAAGAAACATGCCTGCAGTGCAATCACTCAGCATATAAATCAAATCCAGGGAGTAGATCCTTGTGTTCTACCTCAAACCATAAAATAAATTATTTTTACCTCTTTGTAATTTTTTCTCCCTCCCAAGAGAAGGAATATAAGCAGGAAATAGAGAGAAAAAGACAGGAAAGATAAAGAGGAAAAAGGAGTCACACACAGAGATGAGCAGACTCAGATACCTAAGAGGTTGGTGAACCAACAGAGGCCCCTGGCTCTCTCCCAGGAGCCAAGGCTGGAGATGCCTCAAGCCACGGAGGGCAGTGGGACAGAGGAGCTAATGCAAAGTCTGTGAGAGGCCTGGAGAGACAGAAGATGGTCAGCTCTTGGGGTGAGAGGCAAGTGGCCACCCTCAGTCTACGAGGCCATGGGTAGGGAATAGGTTGGGGGAGAGCTTTCTTGTGGTGCTTTTTGGCCTCCCTCGGTTTGGCCCAGGTGTACTGTTGCCTGCCCTGCCTCGTCATCATCAGGAGGGAGGAAACAAGCAGCACCCACCCAGGGCGGGCTGGCTCGCGGGATAATGTCTGTGGAGGCTGGCGTGGAGAAGGGTAACCACTGTGCCTGTTGACCTGCTGACCCTGAGCAGTCCCTGCTTTCCCACAGGCCCCTTCACAGGGCAGATGCCGGCAGGTTAGGAAGGGAGCAGGAATAGTGGGGGGCGAGGGGCGGGAAGGTAGAAGTAAAATTAGATGGGGGGGAAGACTGGACCCCTGGAGGGGGGTGAAAAGGGGCATGGTCAACTCAGAGGCTCTCCACCCTTCCAGTCCCTCCTTCTTCACTGAACTCCCCTCACATTTAGCTCCTCCCCTCTGGAGTTCACGCTACGACCCCAGGTAGCTGATAGCCCAGGGAATCAGAGCTCATGGGAGAAGATAACAACAGGTCTACAGAGGGAAGTTACGTGAGAAATGTCAAACTGAATGACCTTTACCAGATGTAGCAGAGTTAATGAACAGGAAGAATAAGACTTCATGATAAGCAAAGTGACTATCCTGGAAGAGATGTGGATAGGAGGACGTTGTTCAAATGAAACAGGTTACAGCTATAAAGATGAAAGATGAAGCAACCGGGAAATCCCAGATTTAAAAAATAATACTGTTTACATAAAGACCTCAGCAATGGGTTGGACGTTCGAATGAATAACGGATTAGAGAACGGGAAGATCGTGTTGAGGATCTACCTAAAGAGATGTAGGATATAAAGAGAAAAATTAAGAGATTGGGAGGGTGGACCCAATTATGACATCAACATAATAGGGGTCCCACAGGAAGAAAACAAATGGAGAGAAAGGAATATCTGTAGAAATAATGCTGAAGAATTAAGAACAGCCATTTGCCTGACATCCTGGGGTGTTTTTTAGGACTTGTTGAAAGCTACAACCTTAGCTGGACTACCTCCGCTCAGATGAAAACAGAAACTGTATGTACTAAGTGTCAAATACATGCTTGACTCCAAATAATGTCACAGATAAAATCCTCAAAGAGAGACAAAACAAATACATGGAACAATTAGCAAATATTACAAAACAGGAAAATATGATATAACTGAGCACTAAATTGGGTAGTACAGTCCTTAAGTTTTATGATATTAAATGGCCAGATTAGGGAGAGTTAGGGTCTTCAGGACATACCTGATTTGACCTCAGTTCTTGTGAAAAAAATATCACAGCATTTCCCAAAGTGTGTTCTATAGAACATTTGTTCTGTCGGATAGTCTTGGTGTGGCATGTGAAAGGCATTCCAAGTGTAGTGGAATTTGGCCATGTTTTAACTGCCCAGTATCTGAACCCCATTCCTATATGTTTTGGGGAAATTCCTCATTTCATGAGTCTCTGCTGGAGATAGAGCTCCTTCCACTAGGGAAGCAGAACAGCAGCCATCTGCTGTCTTGAATACACCCCTCCCAACCCCACCAAGCTCAGGCTCGGGTCTGT